>NC_052157.1:74396606-74753894 GCF_902713615.1 Scyliorhinus canicula
CCCTTTCCCAGCCCCTCCTCCCTTTTCCGCCCCTCCCCTCCCCTCTCCACCCCTCCCCCTTCTCCTCCCATCCCTCCCTTCTCCCCCTACCCCACTCCCCAACTCCCCCCTCACCCCCCAACTCCCCCCTCACCCCCCAACTGTATTTTCTCAGGCTTGGCAGAGGAAAGGACCAGCCGCTCCTGCACTGATTCCAGAATTTTCCTTCCCTTCGACAGGAAGTCGGGAGAAGCCGCCTATCCTCTGGAGATTCCGGGAAGGACCCCAGGCTGGGATTTGGTGTTGGACAATCTGCTCCCCATCCCACCCACTCTCTTTCTTTGAGGGACCCATTTCACCCCCTTGATCCAGGAACCCACACTGAATCCAGGGGAGGGGTGGTCTAGGAAGGTGGCACAGAGACCAGGACACTTTACATCCCTGGACAGGATTTGCCAGCTTATTGACTCTGGATTGGAAGAAGCCAACTTCAGTCGTGCGAGCCCAGGGTCTGCTTCATCTACCACGGGAGTTCCTTCCTGTCATCCCTTCCTCCCACCCTCCTTCCCTACCCCTCCCTCACTTGCTCCCTCCTTTGCTCCCTCCCTCCCCCATCCCAACCCCCATCCACCCTCCCGCCCCCCCTCCCCCTCCCGCCCCCCCTCCCCACCTTCCTCCCTGCCCCCCTCCCTGCCCCCCTCCCCCTACCCTCCCTCCTACCCTCCCCTACCCTCCCTCCTACCCTCCCCTACCCTCTCCCCTACCCTCTTCCTTCCCTTCCTCTCTCCCTCCGTCCCTTCCTCTCTCCCTCCGTCCCTTCCTCCCTGAACACTGAACGACGAGCAACTTGTAAAACCCAGACTCTCACTCCTCCTTCCCTCGAATCAGTGAGCTGACCTAGAAATATCTAAGCTGCCAATTGTGGCACCCTCAGCAGCCCCAGACCAGCAGATCCTTCAGCTGGACATCAGGATTCCCGCTGCTACTTGCCCTTGATGAATCCTACCCCTTAAATGCTCAGCTCAGAATCCCTCCTTTCCTGCTCTTTCTCCTGAATGCCTGTTTGAGGCCAGAGGGGCTCGCCAAATGCATTTTAGGTGCCTCTATCACCTGCCTAAATCGAGTGCTTTCTGGCTTTCCATTGGCGTCACTCGCCCCACTTGTCACCCCGGCTACTCACTGTAAAAGGAGCTGGGCGGAGAGGAGAGCTGGTCCACGCCCTTTAAGTCCCATTATTTTCTTCATTCCCAGCTCTCACATATCTGGCCAACCTTTCCCTCCAGGGCAACAAAAAGGGCAGCTTGCAGAAATTGGGACAAGGAGGATTGACATCTAGATATAATGCAGGCACCAGGGGCTTGGGAGGGAAGGGCTTAAAGGTGGGGGTGGGAGAGCCTAGTTGGATCTCTGTTCGGACTCTAGCCCTTAGGGAATGGAGAGGGGAAATCAAACAGGAGGAAGATCTGGGGGCCCGGTGCGGGCAGGGCTCTCCCGGCGCCTCTTAAACTGTCTGCCGCGGCCCTGGGCTCAGCTCCTTCTCCTCTACCTGCTCACATTTGGGATCTTGCTGCCTCTGCTTTGCCACCGCCGTCGGCACTCGCGCTACTTCTGGCGGACAGCGCACCTCCCGCGCCTGACGGCGGACTCCTTGGAGCGCAGCCGGGCGAGGGGCCAGGAGGCAGTGCGGTATTTCCAGGAGACGGAGCTGGGTGAAGAGGGGTCCGAGCTGCCCCATCCCCTAGGGCCCCAGCTGGTGGTGGCCATCATCACAACAGTGCGCTGGCAGGGCAGTGAGTACCACTACTACCTGCAGGTGGCGGCAGAGTTCCACCGGCTGCTGCGGGGCTGTCACTGGTGCCGGGGCCACCGGCTATTCGCCTGCAACGTGCACACCCGGCCACAGGAGCACTGGGAAGCCCTGGCGGCTGCCCGGCTCATTCCCGTGGTCCAGCGGTTTGGGGTTGGTGGGGAGGCTGACAGCAGCGGAAACCGCTTTGAGAAGGAGAAGCAAGACTACGTGTACTGCCTGCGGCAGGCGCTACTGACCTTCTCCCCCCAACACGTACTCCTGGTGGAAGATGACGCCTTGCCGCGCCACGACTTCTTCGAGGTGCTGGAGGATCTGCTGGAGCGCCGCCTGGCCACCCCGCACGCCAGGGATGCCCTTTATGTCAAACTGTACCACCCCGAGAGACTGCAGGGTTACCTGAATCCCGAGCCCATGCGGATCCTGGAGTGGGCTGGTCTGGGTGCTTTCTGCGGCAGCTTGTTCTCCAGCCTGTACCGCTTGTTCACTGGCCGCCACTCTGCCCTGACCTTGGCCTTCCTGGCCGTGTTCGCCATGCTGGTGGCGGAGCTGGGAGGCCGCCACTACCTGCTGGAGGCTCGGAGGCTCAGTCCCCAGCTCTACGCCCTGGTTCCCGCCACAGAGTGCTGTACCCCTGCCATGCTGTACTCGGCCCCCGCGGCCAAGCGGGTCCTCACCTACCTGGAGGGAGTCCAGTGCCGTTCAGGCTATGCGAAGGACACTGCACTGTATGCCCTGCTCAGGCAGCGGGGCGAGTGGGCCTATGCCCTGGAGCCCAACCTGGTCACCCATATTGGGCTTTACTCCACCCTCAGGGGGGTCATTGCCCAGCCCAGTCTATGAGGCGTTGTTCGCCTCCCCTGCCCTTGCCTTGCTCCGACTACTGCCACTGCTGCCTACAAGAGTTCCATACAAAGTATGGCAGCAAACACTCCCAGGAAAGGTACAGCATGGGGTTAGATACAGACTAAAGCTCCCACTGAAGGGGACAGTGTAGAGGGAGCTTTATTCTGTATCTAACCCCGTGCTGTACCTGGCGTGGGAGTGTTTGATGGGGACAGTGTGGAGGGTACTTTCCTCCGTATCTAACCCCGTGCTGTACCTGTCCTGGGAGTGTTTGATGGGGACAGTGTAGAGGGAGCCTTACTCTGTATCTAACTCCGTGCTGTACCTGTCCTGGGAGTGTTTGATGGGGACAGCGTAGAGGGAGCTTTACTCTGTATCTAACCCCGTGCTGTACCTGTCCTGGGAGTGTTTGATGGGGACAGTGTAGAGGGAGCCTTACTCTGTATCTAACCCCGTGCTGTACCTGTCCTGGGAGTGTTTGATGGGGACAGCGTAGAGGGAGCTTTACTCTGTATCTAACCCTGTGCTGTACCTGTCCTGGGAGTGTTTGATGGGGACAGTATAGAGGGAGCTTTACTCTGTATCTAACCCCGGGCTGTATCTGTCCTGGGAATGTTTGATGGGGACAGTAGAACATAGAACAGTACAGCACAGAACAGGCCCTTCGGCCCTCGATGTTGTGCCGAGCAATGATCACCCTACTCAAACCCACGTATCCACCCTATACCCGTAACCCAACCCCCCTTAACCTTACTTTTTTAGGACACTACGGGCAATTTAGCATGGCCAATCTACCTAACCCACACATCTTTGGACTGTGGGAGGAAACCGGAGCACCCGGAGGAAACCCACGCACACACGGGGAGGACGTGCAGACTCCGCACAGACAGTGACCCAGCCGGGAACTGAACCTGGGACCCTGGAGCTGTGAAGCATTTATGCTAACCACCATGCTACCGTGCTGCCCTGCAGCGTAGAGGGAGCTTTACTCTGTATCTAACCCTGTGCTGTACCTGTCCTGGGAGTGTTTGATGGGGGCAGTGTGGAGGGAGCTTTACTCTGTATCTAACCCCGTGCTGACCCTGTCCTGGGAGTGTTTGATGGGGGCAGTATAGAGGGAGCTTTACTCCGTATCTAACCCCGTGCTGTACCTGTCCTGGAAGTGTTTGATGGGGACAGTGTAGAGGGAGCTTTACTCTGTATCTAACCCCGTGCTGTACCTGCCCGGGGAGTGTTTGATGGGGGCAGTGTGGAGGGAGCTTTACTCTGTATCTAACTTTGTGCTGAAATAATCAGGGAAAATTTGCCTTAGTGGAGCTTCACAAATGGAAAAGCATTTCTGCATTTTGACTGCTAAGTGAAGCCGTTAATCGTCTGTAAAAGCAGGATTTTAAAGTGCTCCCTGTGAGATGTGTGTTTAAATCCTGTGTTTAGCCCTTATGAGGAGCTAAATGTTTTTTGCTCAGAATAAAGCCTCTTGTGTGATTCAATGAATGATTTCTGGTGGGGGCAGAGCAGATGGTTGCATTTTAATTTGTGTTTATCCTTTCCATTTTGCAAACTGTGCAATATTTCCACTGCCTGGAGAGTTCACTGCCTTAAATTATGTGCAAAAATTATGGATAATAAAGGATATGATTCTGAAATGTTTTGTCTTGCGCTCCTTGGTCACTGCTTTCTGTTCCGACATGATTTCAGGGTGATTGTGGTTGTGGACTCAGTATTAGATATAATATGAAACACTCACGGGGTCACAAGACATGGACAAGATGGTCAGACAACACTAAATGTAGATTGTACCCTGCTATATGTAAGACTCAAATTCATAATCACAATCATGATGTGGAGACGCCGGGATGAAGCACAGGAAGAAGTCTTACAACACCAGGTTAATGTCCAACAGTTTTGTTTCGAATCACTAGCTTTCAGAGCGCAGCTCCTTCCTCAGGTGAGTGAAGAGGTGGGTTTCACAACCACATACAAAGGAAAAGTCAATGACTCAAAATTGGCCATGTGGCATAGGATCATAGAAAAGGTACAGCAGAGAAGGAGGACGTTCAGCCCATCTTGTCCACGCCAGCCCGAGCACACCCAGGTGCCCTTTCTAATCCCACCTTCCTGCACCCGGTCCATAGCTTGGAGCACTTATGGTGCATATCCAGATACCTTTTAAAAGGGTTCATGGTCTCTGCCTCCACCACCACCTCGGGCAGCGAATTCCTGACTCCCTCTACCCTCTGTGTAAAAAGAATATTTTCCTCATGTCCCCATTACACCTTCTGCCACTTATCCTGAATCTACATCCACTGGTTCTAGAATTCTCCAACAAGGCAAACAATTTATCCTGTCCACCCTATCTGTTCCCCTCATCATTTTGTGCATGTCAATTAAGTCACCCCTCAGCCTTCTTTGGTCCAAGGAAAATACCCCAACCTATCAAATCTCTACTCGTAGCCACACCTTTAGCCTTGGCAATATTCATGTAAAACTCCTCTGCACTTTCTCCAGAGCAAATGCGTCCTTCCTGTTATGTGGCAACCAGAACTGCACACACTATTCCAGTTCTGGCCTTACCAGTGTTTTATACAATTCTAACATCATATCTTTACTTTTATATCCTATATCTCTGCCCATGAAGGAGAGCATCCCATATGCTTTCGTAAGAATCTTGTCTACTTCAGGGACCTGTGTACTTGTACACCAAGATCTCTCACTTCACCTACCCTTCTTTGTATATTCCCATTTATTGTGTACTCCCTACAATAGTTCGAACTCTCTAAATGCATGGCATCACATGTCTCTGTGTTAAATTACATCTGCCACTTTATCACTGTAATGTGAGAGTACCTTTAAGAAATGGATGTTTAAGCAATGTACCTTTTAAGAAAATAGTGATGTCAGAGAGTGGGTGGAGCTGAGCTCACTTCTGCTTTTTTTTGGGAGTTTTAGTTTCAGTTTGAAGAAAGCTTGGGTGTGGCTGTGAGCTGCATTGCTGGCGATCTCTGCCATGAAGGACTATCTCTTAATCCTTTGGTGAAATCGGAATTGTAAAAAGGTCTCAGTATTGAATATACATCTAATGTGTTCCTGTTTGAAGGATTTGTTAAGTCTTTTGGATGTGTAAAGGAACAGTTTGCAGGATTGGGTAGTGTTGTATTATTTTCAGGGTTATCTTTGAGGTAAGTGGTGTTAAGAGATCCAATGTTTATTTAAAAGGTTAATTTGAGTACATGGAATAAACATTGTTTCATTTTAAAAACCACGTGTCCATAATTGTAATAATACACCTGGGGAACAAGCCGTGTGCTTCAAAAGCACCAATCCATTAAAGGTGGGTGTTGGTTGAACTCCATGATACATTTTGGGGTTCTTAAAACACCTCTCCCATAAAAATCGCCCACTCCACCAATCCATCTATATAATTTGAAGGTGATAGCTACCCTCTACACTGCCCACCGCTTGCCCAATCTTTGTGTCATCTGCAAAGTTCCCAATCATGCTTCCCATATTCACGCCCAAATATAACACAAACGGTCGGGGCCCAACACCGAGCCCTGTGGAACACCACTTGAAGCAACTTTCCATTTGCAAGGGCAGGCATCGACCATTACCCTTTGTTTCCTGTTTCTAAGCCAAGTTTTTAGCCACCTTGCCACATTACCCTGTAACCCCTGGGCTTTTACTTTTTGACTAATTTGCTATGTGGGATTTTGTCAAATGTCTAGCCAAAATCCATGTACACCACATCCACTGCACTACCTTCATCAACCCTTCTTGTCACTTCATCAAAGAATTTGATCAAATTTGTGAGGCCAGACGCCCCTTTAATAAATTCATGCTGACTATCCCTGACTAGTCCATGCCTTTCTATATGACAGTTAATCCTATCTCTCAGGATTGGTTGTACTAGCACGGGTGGCGCAGTGGGTTAGCCCTGCAGCCTCACGGCGCCGAGGTCCCAGGTTCGATCCCGGCTCTGGGTCACTGTCCATGTGGAGTTTGCGTGGGTTTCGCCCCCACAACCCAAAGATGTGCAGGCTAGGTGGATTGGACATGCTAAATTGCCCCTTAATTGGAAAAAACGAATTGGGAACTCTAAATTTTAAAAAAAGGATTGGTTCTACTAATTTGCCCACCACTGACATCAGACTAACTGGCCTATAATTGTTCGGCATTTCCAAAAATCCCTTTTTAAACTATGGAACCACATTTGCATTTCTCCAGTTCCCCGGTGCCTACCCCGTATCTAGTGAGGGTTGGAAAAGCATCCTCAGAGAATTTGCTATCTCCTCCCTGACCTCCTTCAGTAGCCTCAGAAACATTCCATTTGGCCCTGGCAACTTTCAAGGATTCCAATCCTTCGTGTACTTCCTCTCTATGATTATCCCATCCAGTATCTCACAGTGTTCCGCCTGGACAACTGTATCGGCATCAACCATTTCCTTCGTAAACACGGAGACAAAATATTCATTTAAAATCCTCCTGCAGCCTCTGCATTGACAGTCAAATTTCCCTTTCATCTCTGATAGGTCTCACTTTTTCCTTAACTAACCTCTTGCCATTCATATATTGGCAAAACACCTTTGGGTTTTCTTTAACTTTACTTGCTAATCTTTTTCATGCCCTTTATTTGATTTCCTTATTTCTTTTTTGACTTTGTTTCCTGCACTTTCTATGTGTTTATGGGTATGTGTGTCAAGGGAGTGTTTGAGTGCATGTGAGTATGGGTTTGGCTGACAGGGTGTGTGTGTGTGCAAGTATGCATTTGGCTGATGGGGGAGTGCGTGTGCGGGTATGGGTTTGGCTGACGGGGGAGTGCGCGTGTGTACGTCTGAGTATGGGTGCAAGGGAGTGTTTGTGTGCATGTGGGTGTCGGGAGTTTTTGTGTGTTGCTGTGAGTATAGGTGTGGGTGTCAAGGGAATGTTTGTGAGTCTGCAACAGGGGAGTGTTTGTTTATATGTGCATGTGGGCATGTAAAGGAGTGTTTGTGTGTGCCCGAGGAGTATGTGTATATTAGAGGATTGTTTGTGCATGCTGTGTTTGCCAGGAGAGTGTGTATCAGGGGAGCGTTTGTTTGCTGTGTGTCTGGGGAGTGTTTGTGTGTGTATTAAGGGATGTGTGCATGTCGGAGTGTTTTTGTGCATGTGTGTTAGGAGAGTGCTTGTGTGTGCGTGTTTCGAGTGTTTGTGTGTGTGCTGTGAGTCTGTGGAGTGTTTGTGTGTGTGTGTGTGTGTGTCAGGGGAGTGTTTGTGTGTATGTGCATGCTGTGTGTGTCAGGGGAGTTTTTGTGGGTATTAGGGGAGTGTTAGTGTGTGTCAGGAGAGTGCTTTGTTTGCGTGTTTGTGTGTGTCGGGACTGTTTGTGAATGTTAAGGGAGTGTTTGTATGTGTGCTGTGTGTCTGGGGAGTGTTTGTGTGTGTGTGTGTGTATCTGAGAAATGTTTGTGTGTGTATGTGTGAGACAGTTTGTGCATATGTGTGTGTCGGGAGTGTTTGTGTGTGCACGCATGTATGTGTGTTGGGAGGTTTTGTTTGGGAGTGAGTGTTTGAATGTATGGGTCTGGGCATCACGGAAGTGTTTATTCGCATGTATGTGGGTGTCAGGGGAGTGTTTGTGTGTGCATGTGCATCAGGGGAGAGTTTGTGCATGGGTGTGTGTCAGGGGAGTGTTTGTGTATCAGGACAATGTGTGTGCATGTTGTGTGTCATGATGTAGAGATGCTGGCGTTGGACTGGGGTGAGTACAGTAAGAAGCCTTACAAGACCAGGTTAAAGTCCAACGCTTCCAGTACTTCCCCAGAGCGGAGAAACTTTGACATCTTCGCAGCCTTCAACACGTCATCGATGAAGACGAACATCTTGCCAAGGTCACCCCCACAGCCCCACTACTTGCCTTCAAACAACCGCGCAACGTCAAACAAACCATTGTTTGCAGCAAACTACCCAGCCTTCAGAACAGCGACCCCGACATCACACAACCCTGCCAATATCTGCAAGACATGCCAGATCATCGACATGGGGAAAGGGTAAGAATAAAGAACAAAGAAAAATTACAGCACAGGAACAGGCCCTTCAATCTCCCAGCAATCAACTATACAGTCTATGGGGAGGAACGGTGGTGCAGTGGTAGCACTGGAACTACGGTGCAGAGGACCCGGGTTCGAATCCCGGCCCTGGGTCACTGTCCGTGTGAAGTTTGCACATTCTCCCAGTGTCTGTATGGGTTTCACCCCCACAACCCAAAGATGTGCAGGGTAGGTGGATTGGTCGCACTAAATTGCCCCTCAATTGGAAAAAAAATTAGGTACTCTGAATTTATTTTTAAAAACTATACAGTCTGACAGATTTTTTTCCCCTTTTTCACCATCCCCCACTTCCCCCTCTCCCCTGCAACAAACAGCTCTTCAAACACGGTCACAAACATCCCCAGCTTTTCTCAAGACCCTCAGCTGAGCCCCTTAACTCATACTTTATCTTCTCTAACCACAGGAAATCGTACAGGTCACCCAACCTAGCCGCTGGCGATGCCGACCGCCACTCCAGCAAAATTTGGCCACATGCAATCAGAGAGGCGAAGGCCATGACATCAGCCTTCCTCCTCTCTATGAACTCCGGCTTCTCTGAAACCCCAAATATCGCCACCAAAGTGTCCGGGTCCACCTCCTCCTTCATTATCCTGGCTAAGACCGCGAACACTCCCGCCCAGAATTTTCCCAATTTTTTGCAACCCCAAAACATGTGCATTTTATTCACTGGCCTCGGCCCACATCTCTCACATTCATCTGCTACCCCCTGAAAGAACCCACTCATTCTCCCCAAGTCATATGCACCCTGTGCACCACCTTAAACTGTATCAGGCTCATCCATTCACAGGAGGTGTCCCATTTACCCTACGCCGTGCCTCACTCCATACTTCCCGATTGATCTCCTCTCCCAACTCCCGTTGTTATTTCTCCTTGATTTTCATCACTTGCTTGGAGATTATGCCCTTTGGCCCGAGACCCTCTGTTATAACCTGCCTGATTATTACTGCTGGGGATTAATAGCAATCCCACAATTCTTAGTGAGTATGAGCTTCCCCAATGAGGGGGGCGGATAAATCATTAGCAGAGTCACCTGCTTAAATAGAGCTGACCAGTGTGGAACCAGGTAGAGAGGAGAGAGCAGTGGTGGAGTACTGCTGCTGTTGCATATATGTAATTGTAAATAAAGTTATTTCTTTCGATTCTGCAAACTCGTGCTGGATTCTTTGCGGCCCTCACAATACTGGTGACGAGGGTTAAAGTGAATAGCTGTCTGCGCTGCTGAAGCCACCACCCTGGATTTTTATTGGATACAGGTTGGAATTTTTTTTCTGTTGCACCATGCCTCTTTATGGACGTTTGATGTCTTGGATGCTGCGCTGGAAAGGTGGAACCTATACGCACAATGGATGCGTTACTATTTCCGGACGAATAACATCACCAAAAACGAGTATCAGGTGGTCATTTTGCTCACCCCTCTGGTCCGCATAAGTTTGAGGTGATTAGGAGCCTTACGTACCCAGCTGTGCTGGACAGCAAGACGTTTGATGAACTTCTGACCTTGGTGGGCAACATTTTAACCCAACCCCATCCACAATAGTCCAGCGTTACCGGTGTAATACCGCAGAGAGGGCCCCAGGAGAATCCTTTGCTGAGTTACTAGTCAGGCTACGCAGGATTGCGGAGTGCTGTGACTATGGTGAGACCTTGTCAGAAATGTTCCTCGACCATTTGGTTTGCGGGATTAACAACGCGGCGACCCAGAGAAAGTTGTTAACAGAGTCGACATTGACTTTTCAACAGGCCATTCAGATAGCATTGACTCGAGAGAGCGCAGAACTGGGAGTGCAGGAGTTACAGGGAAAGGAGGTCATGCCTTGGGGCGCAACCCCTTCCGTCCAAAAGCGTCTCCCCGCATCCCTGCGGTACCTTAGGTGGGGTGGCGTACGGATCGACGGTAGTTGCTGCCAGACGGTCCTCCCCGAAGGGAGCCTTCTCCAAAATCGATGGATGAGAAGCCATGTCAGTGTCGGACTTGTAGGCGTCGACCCTGTCGCGGATGCCGGTCCTGCGGGCTCCAGAGGCGCCATCGTTCTGACAGAAACTGGAGCCAGCCCAGGGGCCGTACCTTCCATTTGGATGAATCTGCGGGGACTACTCCCGAGGACGTGGAGACGGCAGGCGACTGCCTGCAGCTGCATTGTGTGGCAGCTTCCCGTGTGGCCCCATTAAGGTGACGGTATGGGTCAAAGGTCATCCATTGAGATGGAGTTGGACACTGGTGCCGTGGTCTCCGTGATTGGCCAGAGGCCATTTGACCACATCAAGCAGGGTATACAGACCTTTACATTAACTGATACACAGGCCAGGTTGGCCATCTATATGGGGGGAACCACTGGGCATTGCTGGAACTACGATGACCCCTGTTGATTATGGCTGCCAGGAGGGCGGCCATGGGCCCAGCCTGTTGGGTCAGGACTGGTTGCGCCATTTGCGACTGCAATGGCAGCACATCCTCCAAACAGGTTCTGGAGGGTTGACGGAGGTACTAGGATGGTACCCAGATGTATTCCAGCCAGGTTTGCGGAAGATAAAAGGGGCCGTAGCCCGTATCCAGGTCGAACCAGGGGCCACACCGCGCTATTTCCGGGCACGCCCGGTGCCTTACACCTTGTTTCAGAAGGTAGAAGTGGAGCTCAATCGTTTGGAGTCCCTGGGTATCATCAGGCCTGTCCGGTTTGCCAACTGGGCATCCACAGTTGTACCGTAATGAAGCCAGATGCCACAGTTCGCTTGTGCGGCGATTTTAAACTTAGTGAATACGGCTTCCTGGCTCGACCGATATCCAATGCCCCGCATAGAAGATCTCTACACGAAGCTTGCAGGTGGATTCTCATTCATGAAAGTAGATATGAGTCATGCCTACTTACAGTTGGAGCTGGACCTTGACCCCTGACCATATGTAACTATTAATACACACAGGAGCCAGTATGAATATACACAGTTGCCCTTTGGAGTATCCTCTGCCTGCGCTATCTTTCAACGCGTCATGGAGGGCATTTTAAGAGGTTTACCACGTGTCGCTGTCCACTTAGATGATGTTTTGATTACGGGGATGTCGGAGCAGGAACTTTTAGAAAATTTGAAGGCTGTCCTTAGAAGCTTCTCAGAGGCTGGAGTCTGTTTACGTAGTACAAAGGCTATCTTTCAGTTGAAGGAAGTGGTCTACCTGGGTTATCAGGTGTACTGCGAAGGTTTGCTACCCGTCGTAGAGAAGGTGCGCGCAATCAACGGGCCCCCGCCCTGACAAACACTTTGCATCTTTGTTCTTTTCTCAGCTTCGTAAACTATTATCAGAAGTTTCTTCTCAATCTGCCAACTATGCTGGCCCCATTGCACCTTCTGTTAAAGAAGAATCACACCTGGGTTTGGAATCAGCTGCAAGAAACCGCTTTCCGGCGGGTGAAATAGCAATTGTCATTGTCTGGGTTACTAACCTATTATGATCTTGTTATGGGCCAGGGTTTAGAGAACCCCAAAGTGTATCATAGAGTTCACCTGACCCACAATTTTACCACATTGTGGTATGGGGAGCACACGGCCCACTCCACAGGTGTGGTACAGCAGAAATGGAAAAGTATTTTTTAAAGCAAAACAATGTTTATTCTATGAACTCAAGTTAACCTTTTTAACATACAGTGAACATCTTAGCAACCATTAATTCAAATACAACCCCCTGAGTACAGGCTCAACCTACTCGACCTCTACTCATAAGACAATACCTCCATACCCGGCATCAATCTAGTGAACCTTCTCCGGACTGCCTCCAATGCCAGTATATCTTTCCTACTGTTCACGGTATTCCAGGTATAGTCTCATTGCAAGTTTTTCTCCTGGTCAGTGTAGTGATCTGCACATCTGCATGTGTACAAGAGGTTAATGTAAATACACTACAACTAAGTAATCACTAGAGGGAGCACTAGAGAGGTATAAAATAGATGGACGGGATCCAGGATCGGACTCTTCACAGGAACAGCAGCTAGTAGCAGGACACAGACAGATAGCTCACATGTAACATCTAGTATAAGCTCTGGAAAGAGAACAAATTGACTCAATAAAGCATTTACTTCAGCTGGAAGACTACAAGCTTTATTCAGACATAAGAAATAATATATGGTACCAGGAAACTCCAGGAAAGCTTACTAGACAGATTACATAAGATTCAGAAATGTATGAGATCAAGAAAATAAAGGGGTGTAGAGATGATTAAAGAATCAAGTTTCTGGTTGGGTCAAAACAAATAGGGAGGTGTAGTGATGGAATGACGTCCAGTTGAAAACTACTCCACCCCTTGTTCCACTTGCAGTTACCTGTAAAGTATAACACAAAAGATCCATTCTGCGTTGGGGAAAATGGGTTAATTAGTCTGAACATATCTGACAATTCAAACATAAAATTAATCCTTGCCTGTTATCAGCTGAAGACGTATTTATATTTTTACTGGAATTGGGAATTTTATGTTTCAATTGTCAGATATGTTCAGACTAATTAACCCATTTTCCCCAAAGGAGAATGGATCTTTTGTGTTATACTTTACAGGTAACTGCAAGTGGAACAAGATTTGCAGTAACTTCAAGAATTTGAGAATTTATTTGCAGACTTTCAATTTTACAATAGTTGGCGCAATTGAAAGTCTAGTTTTAAAAAAAGGGGCGGAGACACACACATCTAGTGAGAGTTAAAGAAGACAGAACAGATGGACGAGTGCACGGTCACATTCACCAGTCTTAAACAAATCCGAGCAACAGCGTCGAGCAACAGCGTCGCCATTAGAGTTGCCAGATTTGACTTGCCCCATTCCACATATATGGCCATAATAATGTGAATTATTAAACTGCCATACTGACTCAACAATATAGAGATTATAAGTGACCTGTAGTCTATTACTCCAACAGGCAATCAGCAGTTTCTGCTGGATATAGAAAATCCATAGAGAACACCCCTTAGTGCATATTCTGAACATGGAAAGATTGAAAATGACCTTGGATGGTAGAAAGGCTCAAGGGGAGTGTCTGTTACTTAAATAGGTGGGTTAAAGTAGTTAAGGATGAGAGGAACAACCAAGTGGAATATATGAACATTGACAAAAGAAATATGTATGTGATGTGCAGATTGGAATTGAGAAAGTGAATAGGGTAATGAGAAGAGCAATTAGAAGTGGCCATGGTGACCCTGTTTGTCGATGGGATACTGCGGAGTGAAGAGCCAAGAACAGGATGGGCAATAGTTGAGCAAGGTGGCACAAAATTAAAAGTGGAATCCATTTGACAGGTAACGAGAATGACAGTGATGAAGATGACATTCAAAGGGATTTTAAGACGACAATTAAAACAAAAATCACATCACAATATAGGCGGTTTCCATGGACATAAGGACAAAATCTCTTTTGAAGAAAAGATGAACACATTAAGGAAAATCCAAAAGCCAACACTTGTTTGAATTTGGGACAATTCTAGGACAGAGAAGGACAGTAAATTAATAAACATTCTCTTGTTAATGTTTGTGTCTTTGTCTGCGTTTTGATTTAAGAGAACAAAGTTTGATACTCTGGCCACCACCCAACGCATCTGAGCCGTATGAGGAGAGGAACTGGCGCCGGGATGTCTGCAACAGTATCAACTACCTGAGTGTTAGTCCTTTGTTTCCCAGAAATGGGCCATCAATATGCTAATCAACCCAGAGTTTCGATTCCGTCTGGTAACTGATTCCCAAATATCCATTCAGGCACTGTGCCTGCTTGTTTTCCTAACATTGCCCACAGTTCCCTACATTCTTTGCAAGCGTCCATATTGTATTCTGGAAGTGGCCATCCCAGATGGCCACACTCCCTCCTTGTTATTATTACTGCATCTTCTTCGTTCTCCTCCTAAGACGGGCACCCATAAGCCAGGACAGGCTCTACACTACTCTGTCCTATCAATTGGAACTTTACCTCAATTGCTTTATATACACACATCATTATAAAATTCTGCGGAGCGCTATGGCATTCAGGCATACATTACAAAATAAAAACATGGGAACCTCTAACTATCCTTAACTAAACTATCCTTAATCAATGAAAAGCATGTACAACATTTTGAACTATACAGTAGCAGCAATACAGGGCTCTGTGGCTTGGCAGTCAAGCACAGAGTTTTACATTGTTATTAAAACAAGCAACAAACAAAAAAAACAGATGCACTTTAATTCACTTAAAGAGAGTGGGGGGTTTGCTGAAGTCCGAAAATAGGGGGTTTGAAGGTATATTCTGGGGTGCGGGAGGCTTTCTCCACCATTTCCTAAGTCTCAGTATATGAATGACACTGCAGAGTATCACAATAACTAGTAGTGCTTCTACAGCGTAGGACAGGGAATACCAGGTGATGAACGTGTCACACCAGGTTAGTGTATCAGTTGCAGTCTCTGGGTGTGGTGTGTGGCAGGGATGGGAAAGATTCACGGCCTGTGGGGTAGGGGTCAAGGGGGTCGCAACTGTAGGGATCCCGCGAAGATCCAAATGTAGACCATGATGTTCATCTTCATGTTCTTTTCTTTCTTCTGTAGTCTTCCGGAGGCTTCTGTGGTTCTGGGTTTCTGTGGACACAAGCATAATTTCTGTTATTATCTTGTTTAAAATCTTGTATTTCTGTCTGTCCTTTTATTGCCAATTACCCATTATAATTGGTCACCATCTGTGACTCCCTCATTTGTTTTTAAACAAAATATTTGGGATAAGACATCCAAGAAGAAAATACTGTCACAGTACGAGCAGTCTCACAGCCTGTGCGATTGATGCAGTGAGTGTACCATCCTAGTGTTTGATGATGTAAATAGCCTATGGAGAGCAACCTAAGGGTCGCCATAAGACAAACAAAAGAGTTTTGAACCAAAATTTTGGTTCCTTTTTACCATCATCTGGGCACCTCATTGCTCTGTAGCGAACAGAGTCGCAAAGGGGTTCGTTCAGTGGGAATCAGAGTCTAAGTCATCATCTTCTCCCGGTAGCCATACTCGTGACTGAAGTAGTCGTGACAAAGCTGCTTGGGGCGAATTGGGGTCCATCTCATCATTCCGGATGAGCCTGTATGAATTGTCTCGGTGCCAATGTTTTGTGTCGAGATTGGAGGTGATGGAGGGCAATCCATAATCGTCGGGCGGTGGGTCTGGATCAGGGGCATTAATGTATGTGGTCTCAAAGGGGTCGCTGGAAGTGGGGCCTGGTGCAGGGGTGTAATCGTGTCGTGGTGTGCTGGGGCTGTCGCTATCTCTGTCGCTATCGCTGTTGCCGTCGTTGCTGGTTGCAGGGAGAGGCAGAGTTGTGCCTCCGGGGGTGGAGTCGAAGTAGTGTGTGAGAATGGGCTAGACTGATTGGGGGAGGGTAGGAAAAGGTTGTTCATGGGCAGGGCATGTTCATCTGCTACTGCGAGCGAGATGTGGTGTGAATGGTTGTTCTGTGTTCCATAAGCCTTAAGCTGGTTTATGTGAAACCATCCAGTCTTTCCATTGGGATAGGTGATTTTATATACGGACGGGCTGACTTTATCAGAAATGGAGTATGGTCCTGCAAATTTGGGGAAAAGGAATGAACTGGGGTTGTACAGGGCTAGCATGACCTGCTGCCCTACTACAAATTCTGTGGCATGTACTGTCTTGTCGAAGCAAACTTTACTTTGCTTCTTTCGTGTCCCAAGCCAAACAGCTGTGGCGAGCTGGGCTGTTTTACATTCTCTACAATCTGCTCAACTGCTTTCTCATGGGTGAGGGCGGTGACTGCGGGGCTGGCCAAATCCAGTCCTAACAAATATTCTGTCCCTTTCATGGGTCGTCCGGTCATGAGGGTGTGGGGGGTGTATCCTGTCGACGTTGCTACCGTATTTCTTATGAACATCAGTGCAAAGGGGAGAACTGTGCCCCAGGTGCTATTGTGTTGTTGCACCATTTTCCTTTGGGTTGCTTTTAAAGTCCTATTCATTCTCTCTACTATTCCGCTTGATTGGGGGTGATATGCAATGTGGAATTTTTGTTTGATTCCGAAAATTGTAAGGACGTTTTTCATCACTCGTCCTGTAAAATGTGAGCCTTGGTCTGACTCTATGCTGCGTGGAAGTCCCCACCTTGTAAAAATGTGCTGGGTGAGGATCTTGGCTGTCGCTTTAGCCGTGTGCGTTCTGGATGGAAAGGCTTCCACCCATTTTGTGAAGGTGTCGATGACCACCAACACATACTTAAAAACATTCCTGCAGGTGGGTAGGGGTCCTATATAATCGATTTGCAAATTCGTCCAGGGGCCATTAACGGGCGGGTGTGACTAAGCTGACCTTTCCTTGCGTATCTGTCCGGAATTGAACCATGCTGCTGGCCTGGCTTGGTCTGTTTTAAAAGCCAGTTATTTAGCCCAGTGTGCTAAACCAGCCCCATGGTAACTAATAATAATAATCTGTATTATTGGCTTACATTAACACTGAAATGAAGTTATTGTGGAAATCCCCTGTCACCACACTCCGCACCTGTTCAAGTACACTGAAGGAGAATTCAGACTGTCCAATTCACCTAACAGTACGTCTTTCGGGACTTGTGGAAGGAAACTGGAGCACCCGGAGGAACCCACGCAGACACGGGGAGAATGTGCAGACTCCGCACAGACAGTGTGTCCCACTGAGAGGAAAGCACAAACAAAACAAGGCCAACGGCCACCTAAGACACGCCCAGCCATCAGGGCACCCACCCCTTTATTGGTCAAGATTGATAACAGTGATTGAGAAGCGGCCCAATTAATTGGGACCAAGTTTAAGGCCCACCTAAAAGCGCGCGAAGTCCCTCCGGGTATAAGAAGGAACCCCCATGAGTGAATCACTCTCTTGGAATTGGCTCTCAAAGCGAAGAGACCCTTCCACCAGCTGCACCAGAAGCAAGTAAATTCAAGGTCAACGCTCGCTACCAGATGGATGACCTTAGCTGTTCTCCTGTACCTCTTCGAACCCAACAACCTCAGATCCGAACAACGGCCATTGTTCCTCTGACTGAGTGGGCACCCAAAGTTAAGTATAGGTGTTAGTGTTAGAGATAGTTTAGTTTGTAGTACTTTGTGCATGAATAGATCTTACTGTGTGTGTAAATAAATAGTATTCACTTTAACTTTAAACAGACCACTTTAAACAGACCACTTTAGCTGTTCTTTAAAAAAGGGGCAGCAGGGTAGCATGGTGGTTAGCATAAATGCTTCACAGCTCCAGGGTCCCAGGTTCGATTCCCGGCTGGGTCACTGTCTGTGTGGAGTCTGCACGTCCTCCCCCTGTGTGCGTGGGTTTCCTCCGGGTGCTCCGGTTTCCTCCCACAGTCCAAAGATGTGCGGGTTAGGTGGATTGGCCATGCTAAATTGCCCGTAGTGTCCTAATAAAAGTAAGGTTAAGGGGGGGGTTGTTGGGTTACGGGTATAGGGTGGATACATGGGTTTGAGTAGGGTGATCATGGCTCGGCACAATATTGAGGGCCGAAGGGCCTGTTCTATGTTCTATACTTTTAACTAACTAACTGGTGTATTGGTTCTTTGATCAGTATTCGGGTTTGAACCTTGTGGCGGTATCAAGAGATACCTGGCGACTCTAAGTGTAAACATAATTAGGATTAAGGAAGGCGACCATATTGACTGCTATATTTATAACCAAATAAATAGAGCAACACTCTCCGAACAGGCGCCAGAATGTGGCGACTAGGGGCTTTTCACAGTAACTTCATTGAAGCCTACTCGTGACAATAAGCGATTTTCATTTCATTTCATTTCAGTTGCTAATAGGAAGGAAATCCGTTCAAAACAGACCCTTTCAAGCGTTTGAAACTGCTTACCATTATGCATTAAAGAGCAGGACAAACAGATTGGCTCGAAATGATTAAATGGCCAAGAGAGTGAAACAACACCATTAAGTGATCAAGACACTGAAGCATACTTTCTGGAGAAACTGATCCTTAAAACAATTGGGAGATAATCAAAACACACTGTTACCTGTCAAAATGAGCACAATTAAAGTGAAAGGGTAAATTATTTGGACAGGAACAATTAAGGGCCTGGTAGGAAGTAAACCTGATGAGGACTATCCACAAGATGGATACAGATGAATGGAGAGCTGGAGAGTGGCATGGTGGCACAGTGGTTAGCACTGCTGCCTCAGAGCTCCAGGTTCCCAGTTTCAAATCCGGCCTCAGGTGACCGTCTGTGTGGAGTTTGCACTTTCTCCCCGTGGGTTTTCTCCAGGTACTCCGGTTTCCTCCCACAGTTCAAAGATGTGCACGTTAGGTGGAATGGCCATGCTAAATTGTCCCTTAGTATCCAAAAGTTGAGGTTGGGTTACTGGGATGGGGTGGAATGGCCTTAAGTATGGTGCTCTTTCTGAAGTCCGGTGCAGACTCAAGAGCCAAATGTCCTCCTCCTGCACAGTAAATTCTATGATATATGAATACTTTTAGGTCCATGCATGATGTAATTTTGCATAATATTGGGTGAGGTGATCTGCAAGTGGGGAGTGTCAGAGAGAAGGGGCTATCAATCTAATTATTCAGAGATCGCATTCAAGTTCCAATAGATTATGAATTTAACACAAGTTATGTAAAGAGGGAAATAAAACAAAATAAGTGAATTCTCCTCCTGCACAGATCACCCCACTCAAGGGCGAGCTAGAGAAATAAAGTGATCAAGAATAATAATGAGATAAGGGGTGAAGGAATAAGATCTCACCCTGTGAAAACTGGAACCTTATTATACGCAACACAAATTGAAATGAAATGAAAATGAAAATCGCTTATTGTCACGAGTAGGCTTCAATGAAGTTACTGTGAAAAGCCCCTAGTCGCCACATTCCGCCGCCTGTTCAGGGAGGCTGGTACGGGAATTGAACCGTGCTGCTGGCCTGCCTGGGTCTGCTTTAAAAGCCAGCGATTTAGCCCAATGTGCTAAACCAGCCCCATGACATATAATCCACGCAGGAAGTAGGCTGGTTTAGCTCACCAGGCTACTCCCCCTAGTGGTCGGATAACGCTACTGCACTTACAATGGTATTGGTAAATACAGTGTGAATTACTAAGTTACATTCACCACAAGCCTCAAGGGAGAAAAAACAATGTTAAATGATTTATTTAGTTTAACACGTCAACTCAAGTTTATTCTGTACTGAATTCTGGGACACAAGCTTATCCCATGGCTCGGTTTTAGCATCGTAGTAAGATTTGACAAGGAGAAACAAAAACATAAGGTCTGAGGGGACTGATGTGAGATGTTTGAACATTACTACTGGTACAAACTATTTACGTCACAATTTTTACATAGATAGAATTTACAGTGCAGAAGGAGGCCATTCGGCCCATCGAGTCTGCACCGGCTCCTGGAAAGAGCACCCTACCCAAGGTTAACACCTCCACCCTATCCCCATAACCCAGTAACCCCACCCAACACTAAGGGCAATTTTGGACACTAAGGACAATTTATCATGGCCAATCCACCTAACCTGCACATCTTTGGACTGTGGGAGGAAACCGGAGCACGCGGAGGAAACCCACGCACACACGGGGAGAATGTGCAGACTCCGCACAGACAGTGACCCAAGCCGGAATCGAACCTGGGACCCTGGAGCTGTGAAGCGATTGTGCTATCCACAATGCTACTGTGCTGCCACAATTAAGTTTGATGTGCTCAGGAAACCGTATATTAAAACAGTGAGGCTTGTGGGATTGAATTAGTGCAAATTGACTGGTGATGTTTAAGGGAAGTCACACTGTTCAATCATTTTTGATTCTGTAAGTTTAGAATTAAGCTCTGCAATACACTGTGTAATTATTCAGTTCTTCAAATTACTGAATGTACTGTGTTGTATTTAGCAGACTAATCACTTTTGAATATTGATATGTAGTTTGTACAGACTTTGTGCAATTTTAATGGTAAAGAAACTCATTCCAAGTTAGCATAGAGATAAGCAATACTGACCTTCAAATAACGTTTCCAAAACAGACATATATCCCCTCCCAATTCTGAACAAATAGACAAGGGAGATTGTTTAAAAAAATTACTTTATTAGAGTTTTATGCCAGAGCTCAGAGTGTGGGCAGGGGCAAACCCCTAAACCAGCTTTTTGCCTGCCCCAAAAACCAATTCAAATTGAGTCCAATTCATGGTCCCACAAGAGAGACATACCAGATCCAGGCACTACATTTGACTTCACGTATTTCCTTCGTCAAAAGTAACTGAAAAGGATGGTCCGACAAGCAATTGATACCTTTTGAAGACCCCGTCAAGGAGCTATGGGATTCCTGAGTTAGTTTGATTTAGTTTACTTGGCACAAAATAGGAGACTATGGGAAATTATATCAATGGATAAACCCAACCCTTGAGAATCCAATTAGACCAATCACAGATTAATCATGGACACCTTAAGACAATTAAGAATTAGTCTTGCCTCATTTAGAATCATAGAATTTACAGTGCAGAAGGAGGCCATCAGTCCATTGAGTCAACACCAGCCCTTCGAAAGTGCACCCTACTTAAGTCCACGCCACCATTCTATCCCCATAACCCAGTAACCCCACCTATCCTTTTTGGACACCAAGGGCAATTTAGCCTGGCTGATCCATCTAACCTGCACATCTTTGGCTGTGGGAGCAAACCCACGCAGACACGCGGAGAACGTGCAGACTCCATACAAGTAGTGACCCAGGTCGGGAATCGAACATAGGACCCTAGAGCTGTGAAGCAACCGTGCTAACCATTGTGCCAATGTGCTGCCCACTTAAGCCCATTAAAATGCAATACCATCATTCACCACACTTTAGGATTTGGGTTAGGGTTCGTGAGCAAGCAGCAGCTTTCACTGACAAAGTTGTGCATTGAAGTATTGTTTGTAGTGCCTGCTGTTCAGAAGGATTGGCCACCTGAAGAATAATGGAAGCAGCCTCAAGGTGAAAGGTAATGCAGATTTTGGGTAAACCAAAGGCCGTCAGTGGGGACTGAAAGGGTAAATGAATCACATCATACAGGTTAATGTACTAAAAGTGTAGTAAACCTACACAGGCTTTAAAATAAAACTTAAGCACATACCTGGGCAGCTCTAGAAGCTTGAATTCCCATAGACAGTACACGCTTGCAGAAGGCTGTTGCCACAACAACTCATAAGTCTTGAAGACCTTTTAAAATTGTAGCAAGGATATAGTCACACAGCTTACACACAATCAACAATTCAATTGATCATGCAGCTGTGAAGCATACAAACACAGGACAATGGGGTGGGACAAAGGAACACCACAGGTCAGTATTCTTCACACTTGGGGGTGTGACCCGCGGGCGGGTTGCGGGTGGGTGTCAGGAGGGTCGCGGAGCTGTTCTTTGCGGCGCTCCCCTTCGCGGTGCTCCCGATCGTGCAAATCCCCGCGCAGCAGCCAGCTTTTAATAACGCCGGCTGCAAGCAGCCTTTAAAATAGCCGCAAATATGTAAAAGCAATTTGGTCGCTATTTTTTTTTAAACGGTCGCAGCTTTTTGTTTCAAGTTTGGGGGGTTTTTATTCATTTTATTCATTTATTTAATTCATTTCATTTTTATTTTTTTCATTTATTTTATTCATTTTACTTTTTTTACAAGTTCGGGGGGTTTTTACTTGATAAAACTTTACAGGAAAATAATGCAGAACTTTGGACAGATGGAGACTCCATACTTTCCGACAAAGGAAGGCTTCGCCTTCATCCAACAGGAGGAACGCGCACGAGGGCCAAAGGGACCCAGAGCCATTTCCACCATTTTTATCAGCAGCAAACAAGGTAAGAGAAAATGGTGGGTCAGCCGGCGTTGGTCGCGAAGGTCGGCCACGTTGGGTCCCGAAGGTCGGCCGGGTTGGGTCCCGAAGATTGGCCGGTTGGTAAAAATGGGTCCCCCGAAAAAAAGTTTGAAGAACACTGCCACAGATAATGCATGCTTCTAATCTTCTGGATGTCTATTAATAATAGAAAGTGCAGACAGCTATGGGCTTGCCAATATTATAATAGGTAATATGTGGCTTCACAGTGCCAGGGTCTCAGGTTCGATTCCCTCCTGGAGTTCCTTGAATTTGGGGAGTCTGCACGTTCTCCCCTTTTCTGCGTGGGTTTCCTCCGGGTGCTCCGGTTTCCTCCCACAGTCCAAAGACGTGCAGGTTAGGTGGCTTGGCCATGATAAATTGCCCATAGTGACCAAAAAGGTTAGATGGAGTTATTGGGTTACAGGGATAGGGTGGAAGTGAGAGCTTAAGTGGATCGGTGCAGACTCGATAGGCCGAATGGCCTACTTTTGCACAGCATATTCTATGTACATGCTTTAATTATGATTGGCAATTATACCCATATGTAATGCATCATGTTATCTGAGTTGTTAGTTTTGAATGGACATAGATAATTTCAAAACAAATGTTAATTACTTGAGATATCAGAGAAAAGTATAATTGACCTGTATTTCCTGTACTGGGGGGGTGGGGCTACCATGCCATCTAGTGGTAGCTGAGCTCCCCTGCTATAGCTTCAACAAAGAAGGTCATGGAACATAAGACATAGAACATAAAGTGCAGAAGGAGGCCATTCGGCTCACTGAGTCTGCACCGACCCACTTAAGCCCTCACTTCCACCATATCCCCATAACCCAATAACCCCTCCTAACCTTTTTTGGTCACTCAGGGCAATTTATCATGGCCAATCCACCTAACATGCACGTCTTTGGACTGTGGGAGGAAACCGGAGCACCTGGAGGAAACCCACGCACACACGGGGAGAACGTGCAGACTCCGCACAGACAGTGACCCAGCCAGGAATCAAAATTGGGACCCTGGCACTGTGAAGCCACAGTGATATCCACTTGTGCTATCATGCTGCCCTGAGCTGAATCTTTAAGTCTAAATGTCATCTGGTCAGTTGGGAAGCGAAAGACACAACAGTCATTGTCTGGAACTTTTGTAGCACAAATGCTACTTCCCACTTGCCAGCCCAAGCCGAGATATTGTCTTGGTCTGGCTGCATTTGGACACTGACTCCTTCAGTATCTGAGGAGTCACAAATGGTGCAGTCTTTAGAGAACATCCCCAGTGCTGACCTTATGATCGAAGTCATTGATGAAACAACTGAAGATGCTTGGGTTCACTGGAAGGAAGGGAAAAACTGTGGAGGTTCTGACCATTATAATTCAATTCTCTAGATTTACAGGAGGGCAGCCAGAGGATTGCAAGACGGACAACTCCTGCGCCTTTAGGCCAGTTAGCTTCATGCCAGTTGTGGACAAATTATTAGATCACCATCATAGAATCATAGCACCTTGTTTCCGTCTCCCTATCTCTGCCGTCACTAGCACCTCAGCTCTCCCGGGATCTTGGCGCTTTATCTTTGGCCCCCGGCTTCTTTCTCCGCAAGGGGTGAATGTGGTGGTATGATTAGCATAGCTCCCTGCCATTGGTGCAGAACACCGGCTTACCATTGGCCCTGGTCGGTCGTGTGCCTCTCGACCGGTTGTTTGAGACCAGTCATGTGACGGCTCCCCGATTGGTCGAGAGGCTGAGTTAACCCCGCCTCCAGGGCGGGGTATAAATACCCAGTACTCCCGGCGGTCATCCTTCTACTGTAATCGACCGCAGGGCTTAACATCTTACCATTAAAGCCATACTTTTGTTCAGCAACTCGTCTCGCGTTCAATTGATGGTACATCAATTTAATATACTAGAAATTTGAAGATGGAGCTACGGATCAAGCCCGACTGCCTCCGCATCAGCCCGTAAACTTCGAACGCATCGGGAATCTTCAAGCATTGGCTGGCATGTTTTGATAGCTATCTGGCGACCGCAAGCAGCCCCCCCACCATGGCACAGAAACTTCATATTCTCCATTCCAGCGTGGGCATGGTGGCCTACGCGATGATAGAGGAAGAAAAGGAATATGACGTGGCCATGGATAAGCTGAAAGAACAGTTTCTTAAGCCGGTAAACAGAGTGTTCGCCCGACATCTGCTGGCTACCAGACAACAGATCCCCGGTGAGTCCTTAGATGATTTTTACCGGGCCCTCGCTGTCCTGGGGAGGAATTGCGCCTGCCTCCAAGTTTCAGGCACTGAGCACATGGAACTTTTAATCAGAGATGCTTACGTGGCTGGGATGCAGTCCGCCGTAATCCGCCAGCGGCTGCTGGAAAAAGACGACCTCAGCCTAACTGAGGCACGGACTCTCTCCACCTCCCTGGAGGTAGCCAACTTAAACGCCCGCGCCTATGTCCCCAGCCGCACTGCAGCGCCCTGGGCCTCCTGGCACGCTTCCCTACCGCCATCCGCCGCTCCCGACCCCACTCAGGCCTGCGCCGCGGGACGCCCTGACAAGTCCGCGGGGCTCCGCTGCTATTTCTGTGGGCTTGCCAAACATCCCCGCCCGCGCTGCCCGGCCCGCTCCGCCCTTTGTAAGAGCTGCGGGAAGAAGGGCCATTTTTCGACGGTCTGCCAGGCCAAATCGGTCGCTGCTGTACCGCGCAGCGACCGGGGATCTCCTCCACCGGGCCCTTCCAGCGCACCTCGTCAATCTTCCCCCCCCCCACCCCCCCTGTCCCCGGGCCCCTGCGTCTGGCCTGCGCGCCTCTCTGCCCCCGCTCTCAGCCGCTCCGATCGGCCCGCCGGCACCGCTAACCCCACCCCCAGCAACCACGTACGGGTCCTGGGCGCCGCCATCTTGGGCCCCGGACGCCACGTGCGGGTCCTGGGCGCCGCCATCTTGGAGCCCCGACTCCACGTGCAGGTCCTGGGCACCGCCATCCTGGACTGGCACACAGGGTCCTGCCAGCACCTACTCGGCCGACGACGATGACTATGGATCTTCTCCACGGCTCGCGGCCATTCAGCTCGACCAGTCACGTCCACGCACGCTCGCCAAGACGACGACGCAAATCCACCTCAACGGGCACGTGACAGGCTGCCTGCTGGACTCCGGGAGCACGGAAAGCTTCGTACACCCTGACACGGTAAGACGCTGCGCGCTCCCTGTCCACCCTGTAAAACACAAAATCGGGTTAGCCTCAGGTTCGCACTCCGTCCGCATCACCGGGTGCTGCATCGCGGACCTCACGGTCCAGGGGAAGGTTTTTAAAAATTATAAACTCCTTATCCTCCCCGATCTTTGCGCACCGGCACTCCTAGGACTGGACTTCCAGTGCAACCTGCAGAGCTTGACCTTCCAATTCGGCGGCCCTATACCCCCCTCACTGTCTGCAGCCTCGCGTCCCTCAAAGTAGACCCCGCCTCCTTGTTTGCTAATCTCACCCCCGATTGCAAACCCGTTGCGACCCGGAGCAGATGGTACAGCGTCCAGGACTGGACCTTCCTCAGGTCCGAGGTCCATAGGTTGCTGAAGGAAGGGGTCATCGAGGCCAGCAACAGTCCCTGGCGAGCCCAAGTGCTGGTGGTCCGGACTGGGGAGAAAAACCGGATGGTCGACTACAGCCAGACCATCAACCGGTATACGCAACTGGATGCGTATCCTCTCCCCCGTATTTCCGCCGTGGTAAATGAGATTGCGAAATATAAAGTCTTCTCCACGGTGGACCTCAAGTCCGCTTATCACCAGCTCCCCATCCGCGCGAGTGACCGCAAGTACACCGCGTTCGAGGCAGATGGGCGCCTCTGCCACTTCCTCAGGGTTCCATTCGGTGTCACAAATGGGGTCTCGGCCTTCCAAAGGGAGATGGACCGAATGGTCAACAAGTACGGATTACGGGCTACCTTCCCGTATCTTGATAATGTCACAATCTGCGGCCACGACCAGCAGGACCATGACGCCAACCTCCGAAAATTCCTCCAAACCGCAAAACTCCTTAAACTAACTTACAATAAGGATAAGTGCGTGTTTAGCACCAACCGTCTAGCCATCCTCGGCTACGTAGTGCGTAACAGAGTGATAGGCCCCGACCCCGAACGCATGATGGAACTCCCTCTCCCCAACCCCCTCAAAGCCCTCAAACGCTGCCTGAGTTTCTTCGCTTACTACGCCCAATGGGTTCCCAATTACGCCGACAAGGCCCGTCCCCTCATTCAGACCACGACCTTCCCGCCGTCGACAGAGGCCTGCCAGGCCTTTAGCCACATCAAAGCGGACATCGCAAAGGCCACGATGCGCGCCATCGACCAGTCCCTCCCCTTCCAGGTCGAGAGCGACGCATCAGAAGTAGCTCTGGCGGCCACCCTGAACCAAGCGGGCAGACCCGTGGCCTTCTTCTCCAGAACCCTCCAGGCTTCCGAACTCCGCCACTCCGTGGAAAAGGAAGCCCAGGCCATAGTCGAAGCTGTGCGACATTGGAGGCACTATTTGGCTGGCAGGAAGTTTACCCTCCTCACAGACCAACGGTCAGTGGCCTTCATGTTCGATAATGCACAGAGGGGCAAGATTAAGAATGACAAGATCTTGCGGTGGCGGATCGAGTTGTCCACGTACAACTACGATATCTTGTATCGTCCTGGGAAGCTCAATGAGCCTCCTGATGCCCTGTCCCGCGGTACCTGCGCCAGCACGCAGATAGACCGCCTCCGCTCCCTCCACGCGGACCTCTGCCATCCAGGGGTGACCCGTTTCTATCATTTCATAAAGACCCGCAACCTGCCCTACTCCATCGAGGAAGTCAGGACAGTAACCCGTGACTGCCACATCTGCGCAGAGTGCAAACCGCACTTCTACCGCCCTGAGCGTGCGCATCTGATCAAAGCATCCCGCCCCTTCGAACGTCTCAGCATTGACTTCAAGGGGCCCCTTCCCTCTAGCAACCGCAACATTTACTTCCTGACTGTGATCGATGAATACTCCCACTTCCCCTTCGCCATTTACTGCCCCGACATGACCACATCGACTGTCATTAAGGCCCTCCTCTCCATCTTCTCCCTGTTTGGCTACCCCGCGTACATACATAGCGATCAGGGGTCCTCCTTTATGAGCGACGAGCTGCGTCAATTCCTGTTCAGCAGGGGCATTGCCTCTAGCAGGACGACCAGCTATAACCCTCGGGGTAACGGACAGGTCGAGCGGGAGAATGGTACCATCTGGAAGACCATCCTACTGGCCCTATGGTCCAGAGATCTCCCTATTTCCCGATGGCAAGAGGTTATCCCCGATGCCCTACATTCCATCCGCTCCCTCCTCTGTACAACAACTAATCAAACACCTCATGAACGTCTTCTTGTTTTCCCCAGGAAGTCGTCCTCCGGATCCCCTCTCCCGACGTGGCTGGCCGCCCCCGGACCCATCTTGCTCCAGAAGCATGTGCGGGTGCACAAGTCCAACCCGTTGGTGGAACAAGTCCAGTTACTCCACGATAACCCGCAGTATGCGTACGTGGAGTACCCCGGCGGTCGGCGGGACACGGTCTCCCTCCGGGAACAGGCACCCGCCGGAGTGCGGCCTTCCCCCCCTTCACCACAGACCCCTGCCCCTTTCCCCCAGCACCCCACCCAGGCCACCCCTTCCCCATCCATGGCGTCTCCACCACCAGCCCGGGGTACAGAGACAGTTCAAGGACCACCGCTCGCGGAGTCCAGGACATCAGCTGAACCACCACCATCGGCTGAACCAACGTCACCAACTCCACTGCGGCGGTCTGCCAGGAAGTCACGGGCAACGAAAAGGCTGATCGAGTCCATTTAACTTCAACACCACCATGGACCTTGTATGGACACTATGTACTGTTGCTAAATGTCTGGGCCAGTGGGAAGCCAGGGATACATTTTTTTTCTCCTTACTACTCATACCACCAGTTCTCTCCCCCCTGCCCAGCTCTCGTTGACACCCCCCCCCCCCCCCCCCCCCCGGCTTCTTTCTCCGCAAGGGGTGAATGTGGTGGTATGATTAGCATAGCTGCCTGCCATTGGTGCAGAACACCGGCCTACCATTGGCCCTGGTCGGTCATGTGCCTCTCGACTGGTTGGTTGAGACCAGTCATGTGACGGCTCCCCGATTGGTCGAGAGGCTGAGTTAATCCCGCCTCCAGGGCGAGGTATAAATACCCAGTACTCCCGGCGGTCGTCCTTCTACTGTAATCGACCGCAGGGCTTAACGTCTAGTATATTAAAGCCATACTTTTGTTCAGCAACTCGTCTCGCGTTCAATTGATGGTGCATCACTCATTGACCAAGATTTTGGTGAAGAGTTGTTGCTACAATGCAATAAACAGCAACTAATTTGTACGCAGCAAAATCCAATGGACTCGTTCTGTGTACAAATTGACTTCTGTTCATGGCATTTTCCTTGCTGTTGACAGAGGCTCAATTCATGTGTCAGCAGTGACTCAGCAGGGGAGCACCCTTGCCTCAGAACCACTACTCGGTGACTCTGGGTCACAAACCAAGGCTGGGGGGGGTGGGGGGGGGGGGGGGGTGAAGAAAGCACTGTCCTCATCAGAGGGCACCATTTTTCAGACAAGAAGTTAAACCAGTTGCTGTTTGCCTGTTCGGAAGAAATCAGAGGATACCCACCCCTCTTCTACCTCCCGATGTCCTGGCCAATCTTCAATCAACATTACTCAATAAAAACTCAGATACTCTGGGCCATTGTCACATGGTTGTTTGTGGGATCTTGCTCTGTACAAATTGACTGCCACGTTATGATGGTGACTGAGTTTCAAATTAAAAATCACTTTGATGTCTGTGATACAGCGAGGCGTCCAACAACGCTCCTGAAAAGTGCCATATAAACCCAAATCTTTCCTTGTTTATGGGATGAGGGGGACAGGATATCAGAGAATTGAACAACCCCCCCCCCCCCCCCACCCCCCCCCCCCCCCCCCCCCCCCCCCCCCCCCCCCCCCACCGCCCCCGCCATTCCACAAAGAGGGACCTTTCACACCCACCTGAGATAGCAGCCTGGGCTCTCTGGTTAATGAGCTCTCTGACACTCAGTTTGATTCAGCTCAACCTCAAACCTTGTTTGGTTTAGCACAGTGGGCTAAATAGCTGGCTTGCAAAGCAGAACAATGCCAGTAGCGCGGGTTCAATTCCCTTACCCACCTCCCCTAACAGGTGCCAGAATGTGGTGACGAGGGGCTTTTCACAGTAACTTCATTGAAGCCTACTTGTGACAATAAGCGATTATTATTATATTGTCTGCTCTCAGGAAAACAACCCCAACCTCTCCACTTCCACCCAGTCACAGCAGCATCTCTGCCCCCACCTGGCCGGCACTCTGAAACCCTCCAGACCCGAGCAGCGGCCTCCAATCCCCCTCGAAGCTCTTCACTTCCTCCGCCCCGCGACCCTCCATTACCCGCAGCCGCTCCAGGCAGCAGCCTTCCACCGCCAGTTCCTCTCCAACGGAGGGAGCGAAGTGACTTCCAGCCAGTACTGTTGTCATCATATTCTGTCACTCCCTTCTGGGCCCCACCTCCTCGTTACGTTGCTCCACTCATGTAATGCCTAGTCCCTGACGTCAATCCGCCAATTCACTCCGTCACCCAGCTGAGGTACCGCCCAGTTCATGACATCAGTAACCAGCCCCCTCCCCACTGACAGCACGTCACGTTCACCTGGTTGGACTTCCGCGAGAGACCATGACCCGAACATCACCAACCGCCCTCTCCCCATCACGTGACTCCAATCTAGTGCTCTTTTTGAAGGTTACCGCCTGGTTTCTGTGCTAATGCGGTTAAAGTGGGAACTTTAGCGCCTCCTCCACTGGCCATTGGCGGACATTGTGTATCCACCAGCCGGGACCTCTGAACCCTGAATTCCCCAAGGCTGGCCTGACGAAGGGGGTGGGAGAAATTGGTCTCCCCTCTGGGCCTGCACCACAACCATCAACACACATCACACTTCACATCAAGCAAACACAGTGCATTTGTAATTTTAGCCAATAACTTTAGTCCAATAACGTGAACGGCAGCACTGATTGAGGAATTTCTACATGGAATTTTTGCACCCTTGTATACAGTCTGCTCAATTCGATTATGGACTCTGTCATGATATGCAGACATGCACATAATGAGATACAGACAGGCAGCTAATGAACACAGAAAAGAAGACAAAACCAATCAGCAGGCAGAACATTTGGGGGTGGTTTCCCACTATAAAAGGCACGAGGCACTCACACTCTGCCTCTTTCCATTGGGGACATCTACAGAGTGAGTCAGGTGTATGTGGTAGTATGACTAGGGGTATTACTACTATGGGCAACACGGTAGCATGGTGGTTAGCATAAATGCTTCACAGCTCCAGGGTCCCAGGTTCGATTCCCGGCTTGGGTCACTGTCTGTGTGGAGTCTGCACGTCCTCCCCGTGTGTGCGTGGGTTTCCTCCGGGTGCTCCGGTTTCCTCCCACAGTCCAAAGATGTGCGGGTTAGGTGGATTGGCCATGCTAAATTGCCCGTAGTGTCCTAAAAAGTAAGGTTAAGGGGGGGTTGTTGGGTTACGGGTATAGGTTGGATACGTGGGTTTGAGTAGGGTGATCATTGCTCGGCACAAGATCGAGGGCCGAAGGGCCTGTTCTGTGCTGTACTGTTCTATATTCTATACTGTACCTGGGAGTGTGAGCTGCCATTGGTGCAGAGGGCTCACTGCCCATTGGCCCAAGTATCGTGTTCTCTGTATTCCTATTGGCTAAGAGGAAGGTAGCTCCGCCAACGAGGTGGGGTATAAGTACCCGTGTCCCCCAGCAGCAAGGCCATTTCTGTACGTCTGCTGCTGGGCTCACTTCTTGCTGATTAAAGCCTTTCGTTTCGGACTTCATCTACGTTTCGTGTCCATTGATTGTGTATCAGTGTACATATCACATAACACCTAAAGCACGTGGCTAAGAGCTAGTCTGGTTCAGTCAGACAGAGTAATCACACTTAGGTTAGCAGAGAGTCGAACTCAAAGAGAACTGAGCTAACTGTGTGACAGGTTCAGTAAATCAAATTGAACTAACTTCAAGGTCTGGAGTATATTTCAGTTATAACTGCATCCAGTTGCAGCCCGTGTTATCTCAGTCTGCTTAAAACGACATGGTACCAGAAGACTGCTATCCCAACGTAGTTTATCTCAATCTGTTCCGTGACGACCAGCAAATGTATCTCAGCACCATGGAGAAGATCCAGGCTCCTCAACAGCTGCGGACCTCCGGCAATCTCAGTGCTGACTGGCGGACTTTCAAGCAAAGGTTTCTGCTGTACATTGAAGCCTCAGACCTTGAGGGTGCGTCTGATACAAGAAAGATCGCGCTTCTCTTCTCAAATGCGGGGGATCAAGCCATCCAACTCTTCAACTTGTTTAACTTCACCAAAGGCCAGGACAAGACAAAGTTTCAGACCGTCATGGACAAGTTTGATTGTCATTGTGAAGTAGACACCAATGAAATCTTCGAGCGCTATATATTCAAACAATGCCTACAAGGTATAGATGAATCTTTCAGCTCAGCTTAACTAATCTCCGTCTACTAGCGCTGTCCTGCAACATTGGTGATATTGCTGACTCCATGATCAGAGACCAAATCATTTTTGGAGTTCACTCTGATCCTCTGAGAGAGCAGCTTTTAAAAATCAAGCATTTTTAAAAATAAATTTAGATTACCCAATTATTTTTTCCAATTAAGGGGCAATTTAGCATGGCCAATCCACCTACCCTGCACATTTTTGGGTTGTGGGGACGAAACCCACGCAGACACGGGGAGAACGTGCAAACTCCACACGGACAGTGACCCAGAGCCGGGATCGAACCTGGGACCTCAGCGCCATGAGGCTGTGTGCTAACCACTAGGCCACCATGCTGCCCTAAAATCAAGCATTGAAACATGTATGGTGCATGAATACGCCAAAAACCGGTATTCCTAATACAAATCGGTTTAAAATGAGAATCTTGCCTCCCATGAGGCAGAGAGTGTGCAGGCCGTTGCCCGGATGCAGCGCCTCAGCATTGATGACAGCAGGCATTTCGCGCACTCTTCCCGGAGCCCCACGCATGCGCGATGCGAATGGGATAACGAAGTGGCCGATCACCACACTGCGCAGGTGCGAACGTCTGCCGACTGCACTGTGCATGTGCAACGATGCATGGAGCGTGACAACGTCATTACGTGCCCGAACTGCGGCACCGCCCACTTAAAGAAACACTGCCCTGCAAGAGGCAGGCGATGTTTAAATTGCGGAAAGCCTGGACACTATGCAGCCTTGTGCAGGTCTGCACCACCAGTCAGGGGCCAGCGCTCCCAATTCCAACGCAGGTGCGTTCGGAGTGTCCAACAAGGTTTACAGGATTCTGATCCTGGCAGTACAACAGATCCAGAGGACGATTGCCTGGAGCCCCCAACCGTGTGGCCATCATTACCACACGTGAATGTGCCTCACCGATATCATCATGGAGCCTGCCTGTCCTCACTGGGGATTCTGTAGACCAATGGCGTGCGGTGATGCAAGTAAATCAATGCTCAATCCAGTTCAAGCTGGACACAGGGGCTTCTGCCAATCTCCTTTCACAGGCAGATTTCAACCGCATCAAGAAGCCACCCAAGCTCCTTCCAGCAGCCTGCCAGCTCCTGGACTATAACGGCAATGCCATCACAGCACTGGGATCCTGCCATCTGCTCGTCTCCAACAGGAGCATTCACGCAAGGCTAAGGTTTGAAATCGTCAAGCCAGACAGGGCCTCCCTGCTTGGCACACATGCATGCAAGCAGCTAAACCTGGTGCAGCGGGTTGATACAATTACCTCCTCCAACGTGGATCTTCAAGCTGGCATTGATGACATCCTTGCTCAGTATCCAGATGTGTTTGACGGGATGGGCACTCTGCCATATCGGTACAAGATCCTGCTACGGCCTGATGACATGCCTGCAGTCCACGCACCACACCGGGTCCTAGCTCCACTGAAGGAATGCCTGAAGGTGCAGCTGTGGGCCAGCAACCTCCCGGCGTCGGATGAAAAGGTGATCCGCATTCGTGACGAGACAGCCAAAGACCCCCTTCTGCAACGTGTCATGCGCCACCTCGCCAATGGCTGGCAAAAAGGGTAGTGCCTTTAATTCTTCAATGTGAAGGACGACCTGACAGTGGTTGTAGGTATCCTCCTCAAGCTGGGCCGCATTGTCATTCCACTCAGTCTCCAGAGCTTGGTGCTCCGGCAAATCCACAAGGCACATCTGGGTGTAGAGAAGTGCCGGCGCAGAGCCAGGAAAGCTGTCTACTGGCCTGGGATTAGTCAGGACATCTCAAATATGGTCCTCAACTGTCCAACCTGTCAACGCATCCAGCCAGCACAGGGCGAGGAGACGCTTCAGCAGCACAAAATCGTGACCTCCCCGTGGTCCAAGGTGGGCATCGACCTCTTTCACGCCAATGGTCGTGATTATGTGTTAATCATTGATTATTTTTCCAATTACCCAGAAGTCATGAAGCTCTCGGACCTCACAGCCAAAATCATTATCAAGGCCTGTAAGGAGACATTCTCCAGGCATGGTATTCCACTCACTGTCATGAGTGACAACGGTTCTTGCTTCAGCAGCCAAGAGTGGTCAAGATTTGCCCAGGTATATCAGTTTCATCAAGTCACTTCCAGCCCACATTAAGGTTGAGAAAGGGGTGCACATAGTGAAGCAGCTCATCTGCAAGGCCGCGGATTCTGCTTCTGATGTCAACCTTGCGCTGCTTGCGTACAGGGCAACCCCTCTGTCTACCGGCATGTCACTGGCTCAACTGCTGGTGAACAGGGGCCTGTGGACTATGCTTCCATCCATACATTTGCCTGATCTGGATCACCTCCTGGTGCTGCTCAGGGACCGGCAAAAGCAGGGCTATGATGCTCATGCCACCGATTTGATTGTGCTATCCCTGGCGGATGCTGTTCGGATCAAGATACCTGATGGAGGCTGGTCAGCTCCTGCGGTTGTTGTTCGACAGGCTGCTCCTCGATTGTATGTTGTGCATACGGCTGATGGCTCTGTTGTGCGCACAATTGCCTGCCCGCAACCACATTCTTCGTTGTTTCCATCTGTTATTGTGCCACCTCCTGATACCTTGAACCACGAGGCCACCAGTCAGGCTTCAATCCCGCCCATCAAGGCTCCGTCGTCCCCACCACCACCTCTCCGGCGGTTGACAGGATCAGACACAAGCCCCAGAGACAGGACTTATGAACATTTGTTTTGTTTGTTGTGTTCTGTTTTTGCACATTAGACACCTGGGGCGAACTTCTCCCCTACACGGCGGGGCGGCAGGTCCCGGCGTAGCGGAGTGGCGCCAACCACTCCCGCGTCGGGCCTCCCCAAAGGTGCGGAATTCTCCACACCTTTAGGGGCTGGACCCGCGCCGGAGTGGCTCCTGCTACGCCAACTGGCACCAACGGTCTTTGGCGCTATGCCGGCCGGCGTTGGGGCTGGCCGAAAGGCCTTTGCCGGACGGCGTGAGTCCGCGCATGTGCCGGAGCGACAGCGGCTGCTGACGTCACCACCGGCGCATGTGGGGTAGGGGGGTCTCTTCTGCCTCTGCCACGGCCTCCACCGTGGCGGCAGCGGAAGAAAAAGAGTGCCTCCACGGCACTGGCCTGCCTGCCGATCGGTGGGCCCCGATCACGGGCCAGGCCACCGTGGGGGCACCCCCCAGGGTCTGATCACCCCGCGCCCCCCCTCCAGGACCCCGGGAGCCCGCTCGCGCCACCACTCCCGCCGGAACAGAGGTGGTTTAAACCACGTCGGCAGGATTGGCCTCTCAGCGGCGGGACTTCGGCCCATCGCGGGCCGGAGAATCGCCGCGGGGGGTACGCTGATCGGTGTGGCGTGATTCCCGCTCCCGCTGATTCCCGCGTGGAGGAGAATTCCGGCCACGGCAGGGGTGGGATTTATCCCAGCCCCGGGCGATTCCCGGACCCTGCGGGGGACGGAGTATTCCACCCCTGTTTTCACATGTACATATGTTGCCATCTGCCATTATATGTAACTAAGTTATTTATTCAGCTTACAGAAATACATTTCAAAAGGGGAGATGTCATGATATGCAGACAGGCACATAATGAGATACAGACAGGCAGCTAATGAACACAGGGAACAGGACATAACCAATCAGCAGGCAGAACACTATAGTTTCCAACTATAAAAGGCACAAGGCACTCACACTCTGCCTTTTTCCACTGGGGACCTCTACAGAGTGAGTCAGGTGTACATATCACATAACACCTAAAGCGTGTGGCTAAGAGTTAGTCTGGTTCAGTCAGACAGAGTAATCACACTTAGGTTAGCAGAAAGTCGAACTCACAAAGAACTGTGCTAACTGTGTGACAGGTTCAATAAATCAAATTGAACTAACTTCAAGGTCTGGAGTATATTTCAGTTATAGCTGCATCTAGCTGCAGCCTGTGTTATCTCAGTGTGCTTAACCACACAGACTCTTCAATGTTTTTCTAAATTTTTCAGAATCTGTCCAAGCCTCAGTCATCCTTTTTATAAATCTTATCTATGAAAGTTAATAACCAATCCAAACCTCTTGACTTATTCAACTCCAATTTTATTTTGTTCCACAACCACATCTCGCACTCTACACTGCCACTGGTATCCTCTTATATGTGCAGTCTATCAAGTTTATCCAGCTTCCCCTTAAATATATTGATGCCGTCAGTTCAGCCACTCCCTGTGCTAACGAGTTCCATATTCTCAACACTCTCTGGGTCAAGAGCTTTCTCTTGAATTACGTAGATTTATTTGTGATGATCTTATATTGATGGCGGCATAGGCGACTTCCGGTGACGGCGGGCGTGAAGCAGCCGCACACTGGAGGGCTGCCGCTCGGGAATAGGAGTTTTGGAGTTTTAACACCCGGTCCCGGGGGCAACGGAGGCTGAAAAGGCTGTAAGAAGGCACAGGGAGGAGAAATATCCAAGTTTGGGAGAAAAACCGTGAAAAAGGGGGTTAACGGAAGTCTGCCGGGGAGTGAAAAAGTCAGCACAGGAACCGTAAGGAAAGCGGAGGCTGGAGCACCAGGGGAGGCCGCATCACTCACAGCAGAAGAAATGACCAAGGTGACGACTGTGGAACTTGGAAAAACAGTTCACAAAACACATGGAAGCGATGAAGAAGGAGATGGGGGCGGTATTGAAAGTGCTGGTGGAGGAGGCGATTGCCCCGGTTGCGGTGATGTGCATCACTGTAAATACACAAGGGGTTAATGTAAATACATGTAGACTAGCTAGACACTAGAGGGAGCACCAGAGACATCACACACACACACTCAACCAATAGATCAATTAGATAGGACACGACCAATTGGCATTCATGATACACACAGAGGTGACACGACCACAGGAGGGCATTACACCAACTCATATATAAAGGACACCACACACATGATGTGCCTCTTTCCAGTGGAGACAGTTAGTGAGTAGAGACACAGGGTTGATTTGATATCACTCCCACCACGTGGATTGCAGCAGTCTGGTTAGTCAATCTGAGCAGCTATAGGAGGATTAACAGTAGTGTCGAACCCAAGTTATAGAAGTGTATATAGTTTAGTAAACGTGTTGAAGTTATCTCCACGTCTGATCCTTCCTTTGTCAAGTGCATCACAAGGAAGCCGCTTATGCTACACCTAGAGAATAACAAGATACCAATGAGGGCGGCAGTATCAAGCGTAGCTGCGGAGGTGCGGGAGCAAGGTGAGATACTGAAGGTAGTGGAAGAGGCATTATCGCAGCACAGTCATCAACTCACCTCGATGGGGAAGGAGTTGCGGAGGGTGATAGAGACCAACAAGTGTCTGCAGTCCAAAATGGAAGGCCTGGAAAACAGATCCAGGCAACAGAATCTGAGGATTGTGGGTCTGCCCGAAGGGGTGGAAGGCCCGAGGCCGACGGAGTATTGTGCCACGATGTTGGCGAAGCTATTGGGGGAGGGGGACGATCCCTCCCGATATGAACTGGATTCGGCTCATCGGTCGTGGAATCCTAGACCAAAGGCGAGTGAGCCGCCAAGAGTAGTAACTCTGTGTTTCTGTAGGTATAATGTGAAGGAGAAAGTCCTGTGCTGGGCAAAGCAGAAGCGGGTGGTGCAGTGAGTTGGAGCTAGTATGCGGATATACCAGGACTTTACGATGGAGCTACCAAGGATGCGGGCTGCCTTCAGCCGGGTGAAGAAGGCACTGTACATCAGCAAGGTGCAGTGTGGCATAGTATATCCAGCTAAGCTGAGGGTGACCTACAAATCCAAGGACTTATATTTTGGGACGGCGGAGGAGTTTGCGAAGGCAGAAGGACTGAGGTAGAATTGAGAAATGGTTGTGTACCGATGTAGCCTCATGTAACTTTATATTTTCACTGCATATTGGTGTATGTACTAAATGAGTCGACGCTGTATATATTTGGACAAGGGAAGAGATGGGACTTTCATTTGCAATGATGGTTCTTTGGGGCTTGGGTGTGTATGCGGGGGATGTGTGCAAAAGGGGATTTCTTGGTTTTCCTGGGACTGGGCAAGGGGGAAGGAGACCCGGGCGGGTACCTCCACGCTGACCGGTTTAAGCCAGCCAGTAAATGGGAGTGAGGTGGAGGGAGGGGCTGCGGCCATCGGAACCTGGTAGAACAGGTTTTGGTGAGTCTAGCCGGGGTGAAAATCTGGGGGAGAAGGAACCGAGGTTGGGGGAAGGAGTTTACAAGAGGAAGTGGAGGGGAGGAGTCTGGGGGTGTGTCTACAATTCATGGGTGTCATTCATGGTACTCTTTCGGGGATTGGATGGCATTGAATATTGGGGGAGGGGGGGGGGGTGGACTGTATATGTCAATGGTGACCATAGGCGATTCCTGATTCCTTTTTCTTTTTTCCTTTATTTTTCCACCTTGGAAGGGTTTGTTTTATTTGATGCTTATATTGTCAGGTGGGTCACTGTTTGGCATGGTGGGAGGATGAGAGCATTGTTTTTGATAAGGGGATTGACATTGTATTTGTTACCGTTTACTGTTTGTTGGTGGGGTGTAAATTCTGAAGAAAATGTGAAAATGGAGAATAAAAATATTAATAAAAACAAAAAATTGATGGCGGCAGAGTTCTTGTCCTTGAACTGAGTGTGGTTTGTTTGGCTACTTCAGAGGGTAGGTAAGAGTCAACCACATTTGAAATCACATCTAAGCCAGGCCAGGTAAGGACAGCAGATTTCCTTCCCCAAAAGAGATTTGTGAACCAGATGGGTTTCAATCAATGATTGTTTCATGGTCATTACTGAGACTAGCTTTGTTGATTAATTGAATTGAAATTCCACCAGCTGCCATGGTGGATTTTGAACCCTTGACTCTAGAGCATTAGCTTGGGCCTCTGGATCACTAGTTCAGTGACATTACCATGACACCACCATCCATCCATCTATCCTATTGAGCCAGTTCATCATTTTAATAACCTCCATGAAGCCTCTCCTCAGCCTTCTCTTCCCTGGAGAAAAAAGCTCCAGTCTGTTCAATCTCCCCTCATCCATTCTAGGATGTTAGATGACATCTCCGTATCCTTTTCTGATTCTTGACAGACCACCCACCTGAAACATTGACTCTGTTTCTCTTTCCACAGATGCAGCCTAACCTGTGGAACATTTCCAGGACTTGCCGTTTAAATTTCACACTTAACCTAGAGCAAAAGCACTTTGGGTGCCGACGGCTCACTCCCGATTTGCTGCCAAGGGTAGCCGAACCTAGGACAGCACAATACCACAGGCAGCGATTAAAATCTTGTCTATTTCAGTGGTTATAAGAAACCCATGAGGAAACGGTCATAGAGTCATGGGGTTACAGTACAGAAAGATGCCCGTTGGCCCATCATGTCTGTGCCAGCCATCGGGCACCTATCAATTCTGATTCCATTTTCCAGTACTTGGTCCGTAGCCTTGTATGTTTCAAGTGCTCACCTAACTGCTTCTTAAATGCTATGAGGGTTCCCGCCTCTACCACCCTTTTAGGCAGTGAGTTCCAGATTCCCATCACTCTCTGGGTGAAAATATTTTCCTCAAATGCCCTCTAAATCTCCTGCCCATTACATTAAATCCATGCCCCTTGGTAATTGGCGACTCAACTAAGGGGAACGGTTCCTTCTTAGCTACCTGTGGTGAATGTATAATATATAAATCCACACTGTATATCACTGTGTCCCTGTGGGCTCCATCTGTGAGCCGTTGCGCGGCTCTGCCCACAGGGGGAGATGAGGAGCATGTACAGGGCTCCGCCCTTGGCTCCGCCCACAACTGGAAGTATAAAGTGCTGCGGTCTTATGAGCCTGCCTTCAGTTCAGCTAGTCGCAGGCAGGCTCAGTTGTAAGTCGATTAAAGCCACAGTTTACTTCAACTCGTGTCTCTGAGTGAATTGATGGTTGCATCAATTTAATCGACTTAAAAAACTTCCATGGAATCAGCCCTCAAACCCGATCGACTGGAACTCATCCACAGGCCGCAGAAGCGATGAAATATTTTTGCATTGGCTTCGGTGCTTCAAGGCCTACCTGGCTGCGTCTGTTACAGAAGAGCAGAAACTCAGTCTCCTACACGCACGGGTGACCCATCGTATTTCAACTCAACTTGATAGTACTGAATCGTACACCGAGGCCCTCGCGATACTCGACCGCCTGTACGTGCGGCCCGTAAATGAAGTTTATGCGTGGCACATCCTTACAACCTGCCGCCAGCGCCCTGCAGAGTCACGAGAAGACTATCTGCGTGACCTTAAAGCTGTAGCACGAGAATGTAACTTCCAGGCCGTGACAGCCTCCCAGCACATGGAACTTGCCATCCGTGATGTGTATATTGCAGGGGTCTGGTCCAATTATGTGCACCAGCGTCTCCTCTAAAAAAGGGCCCAGAACCTGGAAGACACGGTAACGCTAGCGACCTCATTAGAGGTCGCCTTTCAAAGCTTAAACTCATTCCCGACCGATCACGCAACCCCATTGTGGACCCCCGACCAGGGACTGCCCCAGGCCTGCGCCGTGCGGCCACCCGCCCACCACGGAGGGCTATCGTGCCACTTTTGCGGCCATCCCCAACACCCCCCGGCAGCACTGCCCGACCCGCAACGCGACCTGCAACAGCTGCGGGCCGAAAGGACACTTTGTGAAGGTCTGCCTGGCTAAAACTAAAAACTCCAACTTGAACGCGAACCAGAACCCTCCAACTCACAGGCCCGCAGACCCCGCAATGTGGCAGCGTGTCTGCCAACTCCGCCTCCGCACGACATGTGCGACTCATGGGGGCCGCCAACTTGGCAAGCCTCCCCCACGCGGCCGGCCATGTGCGATTCATGGGGGCCGCCATCTTGGGCGCCATCTTCCTCGCCGCCCACCACATGCGATCAAAGGGGGTGGCCATCTTGGACGCCATCTTCCTCGCCGCCCGCCACGTGCGATCAACAGGGGCCGCAATCTTGGCCATCACCCGAGATGCCACTCGACGACTACGACCTCTGCGGACAGTCATCACGGGGCCGCTCCAGCACCGCTGACCACGCCACCGACTACCCGCAGCTCAGTGCAGTCACTTTGGACCAGTCGCGGCCAAAGCACCTCAAAAGCTCCATGATGTCCATTCAAATCAACGGGATACAAGACACCGTGCCTCTTCGACTCCGGGAGCACCAGAACTTCGTTCACCCAGACCTGGTAAGACGCTGTTCGCTTCCGATATTTCCGACACAGCAAACTATCTCCCTCGCCTCGGGGTCGCACTCGGTCCAGATACAAGGGCGCACGGTTGCAACATTAACGATACAGGGCGCCAACTACACCAACTTCCAATTGTATGTCCTCCCAGACCTCAGCACCCCTCTCCTCCTAGGACTGGATTTCCAGTGTAACCTCAGGAGCCTAACACTCAGCTTCGGCGGACCCCTTTCCCCCCTCACTATATGCAGTTTAGCAACACTAAAAATCGACCCCCGTCCACTCTTCGCCAATCTCACCGCTAACTGCAAACCAGTGGCCACTCGCAGAATGAGGTATAGCCTGAAGGACATGGTGTTTATTAGAGCCGAAGTCCAGCGGCTCTTACCTGAGGGAGTCATAGAGGCCAGTAATAGCCCCTGGAGAGCTCAGGTGGTGGTCGTCAAGACCGGGAAAAAGTCCCGGATGGTGGTTGATTACAGCCAGACCATTACCGGTTCACACCCCCTCCCCCAGATTGCAGACATGGTAAATCAGATCGCCCAGTACCGTATCTTCTCCACGGTGGATCTGAAGTCTGCATACCACCAGCTCCCAATCCGCCCGGAGGACCGCCACTACACGGCGTTCGAGGCAGACGGCCGCCTTTTCCATTTCCTCCGGGTTCCCTTTGGCGTCACGAATGGGGTTTTGGTGTTCCAACGAGCAATGGACCAAATGGTGGACCAGTACGGGCTGTGGGCCACGTTTCCGTACTTGGATAACATCACCATCTGCGGCCATGACCAGCAGGACCACGACGCCAACCTCCACCGATTTCTCCAAACCGCCCAAAAACTCAACCTCACATATAATAAGGAGAAATGCGTTTTCCGCACAACCAGACTAGCCATCCTCGGCTATGTCATGGAAAACGGGGTCCTAGGACCCGACCCTGATCGCCCCCTCTTGCAACTCCCTCTCCCTCACTGTTCCACGGCCCTCAATAGGTGCCTCGGAGTTTTCTCCTACTACGCCCAGTGGGTCCCCCAGTATGCGGACAAAGCCTGCCCACTATTTAAGACTACAGTCTTCCCACTGTCAGCCGAGGCCCGTCAGGCCTTCAACTGCATTAAGGAGGACATCGCCAAAGCCGCCATGCGGGCGGTGGATGAATCCGTCCCATTTCAGGTGGAGAGCGACGTCTCAGAGGTTGCTCTCGCTGCCACTCTGAACCAGGCAGGTAGGCCAGTAGCGTTCTTTTCCCGAACCCTCTCCGCTTCGGAACTTCGACACTCCTTAGTCGAAAAGGAAGCCCAAGCCATTGTGGAAGCCGTACGGCACTGGAGGCACTACCTCGCAGGTAGGAGGTTTACCCTCATCACCGACCAGAGATCGGTTGTCTTTATGTTCGATAACTTGCAGCGGGGCAAACTTAAAAATGACAAAATCTTGAGGTGGAGGATCGAACTCTCCACCTATAATTATGATATTGTATACCGTCCGGGGAAGCTCAAAGAGCCCCCAGATGCCCTGTCCCGCGGAACATGCGCTAGCGCGCAAGATGACTGATTACAGGCTATCCACACTGACCTCTGCCACCCGGGGGTCACCCAGCTCGGCCACTACATCAAGGCCTGCAATCTTGCCTTGCTCCATCGAGGAGGTTAAAGCTGTCACCAGGAACTGCCCGATCTGCGCGGAGTGTAAACCACACTTCTATAGACCAGACAAGGCCCAAAAAGGCATCCGGCCCTTTGAACGACCGAGTATTGATTTCAAAGGGCCCCTCCCCTTGACCAACCGTAATATCTATTTTCTTAATACCATAGATAAATTCTCTCGCTTCCCGTTTGCCATCCCATGCCCAGATATGACCCCCCATACAGTCATCAGAGCCTTGCATAGTGTCTTCACCTTGTTCGGTTTCCCCAGCTACGTACACAGCAACAGGGGTTCGTCCTTCATGAGCGACGAACTGTGTCAGTGCCTGCTCGACAAGGGCATCGCCTCGAGCTGGACTACCAGCTATAGCCCCAGGGGGAACGGGCAGGTGGAGAGGGAGAACGCGACGGTCTGGAAGACCGTCCTACTGACCCTACGGTCCAGGAATCTCCTGACCTCCCACTGGCAGGAGGTCCTCCCCGACGCGCTCATTGCAATTAGGTCCCTCCTGTGTACGGCCACTAATCCCTAGGGGCACTACCATGGGGGCCTCACTTCCATCCTGGTTGAGGACACTGGGCCCTGTCCTCCTTCGGAAGCACGTCCGGACACATAAAACAGGCCCGCTGGTAGAGAGGGTCCTACTCCTGCACTCAAACCCCCACTACGCATTTATCAAGCACCCCGACGGCTGACAGGACACCGTCTCCCTCCGGGATCTGGCACCTGCAGGATCTACCACTACTACTACCACTACCGCCGAAGTACCCCTCACACTACACCCCACCCGACCTCCCACGCCCTGCACCCCTGCACCTACAGCCTTCCTGCGCCCCCTTTCACCCATCACACCGGTCAGGAACGAAGCACTGGAAGAACCACCCCCAGAGTCCACCCTCGGATTTGCACCAAACATCTGCCCACAGCCATCCGAAGCGGCTGCAACTCCGGTGCTCCGTCGGTCCCAACACACGATAATCCCTTTTGCTGTTATTCCTACCAAAATGGATAACCTCACATTTGTCAACATTGTATTCCATCTGCCAGACCCTAGCCCATTCACTTAACCTATCCAAATCCTTCTGCAGACTTCCGGTATCCTCTGCACTTTTTGCTTCACCACTCATCTTAGTGTCATCTGCAAACTTGGACACATTGCACTTGGTCTCCATCTCCAAATCATCTATGTAAATTGTGAACAATTGTGGGCCCAACACTGATCCCTGAGGGACACCACTAGCTACTGATTGCCAACCAGAGGAACACCCATTAATCCCCACTCTGTGCTTCCGATTAATTAACCAATCCTCTATCCATGCTACTACTTTACCCTTAATGCCATGCATCTTTATCTCATGCAGCAACCTTTTGTGTGGCACCTTGTCAAACGCTTTCTGGAAATCCAGATTTTCCACATCCATTGGCTCCCCATTATCTACCTCACTGGTAATGTCCTCAAAAAATTCCACTAAATTAGTTAGGCACGACCTGCCCTTTATGAACCCATGCTGCGTCTACCCAATGGGGCAATTTACATCCAGATGTCAAAAAACAAGAAAACCTCACAGGGCTTTGGTCAGAAAACACTGTGCTAAGTTTTGGTTCCCGTGTTTAAGTGAAGGTTCACAAGATTGGTTCCTGGAATGAGAGTAAGTTAGGTCCCTAATTCTCTGGTGTTCAGAAGAATAGGAGGTGACATCATTGAATCAGACAGTAATCTGAAGGGGCTTGGCAGGGAAACTGCGGATATTCCTCCTGGCTGAAGAATACAGAACATGGGGACACACTCAGGACAAGGAATAATCATTTAGGACTGAGATGTGAAGAAACCTCTTCAACTCAAAGTATTATGAATGTTTCAAATTTTCTATTCTGGAGGATGATATATTTTCCATTGTTGAATATCTTTCAGGCTGGCTAGGCCAATTTTTGGTCCCTGTGAGAACCAACTGAAGAGTGGAGCAATGGGAAGGCGGAGTTGAGGACCTGGATCGGCCATGATCACATTGAATGATGGAGCAGGTTTTACAGGGGGGTGGGGGGGGGGGGGGGGTGGGGGGGGGGTGGGGGGGTGGGGGGGGGGGTGGGGGGGGGGTGCAAGGGAAGAGCCCATTCTTGCTCCATTTCCTATGTCGTTATGACAAAAAGGAGACCTCGGAGATGAACTCTTGCATCTAATTTTTATCTTTTTCAAAACACCCACACAGAGGGCTCAGTGGGACTTATGATTAATGTCAGGATTGAAAGGCCTCCTCACAGTTCACTTCAGGTTAACCACAACCTGCGTCACCGCTCGCAAGCTCATCCAGATGGTGATCAACCCTTGCCAGTGGCAGAAATCTTCACTGAACAGATTTATTTTCAGTCTCGAACTGTGTGGAGGTTATCACAGGTTCAAGGTCACACAGAAGCTTTGCTTGTTCTGTTTTTCCAAACTAATTGTGCTATTGCAACGTTTCAGTTGAAAATATCGGCCTGAGCCTGCTCAATTCAACATGCCAAAATCTCACCAGCTTCTCTCCTCTCTCTCAATCTCTCCCTCGCACACCCACACTTTTAGCAGCTACTTTGAAATAATTGTGGTTTCAACTGCCCACCTTTAGGGACTCAAACACCATAATTCAATGCTCTGCACCATCAGAGGATCAGTATGAGGAAGTGCTGCACTATTGGAGGGTCAGTAGGAGGGAACGCTGCACTGGCGAGGGTCAGTACGAAGGGAGTGCGACACTGTCGGAGGGTCAGCACTGAGGGAGTGCTGCTTAGCCAGAGGGTCAGTAAGAAGGGAGCACGGCACTGCCAACGGATCAGTACAGAGAGAGTGCTGCACTGTGGGAGGATCATGATGAGGGAGTGTTGCACTGAGCGTCAGCACCCAGGGTACTGAGGAAGAAATGCAATGTTGGAGGGCCAGTACTGAGGGAGCGCTGCACTGGCAGAGGGCCAGTAATGAGGGTGTGCTGCACTGCACAAAGGTCACTCCTGAGTGAGTGCTGCACTTCTGGATGATCAGCTCTTGGGGGGGGGGGGGGGGGGCTGCACTGCTGAAGGATCAATACTGATCGTCCTGTATTGTTGGAAGGTCAGTATTGAAGGAGCGCTGTGCTGCTGGAGGATCTGTACTAAGAGGGTGCTGCACTGTTGGAGGATCAGTATTGAGGGAGTGCTGCAAATTCAGAGGATCAGTACTCAGGGTGTGCTGCAATATCAGAAGATCTGTACTGAGGGAGTGCTGCACTGTTGGAGGGCTAGTACTGAGAGGGTGCTGCACTGCTGGAGGGCCAGTTCTGAGAGTGCTGCACTGTTGGAGGACTAGTATAGAGGTAGTGCTGAACTGCTGGTGGGCCGTTACTCAGGGTGGCTGAACTGTCAGAGGCTCAATGCTGAGGGGAGCCCTGCACTGTCAGAGGGTAATTACTGAGGGAGTGGTGCGCTGTTGGAGGGTCAGTACTGAGGGAGTACTGCAATGTCAATTCACCTTCATTGAGCTGGTATCAATGCATGAATATTCCTCCTCAAGTCAGGAGAGGAGATTAGAGTCCACCAGCTCGGCCTTACGAAAGCACTGTACAGGCCTCTCTACTTTTAAACTCTATACCTCTTGCAATAAAGGCCAACCTTCAATTTCTCTTCCTAATGACTTGCTGTGCCTGCAGGCAAATGTTTTGTGATTCATGTCCAAGGAAACCCATTGGACTCTGCACTGCAGCACCCTGCAGTCTTTTTGCATTTAAATAATATTCTGCTTTTCCGTTCTTCTTGCCAAAGTGGACAACCACACATTTTCCTATATTCTACTCTAGCTGCCAAATGTTTTCCCATTCACTGCCCCTGGGCGGGATTTTCCCCTACCCGGGGTGACGGGGGGTTCCGGCGTAGGGGAGTGGCGCCAACCACTCCGGGGTCGAGCCTCCCCAAAGGTGGGGAATTCTCCCCACCTTTGGGGGCTAGCCCCGCGCCGAAGCGGTTGGCACCAGAAGACTGGCGCAAAAAACCGGCGCCCCCGGCAGCGGGGCTGGCCGAAAGGCTTTCGCTGGTCGGCGCATGCGCCGGTGGTGATGTCAGCGGCCAGCTGCCGCTGACGTCACCACCGGCGCATGGGCGATGTGGGTTTCTCTTCCGCTTCCACCATGGCGGAGGCCGTAGCGGCCGCGGAAGAGAAAGAGTGCACCCAGGGAACTGGCCCGGAGTCTGAGCGGGGGGGCCCTGATCACGGGCCTGGCCACCGTGGCGGCACCCCCCGGGGTCCGATCGCCCCCTGCCCCCCCCCCCCCAGGACCCCGGGGGCCCGCTCGCGCCGCCGATCCCGCCGCCACCAGAGGTGGTTCAAACCTCGGCGGCGGGAGAGGCCTCCCAGCGGCGGGACTTCGGATCATCGCAGGCCGGAGAATCGCCGCAGGGGCCTCGCCGATCGGAGTGGCGTGATTCCCACCGCCGCCACATCCCGGGTGGCGGAGAATCTCTGCCACGGCGGGGGCCGGATTTTCAGCGGCCCCAGGCGATTCTCCGACCCTGCTGGGGGTCGGAGAATTTCGCCCTCTTTGTATTCCCTTTTCAGACACTTTGTAATCTCCTCACAATTTTCTTTCCTCCCTATCTTTTAACCATCAGCAATTTTGGTTACGATGCAGTTAGTCCCTTCAGTCAAGTCATTAATATAGATTGTAAATATTGGAGGCCCCAGCACAGAACCCTATGGCACTTCACTGGTTACAGTTTTCCAATGCAAACTGAAAATGACCCATTTATCCACAATTCTCTGCCTCCTGTTAATTAACCAATCTTCCATCATGCAAAGGTATCTCCCACACCATGAGGTCTTATCTTGAGCAGCAACCTTTTATGTGATCACTTATTGACTGCCTTTTGGAGATCCATTGTCTCTACATCTACTTGTTTCCCTATATCCACACTGCTTGATACATCCTCAAAGTATTCTCATAGATGTTTACAGCATGGAAACAGGCCCTTCAGCCCAGCTTGTCCATGCCGCCCAGTTTCTATCACTAAGCTAGTCCCACTTGCCCGCATTTGGCCCATATCCCTCTATACCCACCCTGCTCATGTAACTCTAACATTTTTAAAAGACAAAATCATACCCGCCTCTACCACTGCCTCTGGCAGCTCATTCCAGACACTCACCATCCTTTCTGTGAAGAAATTTCTCCTCTGGTCTCTTTTGTATCTCTCCCCTTAAATCTGTGTCCTCTAGTTCTAGACTCCTCTATCTTTGGGAAAAGTTGTCAACTATCTTCCTTATCTTTGGTCCTCGTTATTTTATAGCCCTCTGTAAGCTCACCCCTAAGCCTCCTACCCTCCAGGGAAAAAAGTCCCAGCCTATCCAGCCTCTCCTTGTAACTCAGACCATCAAGTCCAGGTAGCATCCTCGTAAATCCCTTCTGCACTTTTTCTAGTTTAACAATATCCTTCCTATAATAGGGTGACCAGAACTGAACACAGTATTCCATGTGTGATCTTACCAATGTCTTGTACAACTTCAACAAGATGTCCCAACTACTATATTCAATATTCTGACCAATAAAATGGCACCTGCTGAATGCCTTTTTCACCACCCTATCCACCTGAGACGCCACCTTCAAGGAACTATGAACCTGTCCTCCTGGATCTCTTTGTTCTGTAACTCTTCCCAACTCCCTACCATTAACTGATTAGGTCCTGCCTTGGTATGATCTACCAAAATGCATCACCTCACATTTGTCCAAATTAAACTCCATCTGCCATTGATTCATCCTGTTTCAATCTTATAAATCCTTCTTCACTATCCACTGTGCCACCAAGCTTGGTGTAATCTGCAAACTTTCTAGCCATGCCTCTTACGTTCTCATTCAATTCAAATATAACAAATAACAGTGGATCCAGCACCGATCCCTAAGGCACACCGCTGGTCACAGGCCTCCAGTTTGAAAAACAATCCTCCACAACCACATTTTGGCTTTGGTCGCCAAGCCAATTTTGTATCCAATTGGCTACCTCGCCCTTGATTCCGTGAGATTCAGGCCGGGATTCTCCGAAATTCCGGGCAAGTGTTGATGCCGGTGTAAACACCGAAGTGCTGTATGTAGCCATCAATGGGCCTCCTGGCCCAGCAATTCAGCGGTTTTCAGAGGGCCACCATGGCTCGGGAGTGCTGCGTGCTGCTCTGGTGGCGAAAGACAGCCCTGCACGGCTGGCGCGGGTCTGCGCATGTGCGCGATGGCCATCTCAGCGCCGACGCATGCTCGTGGTTGCAGTCTCCACGCCGGCGCCGAGCAACATGGCAGAGACCTACAGCGGGCCCGCGAGGAAGGAGGTAGACCCTCTCCAGATCGCGAGCGCCCGCCAATCGGAAGCCCCCGATTGCAGGTTGGACCCCTTGGAGGCCCCCTCGGAGTCAGATCATCCTGCCCCCCCACCAGGAAGTCGAACGCGGCCGTGGGTCCGAGCTCCCGCTGGGTGGTACCAGGTTGGAACCTCGCCGGCGGGACTCGACGGAACTCGGTGGGAGTTCGGTTGGTCGCCAGCGGGGAATCGCAGCGGGGGCCTGTTTCAGTGATCCCCAACCGGCGCCACGGTGACCGAGCGGGCGCAATTGCCGCCGATTCGCTGGTCGCTGGACAATCGTGTCCCGAAGTCGGAGTGACATGGCGGGAATTTCCCGCGTCCCCGCCGATTCTCCACCCGGCGCGGGCTTGGAGAATCCCGCCCTTAATCTTTTGCAATAACCTACCATGCGGTATCTTGTCAAAAACCTTGCTAAAGTCCATGTAGACAACGTCAACCGCACTGCCCTCATTTACCTCCTTTATTACCTCTTCAAAAAACTCAATCAAATTCATGAGACATGACTTTCCCCTCACAAAGCCATGCTGACTTTCTCTCATTAGCCCTTGCCTGTCTAAATGCCTGTAGGTCCTGTCCCTCAGAATACCTTCTAATAATTTACCTACTACAAAAGTAAGACTAACCGGTCTGTAGTTACCAGGCTTATCCCTACAGCCCTTCTTAAACAAGGGCACAACATTTGCTACCCTCCAATCTTCAGGCACCTCTCCTGTTGATGATTCAAATATCTCAGCTAGTGGGGCCGGCAATTTCCTCCCTAGCCTCCCACAACATCCTGGGATCCATTTCATCAGGTCTCGGGGGTTTATCTATCTTGATCCGCTTTGATACCTCCCGCACCTCCTTCTCTGGAATATGTACACTCCTCAAGACTTTTTAAGTCCCCAATTTCCCTAACATTCGTGCCTTTCCCAACGGTAAATACTGACAAGAAATATTAATTTAGGATCAATCCCATCCCTTGTGGAACCACACATAGATAACCTTGTTTATCCTTAAGAGGCCCTACCCTCTCCCTAGTCACTCTTTTGCTCTTTATGTATCTGTAAAAGCTCTTTGGATTTTTCTTTGCCTTATCTGCCAAGACAATCTCATGTCCTCTTTTTGCCCTCCTGATTTCTCTCTTCACTGTACTCCGACAAGCCCTAAACTCTTCAAGGGAGCCACTTGATCCTAGCTGCCTTTGCATGTCATATGCCTCCTTCTTCCTTTTGACCATGGCCTCAATATCCCGAGTCACCCAAGGTTCCCTCCTTCTACCAGCCTTATCCTTCACTCTAAGAGGAATCTGCTCACCGTGAACCCTAATTAACACCCTTTTGAAAGACTCCCACTTATCAGTTGCCCTCTTGCCTGTAAACAGGCTCCCCTCAATCAACTTTTGAAAGTTGCCGCTTAATACCATCGAAAATGGCCTTGCCCCAATTTAGAATTTTAACTTTTGGACCATCATTGTCCATAGCTATCTTAAAACTAATGGAACTTTGGTCACTGGACCCAAAGTGATTGCTCACTAACACTTCCATCACCTGCCCTTCCTTATTCCCCAGAGGAAATCTGGTTTTGCCTCCTCTCTAGACACGCCATCCACATATTGAATGAGGAATTCTTCCTGAATACATCGACAAATTTCCCTCCATCCAAACCCCTAGTGCTATGGCTGTCCCAGTTAATTTTGGGAAAGTTAAAGGCCCCCGCTATTACCACCCTATTTTTCCAGCAGCTATCTGTAATCTCCCTACATATTTGCTTCTCGATTTCCCGTTGACTATTTGGGAGCCAATAGTACAATCCTATCAAAGTGATCTCACCCTTCTTATTTTTCAGTTCAACCCATGTAGACTCAGTGGGCGAACCTTTGGATATATCCTCTCTCTGTACTGCCGTGATGTTGTCCCTAATCAAAAACGCAACTCCCCATCCTCTCCTATCTCCTTGTCTAACTTTCCTATAGCATCAGTGACATTCAGCTGCCAGTCCTGCCCCTCCTTTTGCATTGTTTCAGTAATAAAATTGTCAAGCATATTTTCCCAACACAACACCATGTTTACACTGTCTGATTACATGATCATTTTCTAAATGTTGTCGCTCTCTTAATAATGGACTCTACCCAATGGCAGATGTTAAGCTACCTGTCCTACTGATTCCTGCTTCTTCTCTCCCTCCATTTTGGAATAGCGGTGTAAAATTTGTAGTTTTCCAATCCATTGTTACTTTACCAGAATCTCAGGGCATTTTGGAAGATCATGGGAGGGAGTGTCCCGCAACCAGCTGGGTGGGTCGTACCAGCGCCAAAGAGTGACATGAACCACTCCGGCTTCGGTCCGCCCGGAAGGTGCGGAATCCTCCGCACTTCCGGGGGCTAGGCCGGTGCTGGAGTGGTTGGCATCGCGCCAATCAGCACGGAAGGGCCTCCGCTGGCCGGCACAAGTTGGCGCATGTGCAGGAGCGCCAGTGTGTTCTGGCGCATGCGCAGAACCGCATGCGCAGGGGGTTTCTTCACTGCGCCGGCCATCACGGAGCCTTACTCAGGCCGGCACAAAGGGAAAGAGTGCCCCCCATGGCACAGGCCCGCCCGCAGATAGGTGGGCCCCGATCGCAGGCCTGGCCACCGTGGGGCCCCAGCCCCGGGGCAGGATCCCCTCTGCGCCACTCTGAGGACGCCGCAGGCCGCACCCAAGCCAGGTCCCGCCAGTATGGACCTTGTCCATTTCACGGCAATGGCCCCCGACCAGCATGGCGCGATCCCTGCTCCGCCAAATAAACGGTGCTGGAGAATTCGGCAGCCGGCGTTGAAGGGCGGGGCGGGATTCAAGCCGCCACCCCCCGCACCCCCCCCCCCCCCAAAATCTGGTGATTCTCCGACACGGCGGGGGGGGTCGGATAATCCTGCCCCACATCTAATGCATCCACTATCTCTGCAGCCACTTCCTTTAAGTGCCTTGGATCTATTCCACAAGGTCTATGGATCTTTCATCCTGTTAGTTTTCCTGGTAGTTTTTTGTGACTGATTGTGATAAGTTCCTTCCTTTTTCTGCCGGCTTTTTTCCTACTATTCTTGGGATTCTTTTGTGTGTCTTCTATGATGAAGACAGATACAAAATACCTCTTCAAGATCTCTGTGATTTCCTTGTCTCACATTATTAATTCCCTAGATATATTCGGTGGGATTCTCCCTTACCCGGCGGGGCGGGGGTTCCCGGCGCCGTGGAGTGGCGTGACCCACTCCGGCGTTGGGCCGCCCCAAAGGTGCGGAATTCTCCGCACCTTCAGAGGCTAGGCCGGCCCTGGAGTGGCTTGCACTGCACCGGCCGGTGGGGAAGGGGCTTGGCGCCAGGCTAACTGGCGCCGAAGGGCCTCCGCCGGCCGGCGCATGCGCGGGAGCACCAGCATGTGCTGGCATCATCCCAGCACATGCGTAGGGTGTTTCCAGCTCTGCGTCGGTCATCGCGGAGGACCACGGCGGCTGACGCAGAACAATAGTGTGCCCCCCACGGCACAGGTCCGCCTGCGGATCGGTGGGCCCCAATTACGGGCCAGGCCACCGTGGGGGATCCCCCCATGGCCAGATCCCCCTGCGCCTCCTCGAAGACACCAGGGGCCGCTCGTGCAGCCAGGTCCTGCCGGCAAATACCTGGTGTAATATATGCCGGCGGGACTGGCCGAAAACGGGCGGCCACTCAGCCCATCACAGGCCAGGCCAGTGGCTGCCGACCGGCGCGGTGTGATTCCCGCCTGTGGTGAATGTGATTGACACCGGATTATAATCTGTATATACATGTGTCTGTATTGTAAGTGCAGTTGCACTACCTGTCCCCCAGGGGGAGTAGCTCTGGGAATGCTCGAGTTGTACGGGGCTTCTCCCTTGGCTCTGCCCAGGACTCCTCCCCCGGAAGCTGCTGTATAAAAGATCAGTACCACATGGTCAGCCGGCCAGTTTACCGAAAGTTCAATGGCTAACAGGCTGGCTCTGTTGTAAGTATATTAAAACCGCTATTCTAATCCAACAAGCACGCGTCCGTAGAATTGTTGGTTCCAACACCACCCCCGCCAAATCCCTGGCGCCGGAGAATTCGGCAGCTGGCGGGAGCGGGATTCAATCCCGCCCCCTGTCTCAGAGATCACCGCTCACTTTTGTTACACTTTTCCACTTGATTTACTTATAGTCTTCCATTGTCTATTTTCATATGCCTTCTAGTTTACTCTCATACTCAAATTTCTCCCTCTTTATCTATTTTTATTAGTCTTTGCTGGTTTCTAAAATTTTTCCAATCTTTTGTCCTACCTTTGCCGCATTGTAGATCTTTTCTTTTAACTTGATACCATCCTAAATTTCTTAGTTTGCTTGGGCTGAGTCTTTCTTTCTCAGTGGAATGTACTTCACTGAGAGTCATGACATATCTCCTTTAAAGTCTGTCATTGCTTCTTTATTGACCTGCCATTTAACCTATTTTCCCCATTTCAGTTTAGCCAATTCTGTCTTCATATGTTTGCAATTGTTTCTATTTAAGTTGAAGCTTGTTTCAGAGCCAAATTTCTTTGAAGATGTGCAAAATCAAAGAGTCACGACGGCAAGTAAGAAAGGTATTAAACGGGAAATAACAAGCAGATTGTGTCGAGAAGGGATAGAGAGTATAAGTCTTTAAGTATAGTCAACAAAGAGGTTCCAAAGATAATAAAAGGAAATCTGCTTCTGACTACATGGGGGCCTTCCAAACAAACCAGATGAACTGATGGCCCAAATAGAAATAGGTATGTATTGAATGATAGCCGTTACAGTTACATGGCTGCTAGATGACATCGATTGGGACCAGAATGTTGAAGGAGACATGCCATTTATAAAGGACAGGAAGCTCTGAAAAGTTGGAGGGGTATTTCTGTGAATTAAGGATGGTATAAGCATACTAGAGAGGGATAATCAAAGTTCAGGTGACCGGGGTGTAGAATTGCTTTGGTAGGGCTAAGGGATGACAAAGGCAGGAAGTCTTTTGTGGGAGTGGTGTATCGCACCCACCCCCCGAAAAAAACCCAGGAACCACACATTAGGATACAGTATAAAGGAAGAAATGTGAGAGCTTGTCAGAAATGTACAGTGGTAGTCTTGGGGGACTTAAATCTATATATAGACTGGAAAAATCAAATGGACAAAGAAAGCTCTGGAACCTCCATAGAGCAGACTATACTGGACCTGGTGTTCTGTAGCAAGGTATGATGGATTATTAATCTCATAATGAAGATTCTGCAGCCAGTCAGTGGGAAGGTGATACCAGCCCTGGTGATGTGCAACGTGGGAGGATTAATTATTGACTTCATTGTGAAGGTTCTCTAGCCAGTTGGGAGAGAGGTTATACCAGACCTGGTAATGTGCAATGGGATAGAGTTAATTAACAATCTCACCGTGAAGGATCTGAAGCCAGCCAGACAGCAGTCTATATCAGACCTGGTAAAGTGCAATGGGATAGAATTAATTACTGACTTCATCATGAACATTCTGGAGCCAGTCAGTGGGAAGGTGATACCAGCCCTGGCGATGTGCAATGTGATAGAATTAATTACTGACTTCATTGTGAAAGTTCTCGAGCCAGTCAGAGGGCAGGCTATACCAGACCTGGTAATGAGCAATGGGATAGAATTAAGTAACAATCTCACCGTGAAGGTTCTCGAGCCAGTCAGAGGGCAGGCTATACCAGACCAGGCAATGGGAGGTGATTAATTAATAACCTCACAGTGAACTTAGGTTGCAGTGATCATAATATGATTGAACTTACATTCAGTTTGAGGGAGAGGAGTGGGTCCACGACTCTTATTTTAAGATTAAATAAAGGCAATTATGAGGATATGAAAGCCAAACTAGCTAAAGTGAACAGGCAAATTAGATTAAGGGATAGGTCAATGGAGTTGCAGTGGCAGACTTTTAAAGGAATATTTTAGAATACAGACAATAGATACATTCCAATGATATAAGTAAAAAACGAGTGGGAGGACCCACGATCAGTTGTTAACTAAAAATGTTAAAGCTCGTGTCAAATTTAAATAACAAGCACATAATTGTGCAAAGTCCGATGACAGGTCAGAGGATTGGACCGGATGTAAAAAGCAGCAATGAATGACGGAAAGATTAAATGAGGGAAAAATTAGACTGTGAGAGAAAGTTAGCTAGAAATATAAAGACAGAGTTTCTATAGATAAAGGCAGCACAGTGGTTAGCATTGCTGCCCCATGGCACCGATGATCCGGGTTTGATCTCAGCCCCGGGTCACTGTCTGTGTGGAGTTTTCATATTTTCCCCTTGTTGGCATGGGTCTCACCTCCACAATGCAGAGATGTGCAGGGCAGGTGGATTGTCCACGCTAAAAAAGAATCAGGTAATCTAAATTTAGAAAAACTTGAAAAAAATATTCCTGTAGATATTTAAAAAAAGAAAAGTGAGTGTTGGTTCTATAGAAAGTGAGTCTGGGGAATCAATCATGGAAAAAAAGGAGATGGCAGAGCAATGGAAGAGGTATTTTGCATCCATCTTCACCAAGTGAATGCAAGTAACATCCCAGAAATAGTTGTAAATGCTGAAATGGAAGGGAAGGAAGAACTCAAGAAACTTGCATTCACCTGGGAAGTGGTTCTGTGAAAATTTATGGAGTTGTGGGTTGACTATTCCCCAGGTCCTGATAGATTTTGCCTTGAAATAAGTGGCGAGTGAGATTATTGTTGCATTGGTTTTAATTTTCCAAAATTCCCTAGATTTGGGGAAGGTTCCATGAGAATGGACAATAGCAAATGTAAGTCCTTTGTTTGGAAAGAGAGACTGAAACAGGAAATAACAGGTCAGTTAGTTTAACATCTGTCACAGGGAAAAATTTAGAATCTATTATTAAAGATTGCTCTCGAGGGAGTGCAACAAAGGTTTACCAGACTGATTCCAGGGATAGCTGGACTATCATATGATGAGAGATTGACTAGTTTGGGATTGTTCTCGCTGGGGTTCAGAAGAATGAGGGGGAATCTTATAGAGACTTCTAAAATTTTAATAGGACCAGACAGGGTAGATGCAGGAAAGATGTTACCAATGATGAGTGTGTCCAGAACCAGGGGTCATAGTCAGAGGATTCAGGGAAACCATTTCGGACAGATATAGGAGACATTTCTCCACGCAGAGTGGTGAGCCTGTGGAATTCATTACCACAGGAAGTAGTTGACGCTAAAACTTTGAATATATTCAAGAGGCGGCTAGATATAGCACTTTGGGGAGAATGGGATTAAAGGCGACGGGGAGAAAGCAGGATTAGTCTATTTAGTTGGATGATCAGCCATGATCGTGATGACTGGCGGAGCAGGCTCGAAAAGGCCTCCTCCAGCTCCTATCTTCTATGTATCTATGTGTGTATGTTATGGTGGGGCCCTTAGATACATTTAAGGTAATCAGGCAGATTCAACATGGTTTTGTGAATTATGTTTCACTAATTTATTGGAGTTCCTGAAAGAAGCAAGATACTGTGGATGAAGGGGAAACAGTGGATATACTGTACTTAAATTTCCAGAAGGCATTTGACAAGGTGCCACATCAAATATTATTGCAAAAATTAAACAGTCATTGTGTAGAGAGTACCATATTGGCATGGATCGAAGATTGGCTAGCTAGCAGGAAACTGAATTGGCATGAATGGTAGGAGGTAACAAGTGGAGTGCCACGGGGTTCAGTGCAGGGGCCTCAACCTTTTCAGATTTATATAAATGCCTTGGATGAATAGACCAAAGGTGCAGTTGTGAAATTCGCTGATGACACAAAGATAGGTGGGAAGCAAGTTGTGAAAGGGACATAAGAAAGTCACAAGGGGTTATAGAAGGTAAAGTGAGTGGCAAAGATCTGAAAAATGGAGGACAATGTGGAAAAATGTGAAATGATTCATTTTCGGCAGGAGGAATAAAAAAGAAGCATCTATGCCTGGATTGTCCGCTGCAAATCCACCTTGCTGCTGCTAGGGAGGACGGAGAACTTGGTGCTCTGTTCACTAGCGGCGGGATTCTCTCCTCCCACGTCAATGAGATTTTGCATTGAAGCCACCCCACTCCGCCGGGAAACTCATGGGTGGTGGTGCTCTGCCGGCGGGATCAGAGAATCTCACTGGAGAATTCCGGCCCTGATCTAAATGGTGAGATATTGCACATAGGTAGAGAGGAACATGGGTGTCCTGGTACATGAATTGCAAAACATTTGTATTGTAAGGATACACCTATTTAAACCCAATTTGTTTCCAGTTTTCACCTTTTCATTTTGATATGACGATTTTGACCTCTGAATGATTTATGGACATGTGTCTTGAAGGCAACCTCTATCTTTAACTCAAGCAGAAGCAGTGACCCGTGACTTTAAGAAAGCAGTCTGCATGAAATAGCTTTTAATTGAAACAGGCAGAATCTAGAGGGCTCTGCAGGCTTTAATTCAAGCTAGCATATTCCAGAACGACTTGACTGACATTAGTGATGACTCAGATTGATGGACTTGGCTGGTGGCCAGTGAACAGGCTCAAAATGCTGGACTTTGCTGATGGCCCGGTGTGATTGGTTCTGATTTCTCTGGAATATGGGATATCTCTCTCACCAATAAGGCTGGGTGGTAGTTTTGTTTTTGGTTTAGAAGCTGGAAGAAGCATCTCTGAAGTTTCTCTCTCTGATATGATGAAAATTTTCTGAAAACTGCAATGTAAGAACTCTTTTGTTTCCCCAGCAACTGGAGGTCATTCTAGTGAAACTCAAAAGGGATTGTGTTTAAAACTTGAGCTGGATTTGAAACAAGACTAAGAGCCTCATGAAAGGAGTAGTCTCAAAGGTGGACCTTTGTGTTGAAGGCCCAGTTTAATAAAATCTCTCCAGAAGAAGTCCTAATGTCTGTGAGCACTGAATAAATGTTTCTGCGAGAAGACCATCATCAACTGATGACTTTTCTCACTCAGCGTGCTGAGAGGAAAGCCTGCAGCAAAGGATTCAATATTGAAAGCACAGACTTATTTTCATCTTAATCCATATTATGTTCACCCCTTTCCACTTCTGTGTTTGTTTGTCCTGTACGTGTGAATGTGTGTGGCGAGAGGGTGGGACAGCTGAAGGGAGGGTGGGTAGTAGGTTAGCTTGCCATTATTCCGTTGTAATTACTGCATATTTCATCTTTATTTCTGTTATAAATAACCAGTAATTGTGTTAGAACTTACAAACCTGGTGCCTGCAAATTATTGGGCAGCTAAGGGCCAAAGATTTCTGGAATTTTAGAAGAATTATTGGTTAATTCATTTGTTGAGACACTGGGGCCTGTGGGGCTGAAATCGACCTTGCACAAGACCAGGGTATCGTAACAATATACAGGTGCAGGAAGTAATTAAGAAGGCTAAAGGAATGTCATTCTTCATTGCCTGGAGAATTGAATACAAAGGTTGGAAGGTTATGTTTTAGTGTGAAGAGGATCAGAACTGATGAAGTGCTACACTGTCAAAGGGTAAGTAGTGACGGAGTGCTGCACTGTCAGAGGGTCAGTACTGAGGGAGTGCTGCACTGTCAGAGGGTCAGTACTGAGGGAGTGCTGCACTGTCAGAGGGTCAGTACTGAGGGAGTGCTGCACTGTCAGAGGGTCAGTACTGAGGGAGAGCTGCACTGTCAGAGGGTCAGTACTGAGGGAGAGCTGCACTGTCAGAGGGTCAGTACTGAGGGAGTGCTGCACTGTCAGAGGGTCAGTACTGAGGGAGTGCTGCTCTGTCAGAGGGTCAGTACTGAGGGAGTGCTGTACTGTCAGAAAGTCAGTAGCGAGGGAATGCTGCACTGTCAGAGGGTCAGTAATGAGGGAGTGCTGCACTGTCAGAGGGTCAGTACTGAGGGAGTGCTGCACTGTCAGAGGGTCAGTAGCGAGGGAATGCTGCACTGTCAGAGGGTCAGTACTGAGGGAGTGCTGCACTGTCAGAGGGTCAGTACTGAGGGAGCGCTGCACTGTCAGAAAGTCAGTAGCGAGGGAGTGCTGCACTGTCAGAGGGTCAGTACTGAGGGAGCGCTGCACTGTCAGAAAGTCAGTAGCGAGGGAATGCTGCACTGTCAGAGTGTCAGTACTGAGGGAGCGCTGCACTGTCAGAGGGTCAGTACTGAGGGAAGTGCTGCACTGTCAGAGGGTCAGTACTGAGGGAGTGCTGCGCTGTCAGAGGGTCAGTACGGAGAGAGTGCTGCACTGTCAGAAAGTCAGTAGCGAGGGAATGCTGCACTGTCAGAGGGTCAGTACTGAGGGAGTGCTGCACTGTCAGAGGGTCAGTACTGAGGGAGTGCTGCACTGTCAGAGGGTCAGTACTGAGGGAGTGCTGCACTGTCAGAGGGTCAGTACTGAGGGAGTGCTGCACTGTCAGCGGGTCAGTACTGAGGGAGTGCTGCACTGTCAGAGGGTCAGTACAGAGAGAGTGCTGCACTGTCAGAAAGTCAGTAGCGAGGGAATGCTGCACTGTCAGAGGGTCAGTACTGAGGGAGTGCTGCACTGTCAGAGGGTCAGTACTGAGGGAGCGCTGCACTGTCAGAAAGTCAGTAGCGAGGGAATGCTGCACTGTCAGAGGGTCAGTAGCGAGGGAATGCTGCACTGTCAGAGTGTCAGTACTGAGGGAGCGCTGCACTGTCAGAGGGTCAGTACTGAGTGAGCGCTGCACTGTCAGAGGGTCAGTACTGAGGGAAGTGCTGCACTGTCAGAGGGTCAGTGCTGAGGGAGAGCTGCACTGTCAGAAAGTCAGTAGCAAGGGAATGCTGCACTGCGAGAAGGTCAGTACTGAGGGAACACTGCACTGTCAGAGGGTCAGTACTGAGGGAGTGCTGCACTGTCAGAGGGTCAGTACTGAGGGAGTGCTGCACTGTCAGAGGGTCAGTACTGAGGGAGTGCTGCACTGTCAGAGGGTCAGTACTGAGGGAGTGCTGCACTGTCAGAGGGTCAGTACAGAGGGAGCGCTGCACTGTCAGTGGGTCAGTACTGAGGGAGTGCTGCACTGTCAGAAAGTCAGTAGCGAGGGAATGCTGCACTGTCAGAGGGTCAGTACTGAGGGAGTGCTGCACTGTCAGAGGGTCAGTACTGAGGGAGCGCTGCACTGTCAGAAAGTCAGTAGCGAGGGAATGCTGCACTGTCAGAGGGTCAGTAGCGAGGGAATGCTGCACTGTCAGAGTGTCAGTACTGAGGGAGCGCTGCACTGTCAGAGGGTCAGTACTGAGGGAGCGCTGCACTGTCAGAGGGTCAGTACTGAGGGAAGTGCTGCACTGTCAGAGGGTCAGTGCTGAGGGAGAGCTGCACTGTCAGAGGGTCAGTACTGAGGGAGTGCTGCACTGTCAGAGGGTCAGTACTGAGGCAGTGTTTCACTGTCAAGAGGATCAGTACTGATGAAGTGTTGCATTGTCAGAGGGTCAGTAATGAGGGAGTGCTGCAGTTTCAGAAGGTCAGTCGTGAGGGAGGGCTGCACTTTAGTACTGAGGGTGTGCTGCACTCTTGGAGGGTCAGTACTGAGGCAATGTTGCAGTGTTAGAGGGTCTGCACTGAGGGCGTGCTGCACAGGCAGAGGGTCAGTACTGAGGGAGTGCTGCACTGTCAGAGGGTCAGTACTGAGGGAGTGCTGCACTGTCAGAGGGTCTGCGCTGAGGGCGTGCTGCACAGGCAGAGGGTCAGTACTGAGGGAGTGCTGCACTGTGAGAGGGTTAGTACTGGGGGAGCGTGATGGAACCATCAATTCACCAGACACGTTTTTCCGATATGAATCTAGGCTTTAATCGACTTACTTCAGAGCCAGCCTGTTACCCGTTGATGAACTCGTAGTGAACTCAGGCTGACTCTGGACAAGGGTATTTATACAGCTGCACTAGGGGAGGAGTCATGGGCGGAGCCAAGGGTGGAGCCCAGTACAAGTTCCTGAGTACTCCCAGCGCTACTCCCCCTAGTGGTAGGATAGAGCAACTGAGCTTACAAAGACAGTGTGAATTAACATATATACATCTATATATTACATTCAACACAGAGCGTTGCACTGCCAGGTTGGCAGGGCGGGAGGGCATCAGCACTAAAGGAGCGCTGCACTCCCAGAGGCTCAGTATTGAGGAAGTGCTGTATTTTTGGAGAGTCACGACTGAGGGAGCACTCAGAGTGACAGTGCAGCATTCTCTCAGCACTGACCCTCCCAACAGCTCAGCATTCCCTTCGTACTGACCCTCCGAGGGGGCAGCAGTCTCTCAGCACTAATCCTCTGACAGTTCAGCATTCCCTCCGTACTGACCATCCAACAGTACAGCATTACCTCAGCAAATTATCGGAGCGCCAGCCTGAATTTGTGTGTTCATGCCTTGGAATGGGTCAAGAACCTACAGCCATCTGACTGAGATGCCAGAGTCCTCCTTTTCAGCAGGAAGACAGTGTGAAATGCTTATGGAAATATCCTGGTCCTCTTGCACATTCACCTCTCTCTGACCTGCCACTTTCATTCTTTGTCACTTCGCGTGCCAAGTACCAAAGTTAAGATGATTCAAACTTTATTCTCAATGTCTCTCGCTATTACTCATTATCTTCTATCCAGTTTTGAGAATTGCACTGCCTGCTATTAAAGCAGTGCACTCAACTCATTAACAGATTCTATTTCCACATTTGGAACACTGCAGTTAGTCCCAGTCCATGTGTGGGTGAGTGGACAGTTCACGTATTGGGGCAGTCTGCCAAGGGTCAGTTACTTGTTTTATTCAAAAGAGAAACAATGGGTTGGATTCTCCGCCAAAATCGCAGCAGCTAGGGAGCAGAGAATCCACTTTCATGTCATAATCAGGCCCGGCACCAGTCCGGCAATTCTCCGGGCTCCAAAAATCAGCCTGACCGCTGTTGCCATTTTACCCTTTATGTGAACCACAAGCTGTTTTTTATATTGACCAAATGACCACACAACCAGTATGTTAGCTCAAAAACACAGTTTATTAATATCACAAGACTTGTATCTCTATGCAATAATACATGCGGCTCTGTACTAAACTACACCTAACAACGAAGATGACATTCACTTAACTTCGAGTTACCGGCACTGTGCGAGATTAGCCCTTTATCCGGCTCCACATGGTTGGTTGGAAGTTGGTGGGTTCGTATCAGCTGGGCTCATCCTTCAGGAATGGTCGCAGGTCCTTGAACTTGGTTGTTCTGCTACAGTTGGTTGCGTACAGGCCAGTCCCAAAAGAGAAAGATATCTAGTACGCAGGGCTTTTTATCTTTCATCTCTTTCGTGCCCTTTTGGGCGGTCCTTACTCCAGGTCCAATTAATCGATAGGGTTTTGATCGCCTTAATCGATCTTAGCCAATTAGGGGTCGGATACCTCGATGGCTGAGTGGGTCCTAGCTATCATTGTCCCAGGCACATAGGCCTTTCCAAATAAGTGGGGGGGGGGGGGGGGGGGGGGGCTGGCGCCGGTTAGTCTGCTATCGTTAATGGTCCTTAATGCGAATGCTATTGTCTTGGGGTAAATGGTGATTGATTCTTAATGGATGCAAGTTTCAGTCAAGTCTGGTTTCTTTGCACAACACACAGATGGTGTGTACTTGTCTGTGTCCCAAATTGACTGCCATTCCCATGGTCCTTTGCAGGTGGCCATTTTACATGGCTACATTCTGTCCTTTTGATCCTGAACGCGAAGCGTGATGGCTCACAGTCTTGATTCCTTATCAAGCTGGACACTGGTTAGTCAGTTCAGGTCCTACTATACTCTGTCCCAGACTTCATTGTACAATTTTATCTAATACCTTATCACATACATTCATTAAAACAATTTGCTACAACTGGCTGTTTTATATCTAAAGTAAATTCATATAAATTAATTAAACTTAAATTCATACTAAACGGTTGGTTGCTAACTAAACTTTCTATGCTACACTCATGCTGCTGTTTTTACATAAGTAATTTATCGACAACACAAAATCTACAAAACTTAAACAGCAGCACCACATTCTTCCTTCTTATCACATGTTATCAGTACCGAAGCACAAAGGGTCCATTTAGCAGCGGTTATCACAGTTTTTTAAAAGTTGTACATTCTTAGTAGGGCTCTATTGGATTCCAAAGAGGGGGGTCTTGAACTGTGTATATAGGGGGCCGGGGGGCTTTTGCCTTCCATTTGCGGAGTTTGAATATGAGGACTACACTATAGATTACTGCAATCAGAAGGAGGGTCTCTATTATGTATGAGAGTGGGTTCCATTTTGCAATGCCTTCCCACCAGGTTGGGGTTTTGGTCTCGATCTCTAACAGTTGTTGTGTGCTACCCTGACTAGAGGTGGTCTGTGGGGTGGTGTCGCTCGAGGCTGGCTTAGGTCCTACTCTAATTATGTGTATTGCCAAATGACCTTCAGTGGGTGTCCCAGGGCAATGTTGTCCGATCCTTATTGTGTTCCCTGCAATTTTATTTAAACATCCAATTTTGGGGCACCCTTCATTAGTAAGTTCCCACCAATCTTCTGTTCCGGTTGTGCTCATGTAACATTCTGATGTGGACCCGTTGGGCTTTCTGTAAATTGTCCATTGGTTATTGCACCCAAATATGATACTTGTGTTCTTACGCACCCATGGGGTGCCACTTTCACATTCCTCTGCATCTGGGGACGGTACCACAGACCGCCGAGCTGTGGAATATCTTGGGTATCTTGTGCTCAGAGTCCAGTAAGTGTGGCAATTATCCATATGAAGGTCATGGGTGCTGGCTTCATCCTGCGGTATCTGGTTTCCGTGTAATCCTAGGGAATCAAGCATAGTTTCATGTCAGTATCGTTGGTCAATATCTGTTTGTGTGAGTCTCTCTCCTTTAGTTCCAATTTCCCTTTATGATTGTCACCATGTGTGACTCCCCCATTTTGTTTTAAAGAAAAAATTGTGGCGAATTACTAATCCAAGAGTCTCACTTCAAGTATTCAAGTGTCTCACAGCTTGTGTGGCCGATGCGAGGAGAGGGTGGATGCTTTCTTCGACCATTCTGCATCTTTACTAGGAACGACGGGAGGTTGAGGCTTTGCTTAACCAGAATTTCAGGGCGGTCAGTTTTATAGAGTTTCGTCCTAGGGGTTCAGAGGTAGCAGCAGTGATCTGCAACCAATGTATTTTAAAAGTGTAAATAGCATTTGGAAGTGTCCCGAAGGGGTCTGAAAGAATAGTGGAAGAAACAAAGGTTTTGATTTGGAGCGGAAAGGAAGATTCGAGACCTGCCCAAAGCAGCAAAGGATTCCAGAGAGCATGATGAGAAACGTGGGCCATTGCGGGAGAAGAATGGGTTGGATCCCCAGGTAGGGCGGGGGTTAGTGCCGTTAGTCCACCTCCTGAGCGTGATTGACCGGATAATTTTGGGGCCCTCAGGAAAGGCGGGGATCAGTGCCCTGACTCCCTGCCTGGGTGACCGGGATGAACAGGAAGAATTTGTAGTCGTATTGTAGTGCATTCAACTGTCATTGGTCAGTAGACTGTGTCTGACGGTTCAATCAGAAGAGTAGTTATGACTGTATACCCGAGTGTCGGGCCGACATAGATTAAAACCATGTTTTGGACAGAAGAGGAGGTTAAAAACAAGAAGACGGGCAGGCTCCATCAGAAGTTAGGACACCTTAATTCTTAGGTAGCGTCCGTTTCCCATCATCTGGATATCTCAAATATTTGCTTGCATCAGTTCCGTTAAATCATTTCCCAGAAGGGGCTCATCGCTTAAATGAAATGAAAATAAAATGAAAATCGCTTATTGTCACGAGTAGGGGCCTCACGGTAGCATGGTGGTTAGCATCAATGCTTCACAGCTCCAGGGTCCCAGGTTCGATTCCCGGCTGGGTCACTGTGTGTGTGGAGTCTGCACGTCCTCCCCGTGTGTGCGTGGGTTTCCTCCGGGTGCTCCGGTTTCCTCCCACAGTCCAAAGATGTGCGGGTTAGGTGGATTGGCCATGCTAAATTGCCCGTAATGTAAGGTTAATGGGGGGATTGTTGGGTTACGGGTATACGGGTTACGTGGGTTTAAGTAGGGTGATCATTGCTCGGCACAACATCGAGGGCCAAAGGGCCTGTTCTGTGCTGTACTGTTCTAATTCTAGGCTTCAATTAAGTTACTGTGAAAAGCCCCTAGTCGCCACATTCCGGCTCCTGTCCGGAGAGGCTGGTACGGGAATCGAACCGTGCTGCTGGCCTGCTTGGTCTGCTTTAAAAGCCAGCAATTTAGCTGAGTGAGCTAAACCAGCTAAATCATCACCTTCTCCTGGTTGCCAGACTCGTGTCTGCAGATCCCGGGCGGTAGCCGCGTAGGCCTGTGGGTGGTCCGATTTGTCATGTCTTACCAACCTGCAGGAATTGTTACGGTGCCAAAAACGAGTATCGGGGGTGTTGTATGACGGAAAGTAATCAAGAACTGGTGTACTGGAAGTGGAAGCAATGTTGTCGAGAGTGGGCGTAAGAAAAGTCGTATGGTGGGGACGGTCATACAAGGTTTTTGAAAAATCCAAGCCATTGTTCCGGGGGCTAAGGTAGCTGATGGCGAAGAGGTCGCTAGGGATGGTAGTCAAATCTGGGAGGCTCTCATCAGAGTCAAGTTTGAGTTTGAAACCTGTGATTATGGGTGGAATCGAGGGGAGAGTGTCGTCCGGAGGGGGGGAGGGTAGGAGTGGGTATCGGGCTGAGTCGTCAGCGGGCAGAGCGTCATCCTCTCCCATTACCAAGGCTAAGTGGTGGGCGTGGCTACGTTGTGATCCGTAGAGTTTGAATTGGTTATGTAGAACCAACCAGTCTTACCGTTGGGGTATGCTATCTTGTACACCGACGGGCTTACTTTGTCAGAGATGTTGTAGGAGCCTTGGAATTTAGGGGCTAGGAAGGAGCTGGGGTTGTACAACGAGATAATAACTTGCTGGCCGACTGTATACTCTATAGGGTGAACCTTTTTGTCAAAGCTGGCTTTACTCTGCCTTTTCCTAGCGCCTAGTCGGACAGCAGCAGCTAGTTGTGCCGCTTTAATGTTTTCTGTGACCTGTTGGACTGCTATTTCGTGGGTGAGCGCGGTTACTGTGGGATATGCCAAATCGAGCCCGAATAAATATTCAATGCCTTTCATGGGTCTCCCTGTCATAAGAGTGTGGGGGCCTGAAACCTGTGGAACTGGAAACTGTGTTCCTGGTAATCATGAGAGCAAAGGGTGGTACGTGTCCGAAGTGGAATTGTTCTGCTGTTCGTTTTCCTAATGGTTGTTTTTAAAGTGCGGTTCATGCGCACTACTATGCCGCTGGACTGGGGGTGGTCAGCTATGTGGAATTTCTGTTTGATACCGAAAATGGTTGTGGTGCTAACAATTATACTCAAAGATGAGAGACAAGTACAATAGAGGCTTTATTGCTGTGCGATGCTATTCCTCCATCTGCAACTGCAGACTAGTGTCTGAGTGACTCACACGCATATTTATACACAAGCTCCCTGTGGGCGGAGCTAGCCGGCAGAGGCTTACCGGAGGAACCTGTATTACAGGTACAGGCATACATCCCCCTACTGCAAGTACACATCACTACAGTGGTTATATCACCACATTGGTCATAACATTTTGCGTTACTCTGCCGATGAAGTGGGAACCTTGATCTGGCTCAATGCTGCGTGGAAGACCTTAGCGCGTAAAGATCTGTTGGGTGAAAGTTTTAGCGGTGGCCTTTGCTGTGTTTGAGCATGTGGGGAATGCTTTGAACCATTTTGTAAATGTATCTATGTCACGTACTTGGAACCGTTTCTGCAGGGGCGGTGGGGGGGGCGACTAATGTAATCAATTTGCAGATTTGTCCAGGGGCCTTCTGCAGGTCGGGTGTATCTTAATTGTCCCTTCTTTACACCACGTTCTGGGCGCAAATGAGGCAATTGTCGACATAATGCCATACTGTTTCTGTGGTTTGGGGTCGGGACCTGAGATAATAATCGTACCTAGAATATGCCCACAGTCGTGCTTGTGTTGGGCAAACGCACCTTTGTGTGTGGCTAATACCCATCTAATGGTGTCGTCTGCGCTAATTGCTGAAGGGTTAAACCAATAGTCCCCCACTGAGCAAATCCTGTTTTCGTAATCTCCTACTGAGAGCATGGTGGAGGCTCTAGCTGTCTTGGACATTTGCCAGACACACTTGTTTATGGGGTCGAAGGAGAGGTTATGGGAGTTCATAAAGTCTATGACTAGGATGTGTTCTACAGTCGGGGGTAGATCTACTTGAACAACGGGGTGGGTAGTGGCTACGTTTCCTATTTGGACGGATATAGGGGCTGTGATGTATCCCTCTTGCATGTGGCCTGTGAATCCACTGAGTGTGATAGTATCTGTGGTGGGCCAGGGTGTTTTTTGGAATAGGCTTGCAGAATTTATTGTGGTTCGGGATCCTCCTTTGTTCCAAAGAAAATCAACTGCTTGTCTCTGGACTGTGTCTGTGACTACCGGTCTTCCTACGTTGTCCCAGCGCGTGTCACGGACCCATGTTGGAGACTCTGGACACCGTCAATCTAGGGAGTTATAAGCGAGGTTACCTGATTGGGCATTTGAAATGAAAATGAATGAATGAATGAAAATCACTTATTGTCACGAGTAGGCTTCAATGAAGTTACTGTGAAAAGCCCCTAGTTGCCACATTCCGGCGCCTGTTCGGGGAGGCTGGTATGGGAATCGAACCGTGCTGCTGGCCTGCTTTAAAAGCCAGCGATTTAGCTGAGCGAGCTAAACCAGCCCCTACGTTATACATGGGGCAAGCGTTGCCTTCTAGCTGTCGCGGCTGGCAACCATTGTCTGGCCTATTGTTTGTGGGTGGGGGGGTTGCGTTGTTGGGGTCGTTGGCGGTGTGGGGGGGTTTTGTCTGCAATTGCGGGTGAAATGTCTGACTTGTCCACAATTGCAACTCGTGGTGCGTGGGCTGGGGCTTGTGCTCTGGGGTACTGTTCTCGGTGGTAATGTTCCTCTCTTCTTCCCTCATTTATCCATGCGGGTTCCTGGCTAGTTCTGACAGGGTACATAGTGGCTTCTAATCTGTTCTGGTCCATCTGATCCTGAAGTGACCGTTCCCATGCCCTGGATAGGCGTCTAAGTACCCAAATCTCATTATGTGTGCTTTCTGCCGGGTCATAATTTGCACATGTCCTTTTAGCTGCTTCCGTGGCATGAGAAAATAAGGTACAGGGCCATTTAGTGGTTTCTTCCTCATCTAGATGAGCGCGGTTTAAATTTCCGTATACTGCCTTGAAATGTATCCAGAGGCGTCCGGCAAAGGTGGTCGGATGTTCCCCTTTCTTTTGCCTGCATTTGTTCAACCCTCTCCCGGATCCCTTTTATTGGATCCAACAGAATCCAATAATGCGGCTTTCAGTTCCTCTGGGGTTCCTCTTCCTACGTTTTGCGGGTCTAGCAAAGTTGATCGTACCGACTGGCTGAGACTCATTACAATCAATTTTACTTCCTCCCTCTCATCTAATCCGGACATGACCTTTTGCTGGCGCACCTCCTCGAAGAAGCTATGTGGGTCTGCGGTGGGCTGAAATGGAGTAATTTTACCACAAGCGTCCCTTAACTGGGTTACCAAAAGTGGGGTGATGTCGGTGATATCTGAAGCTGCTTGGTCTCTAATTCTTCCCTCTGGTTATCGGGGTGTTCAGGTGTTCATGGGTGTTGGGGCAGCTGTGGGGGTTGGTGCAACCTGTGCAGCCTGTGCAGCCGGTGCCTTTCTTTTTGGGATGCGTGGCGGCTGCTTTTGATTTTCTATTCCTTTAACATAAACTTGCACGCTTTCAGTTAACTTTTCCCAATCTGCCATCTCTTCCTCATCTGTCTCGTCTGTCCCGAAGGCAGACATAAAACCATTCTGTACTGAAAGTAACAACTGGAGCTTATCTATCTCCAACTGGCATTTAACATGGTCACCGGTGCTCTGCCTTTGTTCTTTAGTGGACGCGGGATCGGAGGTGAGGGATTAGATCGGCGTGATTTCAGGCTCGGGCGTGCGGCCGATCTGTGTGGGGGGGCGGACTTCTTTCTCTGTGTGGCTCTGCGGTCCAAGACTGCCATGGAGCACAGCACGGCCGCTGAAGGCCCCCGCCGTGCGCATGCGCGGACTCTGAACCGGAAGTGCGGTTGCCCGTTTCCGCAGCTAAAGTTGGGAGATTTAATCCAGGTCCCTGCTAGCCCCCTGCAGGGCATTGAATTAGTTCAACATTTTAATAGGAATTTTGGGAGTAAAACACCACCGTTTTTACACCAATGTGGGGACATAGTCTTATTTTGGGAGAATCCAGCTCAAGATATTTAAACAGAAGCCAGGCTCCGAGAAAGTAAAGCTCTGTGATTGATTACAGGCAATGTGTAATGGTTTACAGAATTAGTGTTACCGTGGATTGCTGAAAAAATGTTAAAGGGAAGAAATCATGAGAAGGCTCAGATTGAACCAGAATGCCTTGGAACATTTGTGGTGTCTTTTTCAAACTGGTATGTTATTAGACCCTCTCGTTTCTGGGTCGGTGAGAGTATTCTATAGGGATGGGGTCTGTTGGAAACTCTGTGAATCATTTGGTTTAAATTTTTCTTAATCTGCGTTAATTCTTGCAATAAATTTAAAAGTGGCTTCAATCCAGTCATTTTATTTTTAAAAAAATTTTAATTACCCAATCCTTTTTTTTCCAATTCAGGGGCAATTTAGTGTGGCAAATCTACCTATCCTACACATCTTTGGGTTGTGGGGGTGAGGCCCACACAGACACAAGGAGAATGTGCAAACTCCACACGGGCAATGACCTGATGTGTTGGGTAAGCTGGGTCTATGTGGACTACGTTTGATGCAGTGTAGAGAGAGACAGGCATCCAACACTTGAAGAGATGCAACACGATATTCTTTACATAGAATTTACAGTGCAGAAGGAGGCCATTCAGCCCATCGAGTCTGCACCGGCTCTTGGAAAGAGCACCCTACCCAAGGTCAACACCTCCACCCTATCCCCATAACCCAGTAACCCCACCTAACACTAAGGGCAATTTTGGACACTAAGGGCAATTTATCATGGCCAATCCACCTAACCTGCACATCATTCGACTGTGGGAGGAAACCGGAGCACCCGGAGGAAACCCACGCACACACGGGGAGGATGTGCAGACTCCGCACAGTGACCCAAGCCGGAATCGAACCTGGGACCCTGGAGCTGTGAAGCGATTGTGCTATCCACAATGCTACCGTGCTGCCCGCCACAATGCTACCGTGCTGCCCAACTTTTATTGAACAACTAACTATAATACATGCTTAACTGTGGGTTGACACTATGCTGACTTGAGTGGCGACCTGAGGCTAACCTGACCAGACTAACTGACTACCACATGGTGTGTGTACTAGTTGCTGCTCACGAGCTCTGTCTGTCTCAGAGGCTGGATCCCGAGAGTTCGGGAAAACTGGTGCCCTCTGGCTTTATAGTGGTTGTGTCCTGTCTGGTGATTGGCTGCTGTGTTCTGTGTGATCACTAGTCATCCTGTGTGTCAATCACTGCCTGTCTGCACTCCCATCAAATACCTGGATGTATATTATGACATCTCCCCTTTTTTTATTTTTGTAAAAAATATGTGTTCAGGTCAATAAATAATGAGTATGTGTATAGGAACCTAACTATATACAGAATATGCTAACGTATATACATGGGAAGGTGTCTAGTGCAGATAGAGGGTAGATAACACATGAGAAAAAAACGATATGTACAGATGTGTAAATGATGAGATAACAAGGTAATGCAACATTCAGTCTATAAATTCAGTCTCTGTGGCGAGCAACGAATTCTAGTTGACCGCTTCAAGGGTGGGTCAGGGGCCACCTTCACCTGAATGGGCGGAACTGCCTCCAATGCGGTGGTCGTAGAGGTCGGTAGAATAACTGGCAGATCGGTGGCCTCAAGGAAGGGCGCGTCCTGAGGAAGCAGTTTCCAAGGGGGGGCATCACGGTCAATTGGCGGGTGTGGAAGTCTACGCAGTGTCCACCTGTTACTCCGGAGAAAGGAGCCATCAGCCATGTGAACGAGGAACGATCTCGGGGCCACTTGCTTGACCACCACAGCTGTGGCGGACCAGCCACCGTCAGGCATCTGAACACGAACTCGGTCAGCAGGGACCAGCACAGGGAGATCTGTGGCATGGGCGTCGTACGCTGACTTGCATTGGGCCTGAGACTGCTGCATCCTCTGTATGACCGGGAAGTTGCCAAGGTCCGGAATGTGGATGGCCGGCACCATCGTTCGCAGTGTGCGGTTCATAAGGAGCCACGCTGGGGACAGCCCAGTGGACAGAGGGGTCGCTCTATAGGCCAACAGCGCCAGGTTGAAATCAGAACCCGAGTCAGCCCAATGGACAGAGGAGTTGCCCTGTAGGCTAACACCGCCAGGTTGAAATCAGAACCCGAGTCAGCCCAATGGACAGAGGAGTCGCCCTGTAGGCTAACACCGCCAGGTTGAAATCAGAACCCGAGTCAGCAGCTTTGCACAATAGTCTTTTAACGATGTGGACCCCTTTTTCGGCCTTCCCATTCGACTGGGGTAGTGGGAGCTGGATATGACGTGATGAAAGTTGTACAGCCGGGCAAAATCTGACACTTCTGGCTGAAGAAGCAGGGGCTGTTGTTCCTCATCACCGTGAGTCGGATCCCATGCCAGGCAGAAGTCTCCTTGCATGCCTTGATTACCGTCGCTGATGTGAGGTCAGCCAGTTTGACCACTTTGGGGTAGTTGGAAAAGCAGTCCACTAGGAAGACATAGTCACGCCCCTTGGCATGGAACAGGTCAACACCAACTTTGGACCATGGGGAGGTCACCATTTCATACGGCTGTAGAGTCCCTTTAAGCTGAGCCGGCTGGAATCTTTGACACGTCGGGTAATTAAGGACCGTGTTGGCGATATCTTGGCTGATGCCTGGCCAGTACACTGCCTCTCGGGCTCGACGGTGAAATTTTTCGACCCCCAGGTGACCCTCGTGGATTTGGCCGAGGACCAAATCTCGCATGCTCTGTGGGATCACAATTCTGTCAGGCTTCATAAGGATGCCGTCTACCACCGCTAGATCATCCTTGAAATTATAAAACTGGGGACACTGCCCCTTTTGCCAACCATTCGTGCGGTGCTCCATGACCCGCTGGAGCAGAGATCCCTGGCCGTCTCCTCACGAATTTGCACGACCCTCTCATCAGTGGCCGGAAAGTTGGAGGCACAGAATTGGACCTGTGCGTCTATTTGACAGACAAAGTCAGTCTGCTCACACGGTGTGGTGATAGATCTGGAGAATGCATCGGCAACAATGAACTCTTTGCCCGGGGTGTACACCAGGTCGAAATCATAGCGGCGTAGCTTCAGGAGGATGCGTTGTAGCCGTGGCGTCATGTCATTGAGGTCTTTTTGGATGATGTGGACCAATGGCCTGTGGTCCGTCTCGACCGTGAATTTGGGGAGGCCATACACATAATCATGGAACTTGTCTATCCCTGTGAGGAGGCCCAGGCATTCTTTTTCAAACGGAGCGTATCGTTGCTCAGTGGGCGTCATGGCTCTAGAGGCATATGCAACTGGGGCCCAGGAGGAGGAGTCATCCCGTTGGAGGAGCACTGCCCCAATGCCAGCCTGGCTCGCGTCGGTGGATATTTTTGTTTCCTTGGCGGGGTCGAAAAACGCCAGCACCGGGGCCTTGGTGAGTTTCACCCTGAGCTCATACCACTCTTGCTCATGAGCGGGTCGCCACTGGATGTCTGTCGTTTTTTTTTTTCAAGATGGCGGAGGGCAGTGTGACGGCAAAGTGAGGATGAACTTCCCAAGGAAGTTGACCATGCCGAGAAAGCGGAGGACCGCTTTCTTGTCCTCCGGGGTTTTCATGGCGTTAATTGCCGAAACCTTGTCCACATCTGGCTGCACGCCGTGTTGCGAAATGTGGTCGCCAAGGAATTTGATTTCTGATTGACCGAACGAGCATTTTGCTCTGTTGAGTCGGAGGCCATGCTCGTGGATCCTGTGGAACAGCCGCTTGAAGCAATCGATGCGTTCTTGAGGAGTTGTGGACCAGATAATGACATCGTCGACGTACACTCGCACCCCCTCGATGCCCTCCATCATTTGTTCCATTATGCGGTGGAAGACCCATGAGGCGGTGATGATGCCAAAGGGCATTCGGTTGTAACAGTAGCGACCGAACAGGGTTTTGGATGTACACAGCTTTCGACTGGTCGCGCCCAGCTGTATTTGCCAAAAACCCTTGGTCCAGCTTCATGAAGAATTTGGCATGAGCCATCTCGCTTGTTAGCTCTTCTCGTTTAGGTATTGGGTAGTGTTCCTTCATGATGTTGCGGTTCAAATCTTTGGGGTCGATACAGATTTGATGTTCCCCTGACGGCTTCTTGATGCAAACCATGGAGCTAACCCAGTCATGGGTTCCGTGACCTTTGAAATGACGCCCTGGTCCTGGAGGTCTTGCAGCTGCTGCTTGAGACGGTCCTTGAGAGGTGCCGGCACCCGACGCGGTGCATGAACCACAGGGGTGGCATTTGGCTTCAATAGGATTTTGTATCGGTATGGGAGTGCCCATACCTTCGAACACGCTATGGTATTGCACTATGATGTCATCGAGTTGAGCCTGGAAGTTGTAATCTGGCGAGGCTGTTGCCTGTGCGGACGGCATGGTGTGAACCCGCAGCACTAGGTTCAGGAGTTTGCAGGCCCGAGCACCGAGCAGGGAAGCTCTGTCAGGCCCGAGCACCGAGCAGGGAAGCTCTGTCAGGCCTGAGCATCGAGCAGGGAAGCTCTGTCAGGCCCGAGCACTGAGCAGGGAAGCTCTGTTGGATCCTACGATTTCAAATTGCAGCGTTGCTTTTGATGACCTATTGGACTCCGCAAGCTGGCATGAGCCACTGGCAGCAATGGCATTGCCATTGTAGTTGAGGAGCTGGCAGGCCGGTGGAAGAATGCTTGGTCTGATGCGGATGGTGTCGAGGTCAGACTTTGAAATGAGGTTTGCTGACGCGCCGGTGTCCAGCTTGAAACGTATACAAGCCTTGGAAACCGTAAGGGTGGCACACCATTCGTCGTCCGGATCAATGCTCAGAATTGGGAGTTGTTTCACCATCGTTGAGAAAGGCAGTGCATGCTTGTACCGGTTGTTAGCATGCTCGTGGAGGACGCAGGTTTCAATGGCGATGGTGAGGGTGAGCTGATTAACTTTTAGGAGCTGCTGGCGAAGAGAATTGGAGTGGACCCCAAAAGCGATCTGATCCCGGATCATGGAATGCGTTGTCGAGTCATAGTTGCAGGACTGCGTGAGGATGCGCAGATGGGTTAAAAAGGACTGAAAAGATTCATCCTTACCCTCAAGCCTCTGCTGGAAAACGTACCGTTCAAAGCTCTCATTGACTCGATGTCGCACTGGCTGTCGAACTTGAGCAGGACCGTTTTAAACTTTGTCTTGTCTTCGCCTTCAGCAAATGTGAGGGAGTTGTAGATGTGGATAGCGTGGTCCCCGGGTGTAGAAAGGAAGAGAGCGATCTTCCTGGCATCCGATGCGGCCTCGAGGTCGGTGGCTTCAAGATATAGCTGGAACTTCTGCTTGAAAATCTTCCAGTTTGCACCGAGGTTGCCGGCGATGCGGAGCTGCGGGGGAGGGCGGACGCTGTCCATGTTACCGGATGGCTGATCGCTGGTCAAAGGCAGATTATCTCAAGGTAGGTCCGTCAAACTTCAGCATTACTCACTGGTACCATGATGTGTTGGGTAAGCTGGGTCTATGTGGACTACGTTTGATGCAGTGCAGAGAGAGACAGGCATCCAACACTTGAAGAGATGTAACACGATTTTATTGAACAACTAACTATAATACATGCTTAACTGTGGGTTGACACTATGCTGACTTGACTGGAGACCTGAGGCTAACCTGACCTGACTAACTGACAACCACATGGTGTTTGTACTAGTTGGTGCTCATGAGTTCTGACTGTCTCAGAGGCTGCATCCCGAGAGTCCGGGAAAACTGGTGCCTTCTGGCTTTATAGTTGTCATATCCTGTCTGGTGATTGGCTGCTGTGTTCTGTGTGCTCACTGGTCATCCTGTGTACCAATCACTGCCTGTCTGCACTCCATCATACACCTGGATGTATATTATGACATGACCCAAGAGCCAGGATCGAACCCAGATCGTTGGCAGCAGTGCTAACCACTGTGCCACCATGGTGTCCTAATCCAGTCATTTTCAAACCCGGAGTCGCGAACCACGGGTGGGTCTTGGCCTATGTGTCGCAGCATTCCTGCTCACAGGGTCATACGCTGCCACGTTCCCAATTGCAGAAAGTTGGGCCCAATGGCACGCCTGGCTTTTAAAATTGCTGGCCGCGACTAGCTTTCAGAATGCCGGCCATTTCCGCATGCGTGCCCCCTGAACAGTGCACAGGTCCAGAGCCCAGTGAGGCAGAGCACCTCCTGATGTGAGCATGCTGATTTAGGAGCAGATGATTTTTTTTAAGTTGCTGGAGTCTTCCTGCCCAGAGCGATGGTAGAGAGCAGGTTGCGTATATAGACGTCATGTGTTCTGGTTGTGAGACATATTCCTCCATTTTGCAGCTGCCAGCAGTGCTGGTGTGAATTCCTGGGCCTCTGGTAAACAACGCATGAAGATAAGCTGAAAACAGAAACAAAGAAGCAGAAAGATGATTACTTGAGTTGTGGGTTTATTAATTATGCCACTGCAAACCAGGATTCAAAGTTCTGTGTGTTATATGCAGAAAAGCACTGGCAAATGAACGTTTAAAACCCTCAAAACTTCAAAGACATTTGAAGACTAAACATGCGAGTCCGAGGTCAAACCTATTGAATCTTTTCAACGGAGGCAGTGAGATCCTGGCCGGGATTCTTCGAAATCCCGGCCAAGTGTTGGTGCGGCGTAAGCACCGCGTAGGTGCATGCCGGCATCAACAGAACTCCTGGCCCAGCGATTCAGCGGTCCTCAGGAGCCCAGCACAGTGCTGAGAGCCCACACAGCTCTGGTGCAATACGCAGCCCTGCACTGCCGGCGCAGGTCTGCATCTGTGCGTGACAGCCGTCTCCACGCTGACGCATGCCTGTGGTGGCCGACTCCACGCCAGCGCCGTGCAACAAGGTGGAGCCCTACAGCGGGCCTGCGCGTAAGGAGGTAGGTCCCCTCCAGATCGCGGGCGCCTGCCGATCAGTAGTCTCCGACTGTGGGCCTGGGCGCTGTGGAGGCCCCTGCCAGAGTCTGATACCCCCGCCCCCCCCCCCCCCCACCAGGACGGCCGCGGGTCTGAGCTCCCACCAGGTGGTACCAAGTTGGAACCACGCCAGCGAGACTTGGCGGGAATTCGGCCGGTCGAACACAGAGAATCGCTGCGGGGGCCTCTTTCAGCGCCCCCCGACCGGTGCCGCATCGACCACGCGGGTGCGATTGGCGCCGATTCTGCGGTGACCTGAGAATCGTGTCCCGGTGTCGTAGCGGCATGGTGGGAATTTCCCGCATCACCGACAATTCTCCGACCCAGAGCGTGCTTGGAGAATTCTGGCCCTTAACTCATTAGCTGAATGTTACATTATCAGAAATGTAAGATTGAATAACAAAGTGAAGTTTGCACGTTCTTCCCGTGTTTGCGAGGGTTTCCTCCGTGTGCTCCGGTTTCCTCCCATAGTCAGAAGATGCGCTGGTTAGGTGGACTGGCCATGCATGGGTGGGGTTACAGAGATAGGCTGGGCTGAATGGCCTCCTGCACTGTATCCTGAACTCTGAACTCACTTGTGAATGGTTATTTCTTCTGCTAGTGCTTTGGAAACCATTTTGCTGTTGTCTTATGTTATAATATGTACCGTATATACTCGCGTATCCTTCGATCTCGCGTATCATGCGACCCCTAAATTTTCGTCCCCAAAACATGATTTTATGGTATACCTCATGTATCATGCGAGTGGCTTTTTTGGAAATTAATTTTGGAAACTAAAACTTCCAAATGGTATCATTGTGTGTGGTTTCTGCAGAGTTGCTTCTGCTGTGAAAGCTGTTCGCGATTCGAACAGCTTTCCAGCTGGCTTTACTCGTGTTGTTCAGCCACTTGCCGTTTCCATTCATAAAAACATGAATGGAAACGTCAAGTGGCTGAACATCTTTCCATCAGAATGCTGTGGTCAAAATCTGAAGAGTAGTATTCTGATGGGAAGATGTTCAGCCACTTGACGTTTCCATTCATGTTTTTATGAATGGAAACGGCAAGTGGCTGAACGACGCTAGTAAAGCCAGCTGGATGCTATGTGACTTATCTTGGCCAGCATTTCACACCCGCGATTTTTGTACCTCGGGTATCATGCGATCCCTGAAATTTAGGCTTCAAATTAAGTGCTCAAAAGTCGCATGTTACGCGAGTATATACGGTAAGTGTTTTGTGTTTTGAATGGACCCGTATTTGCTCATTTTCACAATGGTATTTTTGGTTATTTTGGCTTCTGATGTGCGTGTTTTGGTTTGGTTTCTGTTGGCTGTAGATTTCAGGTTAGTGGCTTTTACTCACCCCCACAGAACTTGCTCCTCCCTGTCTCCATAACATCCTCCAGCCCAAAATATCTCCAAGACCTCGGCGCTTCAATTCTGCTGCTTGTGCTCCCGCCAATTATCATCACCTCAGCTGCCTGGACCCTGAGATCTGAAATTACTTCTCTAAACCCCTCTATCTGTCCGTCTCATTCAACGTGCTCTTTCAAACTGATGTTTCTGATCCGGTTTTTAATCACCCATGCGAATATCTTCCTATGTGGCACAGTTACAAATAAAAAAAGATTTTGCTCCCATGAAGTGCCTTGAGACATTTAACTTTGTACAGTTTTGCACGAATAGACGCAGCTGTTCGTGCACTTTATAATTGTGTGTCTTATGTTGTGCAAATAAATAAACTAATAACGAATTAGCAATAAATTTATTGGATAGTAAGGCCTTGGAAAAGATGCTTGGAAGATTTATGATAAATAAACCGGGATAAGGAACTTTAGTGACTGTGGAGAGACTGGCAAAGCTTGGACTTTACTCCTTAATCGGAAAATTAAGAGGTTTTATGGAGGTGCTGAAAATTCCCACGCATTTCGATAGATCACATTAGGAGAACTTTCCAGTGGCAGGAAGAGGGGTAACCAGAGGGACACAGATTGAAGACAACTGGAAAAAAGAGGGAGAGATCACAGTGACTGGGGGGCGACACAATGGCACCATGGTTAGCATTGCTGTCTCACAGTGACAGGGCCCCGGGTTCAATTCTGACATTGTCTGTGTAGCGTTTGTACATTCTCTCTGTGTCTCCATGGATTTCCTTCAGGTGCACTGGTTTCCTCCCACAGTCCAAAAATATGCAGGTTAGATGGATTGGCTGTGCTACAATTGCCCTACGTCTCCAAAGGTTGGTGGGATTACAGAGATAGGGTAGGTGAGTCGGTTTGGGTAGGGTGCTCCATCAGAGTGTCGATTCAGACTCGATGGGCCAAATGGCCTCGTTCTGCACTGTAGGCATTCTATGAGTAAAAAAATGTTCCCACAGCAGGAAGTGGTGGTCTGGAGTGCGATGCCTGAAAGAGCGGTGGAAGCAGAGCCAACAGGAACTTTCAAAATGGGGATTTGGATACATTTTGTGGGGGAGAAAATTACAGGGCAAAAGAGGAAAAGAGCAGGGGGGGTGGGATTTATTGAATGGCTCTTCCAATGAGCTTGCACAACAAAGTTGGGATGAATGGCCAATACCTGTTTTGCCCACATACATGATTGGAAAGAGAGCCTCTTTCAACAGTCAAAGTCACCTATTGCATAATTGATTGGATTTTGAGAGAGTGCAGAAATGGTGAATGTCAACAAAGCCAGCCTATAAATTTCCATTGATGAGTGAACCTTCTACTTATGAACAGTAAGCCTTGTTTGCTTTCTGTTCTGTTTTATAATGCAATCACATTATCTCTGTCAATTTATTCAGTTTTCTAACATGTTGCTGTATGTGGATGCAATATGCCTGTATCTGTGTGCATTTCCTGTGCGGTAATTATTTGTAGTTTGATGCGCCCAGTGCATGTTTCTCCTTTTTGTATATTTAATGCCTTTTGTGAGGTTGTTATTTATCTGCTTCTTCAACAATATAACCGTATCAGCACAGAAATAGGTCTTTTAGAGCCCAGTGTGCTCACAGTCTTCTCTTTCACAAGGCTGATCAATTAATCCACCCCACCAATTCACTTTCCCCACAAACCTGCCCGTTTATTGCATCGAGGTAATATTGTTTGGGATTCATTAGTTTTAACTTTAGAGAGGCTGTGGGTTTTCCTCTGAGCAGAGAAGGTCAAGGGGAAATAGAGCAGAATTGGCCCAGGGATTCAGGACTTCAGTTAACATGGAGAGACAGGAGAAGCTGGCAATCATTCTCCAGATTAAGCAGAGAATGATTTAAGAACAGGTTTTCAAAATGATGTAATAGTGTAAATGAGGAGAATTTGTTTCCAGCGGCAGGAGGGTCAGTAAACAGAGGGCAGAAAGTTCAGCCAATTAACAAGTGGCTGGGAGGAGGAGGTGAGGAGAAATGTTTGTACACAGAGAATTGTGGTGATCTGGAATGCACTGAAGCAGATTCCATATGGAGGGAGTGATGAAGGGACTGGGAGAGAGAGTGTGGAGTGTTATGAGAGAGTGAAAGAGGAAGAGATGGAGAGAACAGCACTGAAAAAGACACCGAGAGCGTCAGAGACAGAAACAAAACAAGAGAGAGGGACAGAGAGAGAAACAAAAGAAGAGAAAGAGACAAACAGGATGAGATAAACAAAAGGAAAGAAAGAGAGAACAAAGAAAAGTTTGGATGGTAGCTGAGAGGGAATGAGCGTGTTGCTGGAACAGAAAGCAGTGTAAGAGATGATTGGTGTTGTTAGAGAAGACAGGGTGAAGGTTTGCGGAATGAGGATCGGTGTTGATTGTGAAACTCAGTTCACCATCATCTGAAAAATAACAAAGTTCTGGGTAGGAGGGGGCTGGGGGCAGGGAGGGTCAGGAAGTGAGATCTCACAGAGATAAAACTTGCTGCTCACCAATCAGATGTCAGGGGAGGGGAGTGAACGAGCTTTGACAGCCATGAGATGACAAACAACTACATCAGACAGAGAGACAAAGAGAGATTGAAGAGGTGACCATGGAGAATGGGACAGCTTATCCTGATTATTATGAATCTTATCCCACTGAGATGAGCGAGGAAGAGGAATGTGAAACTATCTCCCTCCCCCAGTCCAATGTCTTCTTACCCATCGTCTACTGCCTGATCTTCGTGGTGGGAATGCTGGGCAATGGGCTGCTGGTCTCCGCCATTGGGATGAGGTGCCGAGTCAAGAGGCAGCTGGACATCTTCGTCTTGAACCTGGCTTTGGCTGACCTGGTCTTCCTGCTCACTCTGCCTCTCTGGGTAGATGCTGAGGCCTGGAGCAAGTCCTGGAGGAGTGGCCTCTTCTTGTGCCGGCTGAGTAGTTACCTGGTGGCGGTGAATGCCTACTCCAGCGTTCTCTTCCTGAGCTGCATGAGCCTGGACCGTTACCTGGCCATCGTGTACCCGCTCCGCTCCCGGAGAGTCCGCTCCAAGGCTTACGCGACTCTGGCCTGTCTGCTGGTGTGGGCAGCCTCGTTCCTCTTGGGGCTGCCAGTCCTTCGCAGCCGAACCATCCTGACTCTGGATGAGGGGAGGGTGACCTACTGCGTCGAAGACCGGGACTCCACCAACCCAGGTATTGGTCTCACCTACCTGCTCCTGACCTTCTTCTGCCCAATGCTGGTCATTCTACTGTGTTACTGCTCCATCACCAAGAAGCTCTGCCTCCAGTACAAGAGGAGCAAGAAACAAGACATCAAGCTGAGGAAGTCAATGAGGGTGGTCTTTCTGGTTGTACTGGCCTTCTTGATCTCCTGGCTGCCTCTGAATGTTTTCCGTTTCCTGGACTTGCTGCTCCGCTGGGGTGTGGGGCAGGAAACCTGCAACTTCCGGATGGTGGTGAGAGTAGGTATGATGGTGAGTGCTCCCCTTGCCTTCGCCAACAGCTGCTCCAACCCAATCATCTACTGCCTCTACGACAGCTCTATCCAGAAGACTGTGCTACAGCTGCTCCGGCCCTGCCTCAATCCCCTTCACCTTGGCCAGCTCTCCACCACCTCCGACAACCAGCCCAGTAGATCCCTATCCAGCGGTCTGACCATGGAAGGCCCCAGCTACAAGAAGAGGTTGACCCGCTCCACCATCCAGCTCTCTATGTGGGCTTCCAATCTCCACCCCTGAGCCCTACTGCTTGGGCGAGGGGGATGAGGTCTGAGGTTGGTTTTGGAGCGAGATGAAGCTGGGGATGGCGGATGTTCATGTGGAGGTGAACATTGGCATTGATTAGATGGGTCCAATGTCCTGCCCCTTTGTTCTACACTTTACGTCATTCAATGGAATCCTGCCAGGAATGGTCCTCTACTTACATTGCATGACCAAGATAGTGCATTCTACCCAAGGACAGATGATCTCACATCTCACACAAAACCTTATCCAACACTGTATGTGCGACTTTCACCTCTTTTCATTGGATGGAACCACCAGAAGAGGGCAGCAAGAAAATGGAAACCAAACTGAAGAAAAACTGCCAGTGCCCTGGCTGACTCCACCCTTTATCATTGGGTAATGGACTTTGCACCCTGACCCAGGTTCAAAACTTAAATCGACGTTTGGTGTTGGAGTTGCTGAGAGTGGCACTCTTTATTTGAGATAAATAACATAACGAGATACTGTTCCTTGATTAAGAGTGAGTGGTTGTGAAATGAGGAAAATCTGTAATGTGTTCACCATCTTGTGTTGGGATTTAAAGGCAATATGGCATGTCAGAGATTGATAGACATGAGGCTGGATGTGTATAATCAAAGGTGGATTTCCTATCTATCTGTTATTGTAACTAAGGGCCTTTGAATCCTGAACTCACAGTATGTGCATCAGACTGCAGGTGGTTTGGGGTAATTAATTCTTTATTGCTGTGATCCCTACACCCCCTTTTGGTTATTTCTTTCACACAGTCATTGGTAATGTGTAACTAATAGAGAGAGGGCTTCTACAGGAAGCTGCAACTCCTCCCTTACTCCTTTCTGGAACATCAGAAGGTGTTTATTGGAGCGTACATCAGACAACAGTTGCCCCCAAGCTACCTAAGATCTTTAAAAACGTGACCAACAGCTTGACAAAGAGGGACGCTTTAAGGGGCATCTTAATAAAAACCTTCCCCGCTCTCCATTTCTCCTCTTCTCTCCCCTCCATTCTCCTCCCTATTCCTCCCTCTACCACTGTTTCTCCCCTCACCCCTCTTCTCATCTTCTTTCACTCCACCTATCCCTCCACTGTCTCCTCGTCACTCTCCACCTTTCCCTCTATCTTCACTTTCTCGCTTTTCTCCCTCCGTCTTATCTCCATCCCCTTGCCTTCCCTCTTTTTGCTTGCATCTGTCCATAAGGTATAGAAGCAGAATTAGACCATTCGGCCTATCAAGTCTGCTCCTCCTTTCAATCATGTTTCTCATCCCCATTCTCTTGCCTTCTCCCATAACCCCTGATTCCCTTATTAATCAAGAACATATCTATTTCTGTCTTAAAGACGCTCAGTAACTTGGCCTCCACAGCCTTCTGCAGCAAGACATTCCACTGATTCACCACTCTCTGGCTGAAGAAATACCTCCTCATCTCTGTTTTAAAGGATGTCCCTTCAGCCTGACGCTGTGCCCTCGGTTTCTAGTTTCTCCTACGAGTGGGAACATCCATTCCACATCAACTCTATCCAGGCCTCTCAGTGTTCTGTAAGTTTTAATGAGAGCCACCCCTCATCCTTCCAAACTCAATTGAGTATAGACCCAGAATCCTGAACCATTCCTCATATGACAGTCTTTCATTCTGGGGATTATTCCTCTGGACCCTTCCAAGGCCAGCATATGCTTCCTTAGATATGGGGCCCAAAACTGCTCACAAGACTCCAAATGGGCTCTGACCAGAGCCTTGTACAGCTTCAGCCGCACATTCCTGTTCTTGTATTCTAGCCCTCTCAGCAGAAATATTAACATTGCATTTGCCTTCCTAACTGCCGACTGGACCTACACGTTAACCTAAAAAAAATCCTGAACTAGGACTCTTAAATCCCTTTGTGCTTCTGATTTTCGAAGCCTTTTCCCATTTCGTACCTGATCTATGCCTCTATTCTTCGTACCAAAGTGCATAACCTACCTTTTTGTACTCCCCCTCCTCCATCAGCCAATCCTCCTCAAACACTTTCCTAATTGGACAAGTAATTCCCTTTGAGGAAGGAAACATTGAAAATTGCCCCAAGCACAGTGTCGCAGAGACTCCCACTAAAGTCTCAAGTAACCCTTGGCGGCGGAGGCTCCAGAAACATCCGGGATTTAATATCGATCCCAGTGAAAGAGGGAGTTTTAATACAGCCACTGGCTTTGCAACCATTGGAAGGAAAACACTGGTAAATTTCAGAGATGTTTGCCGGAGAACTCTCCATTTTAACTGTGTTGCCCTATGGTTCTTTCCCCGAACGCCTTTTATGCAAGCTTCTGTGTTAATATGTAAGGGGAAACTGTTGCTCTTTTAAGATTTATTGTTGCAAATAAATTCTGTGAAGAAAATTTCAGTTGTGAGTGTGGTTGTTGTTAAATATTGGTGACTGGTGGCATGTCTTTACCCCATGTTCAATATACACCCTGTAGACATCTGGGATGGCCACTTTCAGTATATCAAACGGACACTCGCAGAGCCTATAGGGAAATATGGACAATGCATAGCAAAGAAGCAGGCACAGAGCCTGAATGTGTATTTGGAAGGCAGTTTGCAGACAGAATCAAAACTCTGGGTCGATTTACATATTGATGGCCCATCTCCGAGGAACAAAGGACTAATGCTCAGGTAGCCGATACTGTCTCAGACATTCCGGCGCCACTACCCCAACAAGAAGACACAAACAAAGCAAGGCCAACGGCCACCTAAGACACGCCCAGCCATCAAGGCACCCGTCCCTTTGTTGGCTTAGATCGATGACAATGATCAAGAAGCTGCCCAATCAACTGGGACCATGTTTAAGGCCCGACTAAAAGCGCGCGAAGCCCCTCCAAGTATAAGAAGGAACCCCTGCGAAAGGGTCGCTCTCTTGGAAACGGCTCTCAACCGGAGAGACCCTTCCACCAGCACCACCAGAAGCAAGTAAGTTCAAGTTCAACGCTTGCTACCAGATGGACGACCTTAGCTGTTCTCCTGTTACCTCTTCGAACCCAACAGCCTCAGATCTGAACAACGGCCATTGTTCCTCTGACCTAAGTGGGCACCCAAAGTTAAGTATAGGTGTTAGTGATAGATATAGTTTAGCCTGTAGTGTTATTGTGCATGAGTAAATCATACTGTGCGTAAATAAAGTAGCATTGACTTTCAACTAACTAACTGGATGTATTGGCTCTTTGATCGTTATTCGGGTTGAATCTTGCGGCGGTATCGAGAGATACCTGGCGACTCTGAAAGTATACTCATAATTAGGATTAAGAAAGGCGACTTTATTAACCGCCATATTTATAGCAAGTAAACAGAGCAACAACCGGTCTGGTTAACCTCCCAACTTCAAAATAGTAAGGAGGATGTTATAAGAAAAACAGCCAGGAGATTGAGAGAGAAATTCAAATTGAGATTGTCAAGTGAATTCTCCACTGGCGGGATTATCCGTTCCGTCTGCATTGCACTCCGACCCGTGGGTTTCCCGACAGTGTGGCGCGGCTACAATGGGAATCCCCATTGGCCAGCTCCGGTAACGGAGAATCCCGTTACCAGTCACGGCACACCGCCGAGAAGCACGCGGCTGGGGAGGCGCAGAATTCACCCAAACATCAAAGAGAGAGAAAAGGGGACAACATGAGACATGGAAGAGACAAAGTGAAGACAGAAGCTGGGCGAGAAGAGGCAGTAATGGAGAGAGGAAGAGAAAGGGTGCAAGACTGATGGAGAAATGCAGAGAAAGAAGCAGAGACAGAAGCAGTGGTGAGAGGACGACATAAAAAGACAGACTGAGTCAAGACGATCAGAGAAAGGGAGAGATAAAGAGAGAGAGACAGACAGACATGACTGAGAGAATTGGTAAGAGAGAATAACAGAGCAGGAGACTGAGAGCAACTGATTTTAAGGGTCAGGGTGAGTGAATTGGAGAAGAGCTGGAGAGCAGGAGCGATAGAGAGGGAGATAGACAGAAACTGAGAGACACGAGGAGAGAAAGATTGAGAGACAAAGAGCCAGGCAGGCAGTCACCAAGAGTGCAGGAGACAGAGGCGGAAAGAGAGAAAGAGGGAGTCAGAGAATAAGAGAAATACTGTACCGAGAGGGAGAGACAATTCAGAAAGATAGCGAGAGTCAGGGCAACAGAGAGAAAACGAGAGAAGAAAGCTGAGGGTGATAGGTAGATTGTCATACACACACACACATATATATAGTAAATTACCCTCTTTTGAAGCTCATTTTATAATATATAATCTTAAGAAATATATAATCCTGTGTATTAATGTCCTGTCTGAAATATTATAATCCACGGTATTTACTGCCAGGAACAGTCAAGTAAAAGGAACCAGATTACTTACAATCATTGGCCCAGATTGCAGCCCGAACTTCAACGTCTTTGAGTGCTGGATTGAGCGAGTGCAGAGGGAGTAAATACAGGAACACTTGGCCAGGCTGGAAGCAGTCATTCCACTCTCAAGTAGCCCACTGTGTGATAACACAGGCACAGAACGGGTCTGAAACAGGTCACTAACACCTCCACTTTCCTCTGCCACTTCCTTAAATTTTGAATAACTTCATATTATAGATCTTACAGATTCCCCCATCAGGAACTTCTGGGCGTCTGCGAGTACCAGTTTAATTCAGAATAACCTATTGTGGTTATTATGGGACTTCTCCAAAGCCGAGTGTCATTTCTCAATTGACACCCTCTGTGCAAATGCGAGATATTTCTTTGTGAGTGGATATAGACGTGCATTTCCACTGCATTCGGGAAATGGGAAGTGACTGCCAGATGGACAGGCTCATTCTCAGAAAATGTTCCTTTCACAGCTCCAGGGCACGAATTGGCAGCCGTGTTTCCAGCATTACACCAGTCAGTAAATGTCAAAATGTTCATCATTGGCTGCAAAGGACATTCAGAAATCCTGACGGGGGGGAAAAGCACAGAAATGAGGAGTCCTTTCTCAAATCCATCAGGCCTGCAACGGGGAGGAGTGAGACCCACAAGATTAATTACTTTTAACTCCCAGGTGGAATAAAATTACATTTCGAGATTTATAAAGTTGTTCAGGAAATTTGGGACGTTTAAGCTTCTCTTAACTTTCCGTCTCTTCAAAGGTATAAAATGGGGCCCCTTTCAACAGAATCGCAGAAACCACATCGAGCTTCCTCTCATTCTGAACTGAGTTGTTACCCGACTGTCAGAAACCCTTTGTTCATCTGTTCAAAGCCATTTCCTTGAAAGAGTTGGGGAGCTGTCCCTATTCCAGGAATAATTGAGCTAGAGCGTGTCACAGGAATGATTTGAGAGATGTGTTTTAAGAAATGATCGGAAATCTGTGCGGTCAGGCAGGAAAATCCCAGACTCTGTTCCAATCTATTGATGCGGAACAGACATGCGAAGTTTTCATAAAGTGGCTGTAGACAGACAACATTTGTCAATAATCTAGTGGGAAGGTGTGAGATTGATCCATTTCCACCTCTAATCACCCAATGCTGTCCCTGATTCTGGTCATCTGCTGCTGAATCCCTAATCCAGGCCTTTGTCACTTCCCGATTTGTATTTTTTAACAGATTCCAGGTCGTGTTTCACATTCAACTTGAGCTCATTCAGACCTCTGCTGCCTATATCCTTAATCACATCAATTCTCCTTCAGCCAGTCACCCATGTTCTTGCTGACATGCTATTTTGGCTCCTGGACGAGCACGATTTTATAAACTTTCATTGGCATTTTCAAATCCTTCCAAGGCCCGCAGCCTCCCCGTGTAACTCACTCCAGCAACTGAAAACTACCCCACCGCGGCAACCTCCTCCAGCCCCTGAAACTCACCCTATGCCTGTAATATTCTCCAGTGCCGGACAAATTGCCAACAACTGCTCTCCCCCCCGCCCCCCCCCAGTCTGTAACCTTCAACCATTACTTTATCTGTAATATTCTCCAGCTACATCGACCCTCCCTTCTTCATTAATCACCTTGAGTCCCTACAACCCTCCTTACCTCTCTAAACTCCTCCAAGCCCGAGAACTCTCCCTATTTCTGTAAACTCTCCAACCCCTATACACCTCCCTATCTCTGTAACCTTCTCCAATGCCTAAAACCTTTGCTACCTCTGTAACCTCCTCCAGTCCTTAAAATTCTACTTATCTGTGTAACCTCCGCCAACCCCTACACCCTCCCTATCCTTGTAACCACCTGCAGCCCTTGCAACCTCCCTATCTGTGTAACCTCCTACAACCCTCTCTACCACTTTAGCCTCCACCAATCTCTTCAAAGATCTCCAACTGTGGAAAGACAACCAGCCTGATGTGACGAATTGCGAAATTCAGATGTATTTTATTATAAGTCTTTAGTGAGGTAAGAAAAAACCTGCGGTAGAGTGTGTTTTACTGCTCCAGTCAAGTTTTTAAAACAATCTGTGTTTGAAAGACAACAAAGCTTTTATGAGCCAGAGGTGCATTTAGCCATCAAAAACAAACCTTGGGCTAATGTAATTTTGTTTTGATTATGGGGATTTCCTGGGGAGTAACTGGTTTTCAGCTTGGTGAAGTGATGTCATTGCCTGGTGGAGCTTAGGCATCAGGCTTTTTGAGAAAGTATTTTTAGTATCAGTTCTGATCTGGCTGGAGCTGAAACCAAGTAAGGCAATTTTTTCTTGCTGTAAATTAGTTAAAATAGTTGAACAGTATTTAAAGCAGTGCAGACTTGTCTCGGGACAAGGGGAGCCAAACCAACCAGGTGAAACAGCTTTTGGAGACATCCAGCCAGAGTTCTGCAAGGGTTGGGAGTGGAATCAGATCTGTTGTGTAAAGTGGTGTCAAGAGATCTCTTTCTCGAAGAATATCTGTGCAAAGCAAGTATTTTTCTATGCCATTGGTACTTAAGGTGGATTGAAAGCTGAGATGGTTTATTTTCTTGTTTAAATGGGAATAAAGATAGCAATTACGGGTACTGTGTTCACTGTATTGAGTAGTATTGTTTGAGGGTAATTGTAAGCTATTTTTGGGTCTGATGTTAAAGATTTTAACACTGTGTAAGTAATAAAATTTGCTTTAATATTCATGGGTGGGATTCTCCATTTGCTGACGGTGAGATCGCGAAACACGATTGGGTGGAGAATCGGCACCAATTTGATGGCAAATCGCAATTCTCTCCCACCTCAACAGCGGCGTCAACGCGAACCAGCACACATGAACAGTAAACACCATTTGCATGATTTAAGCGGCCTAACCCAGTATCTTCCGGGATGCTCTGCCTCTGATGGGCCGAGTTCCCGAACGGCACGGTTCATTGTGCTTTTAAAAATCATGAAAGCGGGGTCGTGGCTGCTGAGGGGGAGAGAGAGAGGAGGTTGGACATGTCGAGGAGCGACTGTGGGCTGCTGGGCCGGACAGGCTGGGGCTGGGGGGCCTGGTGGGATGCCATGGGAACAGGTCGACCGGGTGGGTCGACCCCCATGGGACTGGGGAGGTGCCCAGGCATGGAACGCCAGTACTGCAGCCACCTTGCTGCACTCCCCACTGACAGTTCACCTTGGCCCCTGGTTCAGCAGAGTGACACCGGCTGTATGTGCACCCCAAACCCCCTACATCGCCACACCTCACTCGCCGCTACACCCCCCAGGCCTGGCCCTCACCCGCTGGCTGCCCACACAGGGAAATACACACAGTAGCCCCGATGGGTTGCAGAGGATACCCCTGGTGAGGGCAGTGCCAGACGATGGTACCTCTGGCATCAGGAACAGGCACCAGGGCCAGAAGCCCCCAACTGTTAGTTGACAACAGCTCCTTCACAAACCACCTCTGGATACAGTGACCGCAATGCACTGATGCAAATTTTCCCCGCAACAGCCAATCAGCGGCTCTGCTCTGCTGCCCTCTGCAGGATGCTTGCCTTCACTTGAACACGGATGGTGTCTTGCTCAGGTACACCTTCTAGACACAGTAACAGCAATGCACTGATGCAAATTTTTCCTGCAACAGCCATTCAGCGGCACCGCTCTGCTGCCCTCTCTTTCCTCCTTCTTGGCATGAATTTCTTCTGTGCTTCCCGAATAACCCCACAAAACTCCTGCCATTGCTGTACCACTGTCTTCCCTGCTAGGCTCCTTTTCCAATCAACTCTGGTCAGCTTCTTCCTCATGTCTTTGTAGTTACCCTTATTTTAGCACAGTGGTTATCACTATTGCTTCACAGCGCGAGGATCCCAGGTTCGATTCCGGCTTGGCTCACTGTCTGTGTGTAGTCTGCACATTCTCCCCGTGTCTGCGTGGGTTTCCTCTGGGTTTTAATGTTTTAATGCGAGAAGTATTACGGGTAAGGCAGATGAACTTAGAGCTTGGATTAGTCCTTGGAACTATGATGTTGTTGCAATTACAGAGACCTGGTTGAGGGAAGGACAGGATTGGCAGCTAAACGTTCCAGGATTTAGATGTTTCCGGCGGGATAGATGGGGGTGTAAAAGGGGTGGCGGAGTTGCGCCACTGATTAGGAAGAATGTCACAGCTGTACGATGGGAGGACACCTCAGACAGCAGTGAGGCTATATGGGTAGAGATCAGGAATAAGAAGGGTACAGTCACAATGTTGGGGGTTTACTACAGGCCTCCCAACAGCCAGCGCGGGATAGAGGAGCAGATAAGTGGATCGTTTTTGGAAAAGAGTGAAAACAACAGGGTTGTTGTGATGGGAGACTTCAACTTCCCCAATATCGACTGGGACTCACTTAGTGCTAGGGGCTTAGACGGGGCAGAGTTTGTAAGGAGCATCCAAGAGGGCTTCTTAAAACAATATGTATGCAGTCCAACCACGATGGGGCTGTACTGGACCTGGTATTGGGGAATGAGCCCGGCCAGGTGGTAGAAGTTTCAGTAGGGGAGCATTTCGGGAACAGTGACCACAGTTCTGTAAGTTTTGAAGTGCTGGTGGTCAAGGATAAGAGTGGCCCTAGTGTGAATGTGCTAAATTGGGGGAAAGGTAATTATAACAATATTAGGCGGGAACTGAAGAACCTAGATAGGGGGTGGATGTTTGAGGGTAAATCAACATCTGACATGTGGGAGGCTTTCAAGTGTCAGTTGAAAGGAATTCAGGATCGGCATGTTCCTGTGAGGAAGAAGGATAAATACAGCAAATTTCAGGAACCTTGGATAACGAGAGATATTGTAGGCATCATCAAAAAGAAAAAGGAGGCATTTGTCAGGGCTAGTAGGCTGGGAACAGACGAAGCCTGTGTGGAATATAAGGAAAGTAGGAAGGAACTTAAGCAAGGAGTCAGGAGGGCTCGAAGGGGTCACGAAAAGTCATTGGCAAATAGTGTTAAGGAAAATCCCAAGGCTTTTTACACGTACATAAAAAGCAAGAGGGTAGCCAGGGAAAGGGTTGGCCCACTGATGGATAGGCAAGGGAATCTATGTGTGGAGCCAGAGGAAATGAGCGAGGTACTAAATGAATACTTTGCATCAGTATTCACCAAAGAGAAGGAATTGGTGGATGTTGAGTCTGGAGAAGGGTGTGTAGATAGACTGGGTCACATTGAGATCCAAAAAGACGAGGCGTCTTGAAAAATATTAAGGTAGATAAGTCCCCAGGGCCTGATGGGATCTACCCCAGAATACTGAAGGAGGCTAGAGAGGAAATTGCTGAGGCCTTGACAAAAATCTTTGGATCCTCACTGTCTTCAGGTGATGTCCTGGAGGACTGGAGAATAGCCAATGTTGTTCCTTTGTTTAAGAAGGGTAGCAAGGATAATCCAGGGAACTACAGGCCGGTGAGCCTTACGTCAGTGGTAGGGAAATTACTGGAGAGAATTCTTCGAGACAGGATCTACTCCCATTTGGAAGCAAATGGGCATATTAGTGAGAGGCAGCATGGTTTTGTGAAGGGGAGGTAGTGTCTCACTAACTTGATAGAGTTTTTCGAAGAGGTCACAAAGATGATTGACGCAGGTAGGGCAGTGGATATTGTCTATATGGACATCAGTAAGGCCTTTGACAAGGTCCCTCATGGTAGACTGGTACAAAAGGTGAAGTCACACGGGATCAGGGGTGAGCTGGCAAGGTGGATACAGAACTGGCTAGGTCATAGATTAGCAGAGAGTAGCAATGGAAGGGTGCTTTTCTAATTGGAGGGCTGTGACTAGTGATGTTCCGCAGGGATCAGTGCTGGGACTTTTGCTGTTCGTAGTATACACATAAATGATTTGGAGGAAAATGTAACTGGTCGGATTAGTAAGTTTGCAGACAACACAAAGGTTGGTGGAATTGTGGATAGCGATGAGGACTGTCAGAGGATACAGCAGGATTTAGATTGTTTGGAGACTTGGCTGGCGAGATGGCAGATGGAGTTTAATCCGGACAAATGTGAGGTAATGCATTTTGGAAGGTCTAATGCAGGTAGGGAATACACAGTGAATGGTAGAACTCTGAAGAGTATTGAAAGTCAGAGAGATCTAAGTGTACAGGTCCACAGGTCACTGAAAGGGGCAACACAGGTGGAGAAGGTAGTCAAGAAGGCATACGACATGCTTGCCTTCATTGGCCGGGGCATTGAGTATAAGAATTGGCAAGTCATGTTGCAGCTGTATAGAACCTTAGTTAGGCCACACTTGGAGTATAGTGTTCAATTCTGGCCGCCATACTACCAGAAGGATGTGGAGGATTTAGAGAGGGTGCAGAAGAGATTTACCAGGATGTTGCCTGGGATGGAGGGCATTAGCTATGAGGAGCGGTTGAATAAACTCGGTTTGTTGTCACTGGAACGACGGAGGTTGAGGGGCGACCTGATAGAGGTCTACAAAATTATGAGGGGCAAAGACAGAGTCGATCGTCAGAGGTTTTCCCCAGCGTAGAGGGGTCAATTACTAGGGGGCATAGGTTTAAGGTGCGAGGGGCAAGGTTTAGAGTAGATGTACGAGGCAAGTTTTTTACACAGAGGGTAGTGGGTGCCTGGAACTCGCTGCCGGAGGAGGTGGTGGAAGCAGTGACGATAGTGACATTTAAGGGGCATCTTGGGAAAGACATGAATAGGATGGGAATAGAGGAATACGGACCCAGGAAGTGTAGAAGATTTTAGTTTCGACGGGCGGCATGGTCGGCACAGGCTTGGAGGGCCGAAGGGCCTGTTCCTGTGCTGTACTTTTCTTTGTTCATTGTTCTTTGTTCTTGGGATCCACCGCCAACCTGATTTTCCCAGTCCACCTGCATGTTGAAGTCCCCCAAGATTATTGTAATATTGCCTTTTTACATGCGTTTTCTATCTCCTGATTTATTTTCTGCCCCACATCCTGACTACTGTTCGGGGACCTGCACATAACTCCCATCAGGGTCTTTTTACCTTTACAATTCTTCAACTCTACCCACAGAGATTCTATGTCTTTGCATTCTATATTGCTCCTTGCTGTCCATTTAACTTAATTTCTTACTTACAATGCAACCCTGTCCCCTTTGCCCATCTTCCTGTCCTTTCGATAGGACACATACAATCTCAGCCTTGATCCCCTGGCAGCCACGTCGCTGTGATGCCCACAACATCGTGTCAGTCATTTTCAACGTGCGCAACAAGCTCATTTACCGTATTCCATATATTGCACGCATTTAGATGCAACACCCTCAATCCTTCATTGACTACTCCCTTCTCACACTTCTCACCTTTTTTGCTCTGTCTGGGGGGGTGATGTTGTTCTCTTATTTTTATTGTCTATTTCCTCTTAGGCACCCTCTAAGCTAACGCTCTGGTTCTCATCCCCCTGCCACACAAGTTTAAATGCTACCGAATGACTCTCGCAAACCTCCCAGCCAGGCTATTGGTGCCCCTCCAGTTTAAATGTAACACATCTTTCTTTATTATTATTATTGTACAGGTCCCACCTTCCCCGGAAGTGATCCCAATAGTCCAAAAATCTGAAACCCTCCCTTCTACACTACCAGTTTAGCCATGTGTTTAGCTGCACTATCCTCATATTACTACTCTCACTGCCACCTGGCACAGGGCATAATGCTGAGATTACAACCCGAGAGGTCTTGATTTTTAGCTTACTGCCTGACTCCCAGAACTCCTTCTGTAGAATCTCATCATGCTTCCTGCCTATGTGATTAGTAGCGATGTGTATTAAGACCTCTAGCTGTTTCACCCCACCCTCCCCACCCCTTAAGGATGTCCTGTGTTTGTTCAGAGACGTTCTTGCCCATGGCACCAGGGAGGCAACATACCATCCTGGAATCTCTTTCACATCCACAGAAGCGCCTATCTGTGCCCCTTACCATAGAGTACCCTATAACTATCACTCTGCTGCCCTCCCCTCCTGAGCAACAGAGCCAGTTGTGGTTGCTACTCTTCTGGCCCGTGTTGTTTTCCCCTGATGCGCTATCTCCCCAACATATCCAAAACGGTATACCTGTTAGAGAGGGGGACAGCCACAGCACTCACTGCCTGCGCTTTGTAGCATTCACCCATCTGTCTGCCTGCACCTTGGGTGTGACCACGTCTCTATAACTCCTATCTATGACGCTTCCCGCCACTTGCATGTTCTTAAGTGCACCCAACTGCTGCTCCAACTGAACCACGCGGTCTGTGAGGAGCTGGCATTGGTTACACTTCCTGCAGACGTAGTCGACCGGAACACTGGAAGCGTCGCGGATCTCCCACATCTCATACTTAGAGCACTGCGCCCCGCTGAGTGACATTGATGCACTAGTTAATTAATTCAAAATAAATACTTAAATTGTTATTAGATTAAGTTACAATTAACTATGTGGACCTGGCGCTAGAGTTTTACTGTAAAAGTTGCTAAATACTAATCTCTGCCCTCAGGTTCAGTTACTCCTCTACCTAGTTAATTAATTACTTTTAATTAGTTTCTCCATGTTATTTTTTTTTTCAAATTTCAGATTCCCTACCAGCCAATCAGGTCACAGCTTTACTGTGATGTCACTTCAGTTTTCTTCTCCCACAATTTGAAAAGGTCATTATATAACTTACCACCATGCCAGTTTCTCACATCTAAGCAGATTAATGTGTCAACAGACACATCCAAAGATAATCTGGGAGCAGTTCTTCTACAACTCAAGCATGCCAATTGGAAACCAGTCATGTATGCATCATGATCCATGATGACAACAGAACAGAGGTACGCTCAAATCGAAAAAGAATGCCTGGGTTATTTGTAGGATTGGAGAAATGCCACCACTAAATGTATGGGCCTCCAACTTTCACAGTTGAGACAGATCATCATCCTTTGGTTTACATCATCTAAAAAAACAAACAAATGTCTCCACACATCCAGATGCTGATGATGAAGTTACATCGCTATGACTTCAATCTCACCTACAAGCCACAAAGATATTTGTTCTTAGCAGATGCATTATCAAGAGCGCCGATGCAAAATATTGGCGATGAGAATCCCGAGGCTGTAGATCTGGATGTCAATCTTATTTCCACATTAGTACCAGTATCAAATGCAAAACTACATGAGATCCAAGAAGAGACCAGGATGGATCAAACTCTTCAAGAGGTTATGAGGAACGTCAATGCATGCTGGCCCAGAGATAAATGTTTCGAGCTCTACAATATAAGATCTGAACTCAGTATCATTAATGGTGTGTACTTTGAATATTATAGTCACACCTCAATCTCTTCACTAGCATGTACTAAAGAGGATACACAAAGGACATCTTGGGATTGAAAAATGTAAATGGAGAGCTCGTGGCTGTTTACTGGCCAGGTATAAACCAGGATATCGAAAGGATGGTCAGTTGTGACACAGGCCAGAGGCATTGTTGCAAGCAAACAAGAGAACCTATGCAAATATCTGATTTTCCTAAAGGACCATGGCAGAAAGCAGCTGTTGATCTCTTTCACCTCTGAGGAAAAGATTATTAATGATCATGGACTATTTTTACATCTATCCCAAAGTGGCTCTACTATCAAGCATAAAGTGGGGATGCCGGCGTTGGACTGGGGTGGGCACAGTAAGAAGTCCTACAATACCAGGTTGAAGTCCAACAGGTTTATTTCGAATCGCTAGCTTTTGGAGTGCAGCTCCTTCCTGTTGGACTTTTACCTGGTGTTGTAAGACTACTTACTGTGTCAAGCATAACGGAAAGGAATGTAATACTGCACACCAAGTCTATTTTTGCTAGACACAGAATTCCCCAAATCGTTGTGAGTGACAATGGTCCTTGTTTAAGTGGGAAAGAGTGGCAACACTTCGCAGTCACGTATGATTTAAATCACGTCACGCTGAGTCCGTTGTACCATCAAGCCAATTGAAAAGACAAAAAAGAGGTACATATTGTTAAGCAATTGTTGAAGTAAGTGATGAACAGCCAATCTGATCCATATCTTATACTACTGAGTTGCAGAGCGTCAACATTGTACATGGTAGATCACCAGCATAGTTACTCGTGAATAGAAGTTGCAGACCACCTTCCATACTTGGCAAAGAATGAAGAGAATGCAGTGGTACTGCAGGAGATGCAAAACATTAAAGAGAAACAGAGTCAGTTTCATAATCGTGTCTGGAACTTTACCACGTTTGAGTAGTGATGACATTGTGAGAGTAGAAGATTCAGGCAATTGGTCGAGATGTTTTTTCCATCTGTTCTCTTGTAAATAGTTTACCCACACTTCATATTCATAAATTTTTCATAGATTTAACTACAAGTATTCTTGTAATAGATAAGGCCATCGACAAGAATATTACACCCACCTCCTTGTTCTCTCGATCACCTCTTCTTCCTTTCCACCAACTCCTGCCTTTCCTCACCACCACCACCTCTTCTGCTCCACCACCTTCTCGTCCTTCTCTCTGCCACATCCACCTCTTCCTCTCTGCCATCTCCTCATCTTCCTCTCTGCCACCTCAAACAACAAAGAACAGTACAGCACAGGAACAGGCCCTTCGGCGTTCTAAGCCTGCGCCAATCACGTGTCCTATCTAGACTAACCTGTAACCTCCTATACCCCGTCTGTTCATGTGTCTATCCGGATAAGTCTTAAAGGTCACTAAAGTATCTGCCTCAACCACCTCACTTGGCAATGCATTCCAGGTCACCACTACCTGCTATGTAAAAAACATCTCCACTGAAACTTTCCCTCCTCACTTTGAACTTGTGCCCCCTTGTAATTATCATTTCTGGCCTGGGAAAAAGCCTCCAAATGTTCACCCTATCTATACCCCTCAGAATTTTATAAACTTCTGCCAGGTCGCCCCTCAGCCTCCGTCTTTCCAGGGAAAACAATCCCAGTTTATTCAATCTCTCCTCATAGCTAATACCTTCCATACCAGGCAATATCCTAGTAAACCTTTTCGGCACTCTCGCCAAAACCTCCACACCCTTCTGGTAGTGTGGTGACCAGAATTGGACCCAGTATTTCAAATGTGGCCAAACCAACGTTTTATATAACTGCAACATAATTTGCAAATTTTTATATGCGATGTCCCGTCCGATGAAGGCAAGCATGCCATATGATTGCTTTACCACCATTTCCACCTATGCTGCCACTTTAAAGGATCTGTGGACCTGCACACACAGATCTCTTTGTGTGTCTATGCTCCTGATGGTTCTGCCATTTATTTTATAGCTCCCAACTGAATTGGATACACCAAAATGCATCACCTCACATTTGTCCAGGTTAATTCCATCTGCCATTTCTCTGCCCAATTTTGCAGCCTATCAAAATCTCGTTGTATTGTCTGATAATCTTCATCACTATCCGCAACCCCAACATTCTTAATATCAAACGCAAACTTACTAATCAGACCAGCTATGTTTTCTTCCAAGTCATTTATATATATTACAAATAGCAGAGGTCCCAGTACTGATCCCTGTGGAACACCACTAGTTACAGACCTCCATTCAGAAAAACACCCTTCCACTGCTACCCTCTGTCTACTATGCCCAAGCCAGTTCTGAATCCATCTAGCTAGTTCACCCCTGATCCCATGTGATTTAAACTTTTACACCAGAGTGCCATGAGGGACCTTGTCAAATGCTTTACTGAAGTCCATGTATACAACATCCACAGCCCTGTCCTTTCCTTTCAGCTCTTTTCTACTTTTCTTATATTCTTTAAGTGCTTCATCTGTTTTTCGTTGCCTAGAACTCATGTATGCGTCCTTTTTCTTTTTGACTGGACTCGCAATTTCCCTGGTCATCCACGGGTCCTGAATCCTGCTTTTCCTGTCTTTCCTTTCCATATCACATGCCTGTCCTGTACTCCCATCAACTGCTCCTTAAAAGACTCCCACATGCCAAATGTGCATTTACCCTCAAACACCATCTTCCAAACAGCTTCCAAATCCTGCCTAATCTGGTTTCCCCCAATGTGGCCTTCCGCCAATTTAGCACTTTTTCCCCTAGGACAACACTTGTCCTTTTCCATACGTATCGAAAAGCTTACGGAATTGTGGTCACTTTTCGCCACATGTTCCCCCACTGCAACTTTGATGATCTGGCCAGAATGGTTCCCTGGTAATAGGTACAGTATTGCCCCTCTCTAGTTGGACTATCCACATATTGTTCCAAAAGACATTCCTGGACACACTTAAAAAATTTCTCGCCATCCAGACACCTAGCCTGAAGGGATTTCCAGTCAATATGAGGAAAAGTAAAGTCGCTCACTACAATAACCCTATTATTTCTACGTCTATCCAGAATCTGCCTACATATCTGTCTTCAACTTCCCGTGGGCTGTTGGGAGGCCTGTAGTACACCCCCATCATAGTTACTACCTCTCCCTCTCGATCACTTCCCCGTGTTCCTCCCCATCACCTCCTCCTCTTCCTCTCTTCCCCTTTGCCACCTCCTCCCCTTCCACCCCGCCACCTCCTCCTCTTCCTCTCTTCCCCTCTGCCACCTCCTCCACTTCATCCCCGCCACCTCCTCCTCTTCCTCTCTGCCACATCCTCCCCTTCCTCCCCGCCACCTCCTCCTCTTCCTCTCTTCCCCTCTGCCACCTCCTCCTCTTCCAGCCCACCACCTCCTCCTCTTCCTCCTTGCCACCTCCTCCCATTCCCCTCTGCCACCACCTCCTCTTCCTCCACCACCTCCTCTTCTTCCTCTCGACCACCTTCTCCTCTTCCTCTCGACCACCTCCTCCTCTTCCTCTCCACCATCCTCTCCTCTTCCTCTCCACCACCTCCTCTTCTTTCCCTCGACCACCTGCTCCTCTTCTTCTCGCCACCTCCTCCTCCTCTTCCTCTCTGTTGCCTCCTTTGCTTCCTCTCCGTCAACTACTCCTCTTCCTCTCGCCACCTCCTCCTCTTCCTCTCTGTTGCCTCCTTCGCTTCCTCTCCGTCAACTCCTCGTCTTCCTCTCTGCCACCTCCTCATCTTCCTCTCCACCACCTCCTCCTCTTCCTCTCCGCCACCTCCTCCTCTATCCCTCCACTACCTCCTCTTCTTCCTCTCGACCATCTCCTCCTCTTCCTCTCGAACACCTCCTCTTCTTCCTCTCCACCACCCCCTCCTCTTCCTCTCCACCACCTCCTCCTCTTCCTCTCGCCACCTCCTCCTCTTCCTCTCCGCCACCTCCTCCTCTATCCCTCCATCACCTCCTCTTCTTCCTCTCCACCACCCCCTCCTCTTCCTCTCGACCACCTCCTCTTCTTCCTCTCCACCACCCCCTCCTCTTCCTCTCCACCACCTCCTCCTCTTCCTCTCGCCACCTCCTCCTCTATCCCTCCACCACCTCCTCTTCTTCCTCTACACCGCCCCCTCCTCTTCCTCTCCACCACCTCCTCCTCTTCCTCTCGCCACCTCCTCCTCTTCCTCTCTGTTGCCTCCTTCGCTTCCTCTCCATCAACTCCTCGTCTTCCTCTCTGCCACTTCCTCCTCTTCCTCTCCACCATCACCCCCTCTTCCTCTCCACCACCTCCTCCTCCTCCTCTCCACCACCTCCTCGTCTTCCTCTCTGCCACTTCCTCCTCTACCCCTCGACCACCTCCTCATCCACTCCATCAGCTCCTCCACTTCCTCTCTGCTGCCTCCTCCTCTTCCTCTCAGCCACCTCTTCCCCTTTCTCTCCACTACCTACTCCTCTTCCACCCATAACCTGGTCCTCTTCGTCTCCATAAACTCCTCCTCTTCTTCTGCTACCGCCTCTCCCTCTCGATCAGTTCTACCTCTTCCTCCCAGCCGCCTCCTCCTGTTCACCTCTTCCCCTCTGCGACCTCCACCTCTTCCCCTCAGCCACCTCTTCTCTTCCCCTCTACCACCTCCTCCTCTTCCAGCCTGCCACCTCCTCCTGTTCAACTCCACCACCTCCTCCTCTTCCTCTCCACCACCTCCTCCTTTTCCTCTCCACCACCACCTCTTCTACTTCTCTGTCACCTCCTCTTCTTGCTCTCCGCCACCTCCTCCTCTTCCTCTCCGCTAGCTCCTCCTTTCCTCTCCTCCACCACCTCCTCTTCCTCCCCGCCACCTCCTCCCCTTTCTCCCAATCATGTCCTCCTCTTCCTCTCCACCACCTCCTCCTCTTCCTCTCCGCCACCTCCTCCTTTCCTCTCTTCCACCTCCTCCTCTTCCTCTCCACCGCCTCCTTGTCTTCCTCTCCACTACCTACTCCTCTTCCTCCTTGCCAACTCCTCCTCTTCGTCACCGCCACCTCTTCCTCTTCCTCCGCACCACCTCCTCCCCTTTCTCCCCATCACGTCCTCCTCTTCCTCTCCACCACCTCCTCCTCTTCCTCTCGACCACCTCCTCCTGTTCCTCTCCACCACCTCGTACTCTTCCCCTCTGCCACCTCCTACTCTTCCTCTTCCTCCCCGCCACCTCCTCCCCTGTCTCTCCGCTACCTGCTCCTCTTCCTCTCCACAACCTCCTTCTATTCTTCTGCTTCAGCCTCTCCCTCTGGGTCACTTCCTCCTCTTCCTCCCCGCAGCCTCCTCCACTTCCCCTGTTCCCCTCTGCCACCTCATCCTCTTCCTCCCTGCCACCTCCCTCTCATCCTCTCCGCCACCTCCCCATCTTCCCCTCTGCCACCTCCTCCTCTTCCTCTCCACCACCTCCTCCACTTCATCTGCACCAAGTGCTTCTCTTCCTCTCTGCCACCTCCCCTCTTCCTCTCCGCCACCTCCCCTCTTCCTCTCCATCACCTCCTCCTCTTCCTCTCCGCCACCTCCCCTCTTTCTCTCCGCCACCTCCCCTCTTCCTCTACGCCACCTCCCCTCTTCCACTCCGCCACCTCCCCTCTTCCTGTCCGTCAACTACTCGTCTTCCCTCTACCACCTCCTCCTCCTCCTTTCCGTCACCTCCTCCTCGACCACCACCTCCTCCTCCTCCTCCCCACCACCTCCTCCTCTTCCCCTCGACCACCACCTCCTCTTCCTCCCCGCCACCTCTTCCCCTTTCCCTCCACTACCTACTCCTCTTCCACTCCATAACTTCCTCCTCTTACTCTCCATAACCTCCTCCTCTTCTTCTGCTACCGCCTCTCCCTCTCGATCAGTTCTACCTCTTCCTCCAAGCCGCCTCCTCCTGTTCACCTCTTCCCCTCTACCAACTCATCCTCTTCCCCTCCGCCGCCGCCTCCTCCTCTTCCCCTCTGCCGCCTCCTCCTCTACCCCTCTTCCCCTCCGCCTCCTCCTCCTGTTCCCCTCTGCCACCTCCTCCTCTTCCCCTCTACCACCTCCTCCTCTTCCCCTCCGCCGCCTCCTCCTCTTCCCCTCATCCCCTCTGCCACCTCCTCCTCTTCCCCTCCGCCGCCTCCTCCTCATCCCACTGCTACCTCCTCCTCTTCACCTCTTCCCCTCTACCACCTCCTCCTCTTCCCCTCCACTGCCTCCTCCTCTTCCCCTCTGCCACCTCCTCCTCTTCCTCTCCACCACCTCCTCCTCTTCCAGCCCTCCACCTCCTCCTCTTCCTCTCCACCACCACCCCCTCTTCCTCTCCACCACCTCCCCCTCTTCCTCCCCACCACCTCCTCCTCTTCCAGCCCGCCGCCTCCTCCTCTTCCTCTCCACCACCTCCCCCTCTTCCTCCCCACCACCTCCTCCTCTTCCAGCCCGCCACCTCCTCCTCTTCCTCTCCACCACCTCCCCCTCTTCCTCTCCACCACCTCCTCCTCTTCCTCCCCACCGCCTCCTCCTCTTCCTCTCCACCACCTCCTCTCTTCCTCTCCATCACCTCCTCCTGTTCCTCTCCACCACCTCCGCTTCTTCCTCTCCACCACCTCCTGCTCTTCCAGCCCGCCACCTCCTCCTCTTCCTCTCCACCACCTCCTCCTCTTCCTCTCCACCACCTCCTGCTCTTCCAGCCCGCCACCTCCTCCTCTTCCTCCCCACCGCCTCCTCCTCTTCCTCTCCACCACCTCCTGCTCTTCCAGCCCGCCACCTCCTCCTCTTCCTCCCCACCACCTCCTCCTCTTCCTCTCCACCAACTGCCCTCTTCCTCTCCATCACCTCCTCCTCTTCCTCTCCACCACCTCCCCTCTTCCTCCCGTCACCTCCTCCTCTGCCTCTCCACCATCTCCGCTTCTTCCTCTCCACCACCTCCCCCTCGTCCTCCTCCGCCACCTCCTCCTGTTCCTCCCCCTGCCACCACCTCCTCTTCCAGCCCGCCATCTCCTCCTCTTCCTCTCCACCAAGTCCCCCTCTTCCTCTCCACCACCTCCTCCTCTTCCACCCCCTGCCACCACCTCCTCTTCCAGCCCGCCACCTCCTCCTCTTCCTCTCCACCACCTCCTTCTCTTCCTCTCCACGACCTCCTCCTCTTCCTCTCCACCACCACATACTCTTCCTCTCCACCAGCTCCCCTCTTCCTCCCCGCCGCCTCCTCCTCTTCCTCTCCGTCACCTCCTCTTCCTCTCCACCACCTCCTCCTCTTCCTCTCCTCCACCTTCCCCTCTTCCTCTCCACCAACTACTCTTCTTCCTCTCGACCATGTCCTCCTCTTCCTCTCGACCAACTCCTCCTCTTCCTCTCCACCGCCCCCTCCTCTTCCTCTCGACCACCTCCTCTTCTTCCTCTCCACCACCCCCTCCTCTTCCTCGCCACCACCTCCTCCTCTTCCTCTCGCCACCTCCTCCTCTTCCTCTCTGTTGCCTCCTTCGCTTCCTCTCCATCAACTCCTCGTTTTCCTCTCTGCCACTTCCTCCTCTTCCTCTCCACCATCTCCCCCTCTTCCTCTCCACCACCTCCTCCTCTTCCTCTCCACCACCTCCTCCTCTTCCAGCCCTCCACCTCCTCCTCTTCCTCTCCACCACCACCCCCTCTTCCTCTCCACCACCTCCCCCTCTTCCTCCCCACCACCTCCTCCTCTTCCAGCCCGCCGCCTCCTCCTCTTCCTCTCCACCACCTCCCCCTCTTCCTCCCCACCACCTCCTCCTCTTCGAGCCCGCCACCTCCTCCTCTTCCTCTCCACCACCTCCCCCTCGTCCTCTCCACCACCTCCTCCTCTTCCTCACCACCGCCTCCTCCTCTTCCTCTCCACCACCTCCTCTCTTCCTCTCCATCACCTCCTCCTGTTCCTCTCCACCACCTCCGCTTCTTCCTCTCCACCACCTCCTGCTCTTCCAGCCCGCCACCTCCTCCTCTTCCTCTCCACCACCTCCTCCTCTTCCTCTCCACCACCTCCTGCTCTTCCAGCCCGCCACCTCCTCCTCTTCCTCCCCACCGCCTCCTCCTCTTCCTCTCCACCACCTCCTGCTCTTCCAGCCCGCCACCCTCCTCCTCTTCCTCCCCACCACCTCCTCCTCTTCCTCTCCACCAACTGCCCTCTTCCTCTCCATCACCTCCTCCTCTTCCTCTCCACCACCTCCCCTCTTCCTCCCGTCACCTCCTCCTCTGCCTCTCCACCATCTCCGCTTCTTCCTCTCCACCACCTCCCCCTCGTCCTCTCCGCCACCTCCTCCTGTTCCTCCCCCTGCCACCACCTCCTCTTCCAGCCCGCCATCTCCTCCTCTTCCTCTCCACCAAGTCCCCCTCTTCCTCTCCACCACCTCCTCCTCTTCCACCCCCTGCCACCACCTCCTCTTCCAGCCCGCCACCTCCTCCTCTTCCTCTCCACCACCTCCTTCTCTTCCTCTCCACGACCTCCTCCTCTTCCTCTCCACCACCACATACTCTTCCTCTCCACCAGCTCCCCCTCTTCCTCCCCGCCGCCTCCTCCTCTTCCTCTCCGTCACCTCCTCTTCCTCTCCACCACCTCCTCCTCTTCCTCTCCTCCACCTTCCCCTCTTCCTCTCCACCAACTACTCTTCTTCCTCTCGACCATGTCCTCCTCTTCCTCTCGACCAACTCCTCCTCTTCCTCTCCACCGCCCCCTCCTCTTCCTCTCGACCACCTCCTCTTCTTCCTCTCCACCACCCCCTCCTCTTCCTCGCCACCACCTCCTCCTCTTCCTCTCGCCACCTCCTCCTCTTCCTCTCTGTTGCCTCCTTCGCTTCCTCTCCATCAACTCCTCGTTTTCCTCTCTGCCACTTCCTCCTCTTCCTCTCCACCATCTCCCCCTCTTCCTCTCCACCACCTCCTCCTCTTCCTCTCCACCACCTCCTCCTCTTCCTCTCTGCCACCTCCTCCTCTACCCCTCGACCACCTCCTCGTCCACTCCATCAACTCCTCCACTTCCTCTCTGCTGCCTCCTCCTCTTCCTCTCAGCCACCTCTTCCCCTTTCTCTCCACTACCTACTCCTCTTCCACCCATAACCTGGTCCTCTTTGTCTCCATAACCTCCTCCTCTTCTTCTGCTACCGCCTCTCCCTCTCGATCAGTTCCTCTTCTTCCTCCCCGCCGCCTCCTCCTCTTCCCCTCTGCGACCTCCTCCTCTTCCCCTCAACCACCTCTTCCTCTTCCCCTCTACCAACTCCTCCTCTTCCAGCCTGCCACCTCCTCCTCTTCCTCTCCACCACCTCCTCCTCTTCCTCTCCACCACCTCCTCCTTTTCCTCTCCACCACCATCTCTTCTACTTCTCTGTCACCTCCTCTTCTTCCTCTCCGCCACCTCCTCCTCTTCCTCTCCGCCAGCTCCTCCTTTCCTCTCCTCCACCACCTCCTCTTCCTCCCCGCCACCTACTCCCCTTTCTCCCCATCACGTCCTCCTCTTCCTCTCCACCACCTCCTCCTCTTCCTCTCCACCACCTCCTCCTCTTCCTCTCCACCACCTCCTCCTTTTCCTCTCCACCACCACCTCTTCTACTTCTCTGTCACCTCCTCTTCTTCCTCTCCGCCACCCTCCTCCTCTTCCTCTCCGCCAGCTCCTCCTTTCCTCTCCTCCACCACCTCCTCTTCCTCCCCGCCACCTACTCCCCTTTCTCCCCATCACGTCCTCCTCTTCCTCTCCACCACCTCCTCCTCTTCCTCTCCGTCACCTCCTCCTCTTCCTCTCCGCCACCTCCTCCTTTCCTCTCCTCCACCTCCTCCTCTTCCTCTCCACCGTCTCCTTCTCTTCCTCTCCACCACCTACACCTCTTCCTCCCTGCCAACTCCTCCTCTTCATCTCCGCCACCTCTTCCTCCCCACCACCTCCTCCCATTCTCCCCATCATGTCCTCCTCTTCCTCTCCACCACCTCCTCCTCTTCCTCTCGACCACCTCCTCCTGTTCCTCTCCACCACCTCGTCCTCTTCCCCTCTGCCACCTCCTACTCTTCCTCTTCCTCCCCGCCACCTCCTCCCCTGTCTCTCCGCTACCTGCTCCTCTTCCTCTCCACAACCTCCTTCTCTTCTTCTGCTTCAGCCTCTCCCTCTGGGTCACTTCCTCCTCTTCCTCCCCGCAGCCTCCTCCACTTCCCCTGTTCCCCTCTGCCACATCATCCTCTTCCTCCCTGCCACCTCCCCCTCATCCTCTCCGCCACCTCCCCCTCTTCCCCTCTGCCACCTCCTCCTCTTCCTCTCCACCACCTCCTCCACTTCATCTGCACCAAGTGCTTCTCTTCCTCTCCGCCACCTCCCCTCTTCCTCTCCGCCACCTCCCCTCTTCCTCTCCATCACCTCCTCCTCTTCCTCTCCGCCACCTCCCCTCTTTCTCTCCGCCACCTCCCCTCTTCCTCTCTGTCACCTCCTCCTCTTCCTCTCCACCACCTCCCCTCTTCCTCTACGCCACCTCCCCTCTTCCACTCCGCCACCTCCCCTCTTCCTCTCCGACAACTACTCGTCTTCCCCTCTACCACCTCCTCCTCCTCCTTTACCGTCACCTCCTCCTCGACCACCACCTCCTCCTCCTCCTCCCCACCACCTCCTCCTCTTCCCCTCGACCACCACCTCCTCTTCCTCCACGCCACCTCTTCCCCTTTCTCTCCACTACCTACTCCTCTTCCACTCCATAACATCCTCCTCTTACTCTCCATAACCTCCTCCTCTTCTTCTGCTACCGCCTCTCCCTCTCGATCAGTTCTACCTCTTCCTCCAAGCCGCCTCCTCCTGTTCACCTCTTCCCCTCTACCAACTCATCCTCTTCCCCTCCGCCGCCGCCTCCTCCTCTTCCCCTCTGCCGCCTCCTCCTCTACCCCTCTTCCCCTCCGCCTCCTCCTCCTGTTCCCCTCTACCAACTCCTCCTCTTCCCCTCCGCCGCCGCCTCCTCCTCTTCCCCTCCGCCGCCTCCTCCTCTACCCCTCTTCCCCTCCGCCACCTCCTCCTCTTCCCCTCTGCCACCTCCTCCTCTTCCCCTCTACCACCTCCTCCTCTTCCCCTCCGCCGCCTCCTCCTCTTCCCCTCATCCCCTCCGCCACCTCCTCCTCTTCCCCTCCACCGCGTCCTCCTCATCCCCTCCGCTGCCTCCTCCTCTTCACCTCTTCCCCTCTACCACCTCCTCCTCTTCCCCTCCACCGCCTCCTCCTCTTCCCCTCTGCCACCTCCTCTTCTTCCTCTCCACCACCTCCTCCTCTTCCAGCCCGCCACCTCCTCCTCTTCCTCTCCACCACCTCCCGCTCTTCCTCTCCACCACCTCCCCCTCTTCCTCCCCACCACCTCCTCCTCTTCCAGCACGCCACCTCCTCCTCTTCCCCTCGACCACCACCTCCTCTTCCTCCCCGCCACCTCTTCCCCTTTCCTCCACTACCTACTCCTCTTCCACTCCATAACTTCCTCCTCTTACTCTCCATAACCTCCTCCTCTTCTTCTGCTACCGCCTCTCCCTCTCGATCAGTTCTACCTCTTCCTCCAAGCCGCCTCCTCCTGTTCACCTCTTCCCCTCTACCAACTCATCCTCTTCCCCTCCGCCGCCGCCTCCTCCTCTTCCCCTCTGCCGCCTCCTCCTCTACCCCTCTTCCCCTCCGCCTCCTCCTCCTGTTCCCCTCTACCAACTCCTCCTCTTCCCCTCCGCCGCCGCCTCCTCCTCTTCCCCTCCGCCGCCTCCTCCTCTACCCCTCTTCCCCTCCGCCACCTCCTCCTCTTCCCCTCTGCCACCCTCCTCCTCTTCCCCTCTACCACCTCCTCCTCTTCCCCTCCGCCGCCTCCTCCTCTTCCCCTCATCCCCTCCGCCACCTCCTCCTCTTCCCCTCCACCGCGTCCTCCTCATCCCCTCCGCTGCCTCCTCCTCTTCACCTCTTCCCCTCTACCACCTCCTCCTCTTCCCCTCCACCGCCTCCTCCTCTTCCCCTCTGCCACCTCCTCTTCTTCCTCTCCACCACCTCCTCCTCTTCCAGCCCGCCACCTCCTCCTCTTCCTCTCCACCACCTCCCCGCTCTTCCTCTCCACCACCTCCCCCTCTTCCTCCCCACCACCTCCTCCTCTTCCAGCACGCCACCTCCTCCTCTTCCTCTCCACCACCTCCCCCTCGTCCTCTCCGCCACCTCCTCCTCTTCCTCTCCACCACCCCCTCTTCCTCTCCACCACCTCCTCCTCTTCCTCCCCACCGCCTCCTCCTCTTCCTCTCCACCACCTCCCCCTTCCTTTCCATCACCTCCTCCTCTTCCAGCCCGCCACCTCCTCCTCTTCCTCTCCACCACCTCCTCCTCTTCCTCTCCACCACCTCCTCCTCTTCCTCTCCGCCACCTCCTCCTCTTCCCCTCGACCACCACCTCCTCTTCCCTCCCCGCCACCTCTTCCCCTTTCTCTCCACTACCTACTCCTCTTCCACTCCATAACATCCTCCTCTTACTCTCCATAACCTCCTCCTCTTCTTCTGCTACCGCCTCTCCCTCTCGATCAGTTCTACCTCTTCCTCCCAGCCGCCTCCTCCTGTTCACCTCTTCCCCTCTACCAACTCCTCCTCTTCCCCTCCGCCGCCGCCTCCTCCTCTTCCCCTCCGCCGCCTCCTCCTCTACCCCTCTTCCCCTCCGCCACCTCCTCCTCTTCCCCTCTGCCACCTCCTCCTCTTCCCCTCTACCACCTCCTCCTCTTCCCCTCCGCCGCCTCCTCCTCTTCCCCTCATCCCCTCCGCCACCTCCTCCTCTTCCCCTCCGCCGCCTCCTCCTCATCCCCTCCGCTGCCTCCTCCTCTTCACCTCTTCCCCTCTACCACCTCCTCCTCTTCCCCTCCACCGCCTCCTCCTCTTCCCCTCTGCCACCTCCTCTTCTTCCTCTCCACCACCTCCTCCTCTTCCAGCCCGCCACCTCCTCCTCTTCCTCTCCACCACCTCCCCCTCCTCCTCTCCACCACCTCCCCCTCTTCCTCCCCACCACCTCCTCCTCTTCCAGCCCACCACCTCCTCCTCTTCCTCTCCACCACCTCACCCTCGTCCTCTCCGCCACCTCCTCCTCTTCCCCTCCGCCGCCTCCTCCTCATCCCCTCCGCTGCCTCCTCCTCTTCACCTCTTCCCCTCTACCACCTCCTCCTCTTCCCCTCCACCGCCTCCTCCTCTTCCGCTCTGCCACCTCCTCTTCTTCCTCTCCACCACATCCTCCTCTTCCAGCCCGCCACCTCCTCCTCTTCCTCTCCACCACCTCCCCCTCCTCCTCTCCACCACCTCCCCCTCATCCTCCCCACCACCTCCTCCTCTTCCAGCCTGCCACCTCCTCCTCTTCCTCTCCACCACCTCCTCCTCTTCCTCTCCACCACCTCCTCCTCTTCCTCTCCGCCACCTCCTCCTCTTCCTCCCCACCGCCTCCTCCTCTTCCTCTCCACCACCTCCCCCTTCCTCTCCATCACCTCCTCCTCTTCCAGCCCGCCACCTCCTCCTCTTCCTCTCCATCACCTCCTCCTCTTCCTCGCCATCAACTCCCCCTCTTCCTCTCCACCACCTCGTCCTCTTCCTCTCCACCACCTCCTGCTCTTCCTCTCCACCACCTCCTCCTCTTCCTCTCCACCACCTCCTGCTCTTCCAGCCCGCCACCTCCTCTTCTTCCTCCCCACCGCCTCCTCCTCTTCCTCTCCACCACCTCCCCTCTTCCTCTCCGTCACCTCCTCCTCTTCCTCTCCACCACCTCCTCCTCTTCCTCTCAGCCACCTCCTCCTCTTCCAGCCCGCCACCTCCTCCTCTTCCTCTCCACCACCTCCCCCTCTTCCTCTCCACCACCTCCTCCTCTTCCTCCCCCTGCCACCACCTCCTCTTCCAGCCCGCCACCTCCTCCTCTTCCTCTCCACCACCTCCTTCTCTTCCTCTCCACGACCTCCTCCTCTTCCTCTCCGCCACCACCTACTCTTCCTCTCCACCAGCTCCCCCACTTCCTCCCCGCCGCCTCCTCCTCTTCCTCTCCGTCACCTCCTCTTCCTCTCCACCACCTCCTCCTCTTCCTCTCCTCCACCTTCCCCTCTTCCTCTCCACCACCTCCTCTTCTTACTCTCCGCCACCTCTTCTTCTTCCTCTCCGTCACCTCCTCCTCTTACTCTCCACCACCTCCCCTCTTCCTCTCCGTCACCTCCTCCTCTTCCTCTCCGCCACCTCCCCTCTTCCTCTCCGTCACCTCCTCCTCTTCCTCTCCGCCACTTCCCCTCTTCCTCTCCGTCACCTCCTCCTCTTCCTCTCTGCCACCTCCTTGTCTTCCCCAGACCACCTCCTCCTCTTCCTCTCAACCACATCCTCCTCTTTCTCTCCTCCACCTCCTCCTCTTCCTCTCCACCACCTCCCCTCTTCCTCTCCGTCACCTCCTCCTTTTCCTCTCCTCCGCCTTCCCCTCTTCCTCTCCACCACCTCCTCCTCTTACTCTCCGCCACCTCCCCTCTTCCTCTACGTCACCTCCTCCTCTTTCTCTCCGCCACGTCCCCTCTTCCTCTCCGTCACCTCCTCTTCTTCCTCTCTGCCACCTCCTCTTCTTCCTCTCCTCCACCTTCCCCTCTTCCTCTCCACCACCTCCTCTTCTTACTCTCCGCCACCTCTTCTTCTTCCTCTCCGTCACCTCCTCCTCTTCCTCTCCACCACCTCCTCCTCTTCCTCTCCGCCACCTCCTCCTCTTCCTCTCCGTCACCTCCTCCTCTTCCTCTCCGTCACCTCCTCCTCTTCCTCTCCGCCACTTCCCCTCTTCCTCTCCGTCACCTCCTTCTCTTCCTCTCCACTACCTCCTCCTCCTCCCCTCTGCCACCTCTTTGTCTTCCCCAGTCCACCTCCTCCTCTTCCTCTCCGTCACCTCCTCCTCTTCCCCTCCGACACTTCCTTCTCTTCCTCTCCATGACCTCCTCCTCTTCCTCTCCGCCACCACCTCCTCTTCCTCTCCACCACCTCCTCCTCTTACTCTCCGCCACCTCCCCTCTTCCTCTACGTCACCTCCTCCTCTTCCTCTCCGCCACGTCCGCTCTTCCTCTCCGTCACCTCCTCCTCTTCCCCTCCGCCACTTCCTCCTCTTCCTCTCCGCCACGTCCCCTCTTCCTCTCCGTCACCTCCTCCGCTTCCTCTCCACCACCTCCCCTCTTCCTCTCCGTCACCTCCTCCGCTTCCTCTCCGCCACCTCCCCTCTTCCTCTCCGTCACCTCCTCCTCTATCTCTCCGCCACCTCCCCTCTTCTTCTCCACCACCTCCTCTTCTTCCTCTCTGCCACCTCCTCGTCTTCCTCTCCACCACCTCCTCCTCTTCCTCTCCACCACCTCCTCTTCTTTCTCTCCTCCACCTCCTCCACTTCCTCTCCACCACCTCCTCCTCTTTCTCTCCCTCCACCTCCTCCACTTCCTCTCCGCCACCTCCTCTTCTTCTTCCACAACTCCTCCTCTTTCTCTCCACCACCGCCTCCTTTTCCTCTCCACTACCTCCTCCTTTTGCTCGCTGCCAACTCCTCCTCTTCCTCTCCGCCACCTCTTCCTGAGCCTCAACGCCACCTCCCCCTCTTCCTCTCTGCCACCAGGTCTTCTTCCTCTCCCCACCTCCTCCTCTTCCTCTCCACCACATCCTCCATTTCCTCTCCGCCACCTCCTTCTCTTCCTTTCCACGACCTCCTCCTCTTCCTCTCCGCCACCACCTACTCTTTCTCTCCACCAGCTCCCCCTCTTCCTCCCCGCCGCCTCCTCCTCTTCCTCTCCGTCACCTCCTCTTCCTCTCCACCATCTCCTCCTCTTCCTCTCCTCCACCTTCCCCTGTTCCTCTCCACCACCTCCTCTTCTTACTCTCAGCCACCGCTTCTTCTTCCTCTCCATCACCTCCTCCTCTTACTCTCTGCCACCTCCCCTCTTCCTCTCGTCACCTCCTCCTCTTCCTCTCTGCCACTTCCCCTCTTCCTCTCCGTCACCTCCTCCTCTTCCCCTCCGACACCTCCCCTCTTCCTCTCCGTCACCTCCTCCTCTTCCTCTCCGTCACCTCCTCCTCTTCCTCTCTGCCACCTCCTTGTCTTCCCCAGACCACCTCCTCCTCTTCCTCTCCACCACATTCTCCTCTTTCTCTCCTCCTCTTCCTCTCCACCACCTCCCCGTCACCTCCTCCTCTTCCTCTCCTCCACCTCTTCCTCTCCACCACCTCCTCCTCTTACTCTCCGCCACCTCCCCTCTTCCTCTACGTCACCTCCTCCTCTTTCTCTCCGCCACGTCCCCTCTTCCTCTCCGTCACCTCCTCCTCTTTCTCTCCGCCACCTCCTCCTCTTCCTCTCCGCCACGTCCCCTCTTCCTCTCCGTCACCTCCTCCGCTTCCTCTCCGCCACCTCCCCTCTTCCTCTCCGTCACCTCCTCCGCTTCCTCTCCGCCACCTCCCCTCTTCCTCTCCGTCACCTCCTCCTCTATCTCTCCGCCACCTCCCCTCTTCTTCTCCACCACCTCCTCTTCTTCCTCTCTGCCACCTCCTCTTCTTCCTCTCCACCACCTCCTCCTCTTCCTCTCCACCACCTCCTCCTCTTTCTCTCCTCCACTCCTCCACTTCCTCTCCACCACCTCCTCCTCTTTCTCTCCTCCACCTCCTCCACTTCCTCTCCGCCACCTCCTCTTCTTCTTCCACAACTCTTCCTCTTTCTCTCCACCTCCGTCTCCTTTTCCTCTCCACTACCTCCTCCTTTTGCTCGCTGCCAACTCCTCCTCTTCCTCTCCGCCACCTCTTCCTCAGCCTCCACGCCACCTCCCCCTCTTCCTCTCTGCCACCAGGTCTTCTTCCTCTCCCCACCTCCTCCTCTTTCTCTCCACCACCTCCTCCTCTTCCTCTCCACCACCTCCTCTTCTTCCTCTCCAACACTTACTCTTCTTCCTCTTCCCCACCTCCTCCTCTTTCTCTCCACCACCTCCTCCTCTTCCTCTCCACCACCTCCTCTTCTTCCTCTTCCCCACCTCCTCCTCTTCCTCTCCATCACCTCATCCACTTTCTCCCCACCATCCCCTCCTCTTCCCCTCTGCCACCTCCTTGTCTTCCAATCGACCACCTCCTCCTCTTCCTCTCTGCCACCTCCTCCTTTTCCGCTCCACCACCACCTCTTCTACTTCTCTGCCAACTCCTCTTCTTGCTCTCCGCCACTTCCGCCTCTTCCTCTCCGCCGCCTACTCCTCTTTCTCTCCATCACCTCCTCCTCTTCTCCACCTCCTCCTCTTCCTCTCTGCCACCTCCTCTTCTTCCTCTCCACCACCTCCTCCTCTTCCTCTCCACCACCTCCTCCTCTTTCTCTCCTCCACCTCCTCCTCTTCCTCTCCGCCACCTCCTCTTCTTCTTCCCCAGCTCCTTCTCTTTTTCTCCACCACCGCCTCCTTTTCCTCTCCACTACCTCCTCCTTTTGCCCGCAGCCAACTCCTCCTCTTCCTCTCCGCCACCTCTTCCTCGTCCTCCACGCCACCTCCCCCTCTTCTTCTCTGCCACCAGATCTTCTTCCTCTCCCCACCTCCTCCTCTTCCTCTCCACCACCTCCTCCCTTTCCGCTCCACCACCACTTCTTCTACTTCTCTGCCACCTCCTCTTTTTGCTCTCCGCCACCTCTTCCTCTTCCTCTCCTCCACCTCCTCCTCTTCCTCTCCACCGCCTCCTTCTCTTCCTCTCCACAACCTACTTCTCTTCTTATCTGCCAACTCCTCCTCTTCGTCTCCTCCACCTCTTCCTCTTCCTCCCCGTCACCTCCTCCCCTTTCTCTCCATCACGTCCTCCTCTTCCACTCCACCTCCTTCTCTTCCTCTCCACCTCCTCTTCTTACTGTCTGCCACCTCTTCTTCTTCCTCTCCACTACCTCCTCTTCTTCTCCACCACCTCCCCTCTTCCTCTCCACCACCTCCTCCTCTTCACCTCTTCCCCTCTGCCACCTCCTCCTCTTCGCCTCCACCGCCTCCTCCTCTTACCCTCTGCCACCTCCTTCTCTTCCTCTCCACGACCTCCTCCTCTTCCCCACTGCCACCTCCTTCTCTTCCTCTCCACGACCTCCTCCTCTTCCTCTCCACCACCACCTACTCTTCCTCTCCACCACCTACTCTTCCTCTCCACCAGCTCCCCCTCTTCCTCTCCACTACCTCATCCTTTTGCTCGTTGCCAACTCCTCCTCTTCCTCTCCGCCACCTCTTCCTCAGCCTCCACGCCACCTCCCCCTCTTCCTCTCTGCCACCAGGTCTTCCTCCTCTCCCCACCTCATCCACTTCCTCTCCCCACCTCCTCCTTTTCCTCTCCCCACCTCCTCCTCTTCCTCTCCACCACCTCCTCCATTTCATCTCCACCACCTCCTCTTCTTCCTCTCCACCACTTCCTCTTCTTCCTCTTCCCCACCTCCTCCTCTTCCTCTCCATCACCTCCTCCTCTTCCTCTCCACCACCTCCTCTTCTTCCTCTTCCCCACTTCTATAGTAAGGTTTGTATACTCTTAACCCCCGGCGGGGCCAGAGGGGATGAGGCGCTTTTTGGACGGACTGAACTTCCCAAAAGTGGGTAGGGGGCTGGTAGACGGGCTGGGGGCCGCGATTAGGACCAAAGAAATATTGGAGGGCTTGAGGGCCATGCAATCGGGTAAAGCCCTGGGGCTGGACGGGTATCCAGTGGAGTTCTCTAAAAAGTTCTAGTGGGGCCAGTGCTGGTTAGGGTTTTTAATGAGGCAAAAGGGTTTTATCCACAACGATGTCACAGGCCACCATCTCCCTGATACTGAAACGGGACAAAGACCCAGAGGCATGTGGGTCCTATAGGCCGATCTCTCTGCTCAATGTAGATGCAAAATTACTGGCCAAGCTCTTGGCTGCAAGGATTGAGGACTGTGTGCCGGACGTTATTATGGAAGACCAAACCGGGTTAGTCAAGGGCAGACAGCTGGTGGCCAACCTAAGAAGACTGCTAAATGTGATAATTTTTTTTTTTTTATAAATTTAGAGTACCCAATTATTTTTTCCAATTAAGGGGCAATTTAGCATGGCCAATCCACCTAACCTGCACATCTTTGGGTTGTGGGGGCGAAACCCACGCAGACACGGGGAGAATGTGTAAACTCCACACGGACAGTGACCCAGAGCCGGGATCGAACCTGGGACCTCGGCGCCGTGAGGCGGTTGTGCTAACCACTAGGCCACCGTGCTGCCCTCCTAAATGTGATAATGATGCCCCCGGAGAGTAGGGAGGTAGAAGTAGTCGTGGCAATGGATGCCAAGAAGGCTTTTGACCTGCTTGAGTGGGACTATTTATGGGAGGTGTTGGAACGATTTGGGTTCAGGGAGGGCTTTATAGACTTGGTTAGACTGCTGTACTGCTGGAGGCTAGTGTAAGGATGAACAGGACGATGTTTAACTATTTTAGACTGTACCGAGGGCTAAGGCAGGGGTGCCCTCTCTCCCCACTGCTGTTTGCGCCAGCAATAGAGCCGTTGGCAATAGCCCTGAGAACTTCTAGGGGTTGGAAGGGGCTGGTACGGTGGGTTGGAGGGAACATAGACTCTCGTTATATACCGACGACCTGCTCCTATACATCACGGACTGGGATGGATCAAGTCATGGGAATCTTGAGGGAATTCGGCTGGTTCTCGGAGTATAAACTGAACAAGGCAAAGAATGAGTTGTTTGTAGTCCAGGCAAGGGGCCAGGAGTATCGGCTGAGGGGGCTGCCTTTTAGATTAGTAGGGAACAGTTTCAGATACTTAAAGATACAGGTGGCGTGAGACTGGGGTCGGTTGCACAAGTTGAACTTATCCCGGTTGGTGGAGCAAATGAGGGTCATGTTCCGGAGGTAGGATGCGCTCCCACTAACACTCGTGGGGAGAGTGCAGACGGTTAAAATGACGATCTTCCCGAGATTCCTGTTCGTATTCCAGTGTCTCCCCATTTTCATTCCACGGTCCTTTTTCAAGAAGGTCAATAAAATGTTTATGGAATTTGTGTGGGCGGGAAAGTCCCCACAGGTGAAGAGGGTGATGCTCGAGAGGAACCGAGGGGAAGGAGGGCTGGCGCTGCCAAACGTCAGTAATTACTACTGGGCGGCTAACATAGCTATGATAACGAAGTGGACGGTGGGCACGGGGTCGGTTTGAGGGCAGATGGAGGCTGCTTCATGTGGGGGCACCAGATTGGCAGCTCTGGTTACGGCGCCCCTGCAGCTCCCGCTGGCGCGGTACTCCACCAGCCCTATAGTGGTGGCGATTTTGCGGATCTGGGGCCAATGGAGAAGGCATGTGGGGGAAGGGAGAGCATCGGTTTGGTCCCCAATTTGCCACAATCACCGATTTTCCCCGGGGAATATGGATGGTGGGTTCCGAATATGGCGGAGGACTGGGACTGAGAGGATGGGAGATCTGTTCTTAGAAGGGAACTTCCCGAGCATGAGGGCGCTGGAGGAGAAATTTGGGCTGGCGAGAGGGAATGAGTTCAGGTACTTGCAGGTGCGGGACTTTCTACGCAGACAGATTCCATCCTTCCCATGCCTGCCATGTAGAGGGATCCAGGACAAGGTAGTGTCCAGTGGATGGGTGGGGGAGGGGAAGGTCTTGGATATATATAAAGAACTTATGGGGCCATAATATGGAGGGATATCATCAAAGAAGAAATAGCGAGGCATCTGGATGGAAATTGTCCCATTGGGCCGACAAAGCATGGGTTCATAAAAGGCAGGTCGTGCCGAACTAATTTAGTGGAATTTTTTCACGACATTACCAGAGCGGTAGATAACAGGGAGCCAATGAATGTGGTATATCTGGATTTCCATAAAGCCTTTGACAAGGTGCCACTCAAAAGGTTGCTGCATGAGATAAAGATGCATGGCATTAAGGGTAAAGTAGTAGCATGGATAGAGGATTGGTTAATTAATAGAAAGCAAAGAGTGGGGATTAATGGGTGTTTCTCTGGTTGGCAATCAGTAGCTAGTGGTGTCCCTCAGGGATCAGTGTTGGGCCCACAATTGTTCACAATTTACATAGATGATTTGGAGTTGGGGACCAAGGGCAATGTGTCCAAGTTTGTAGACGACACTAAGATGAGTGGTAAAGCAAAAAGTGCAGAGGGTACCGGAAGTCTACAGAGGGATTTGGATAGGTTAAGTGAATGGGCTAGGGTTTGGCAGATGGAATACAATGTTGACAAATGTGAGGTTATCCATTTTGGTAGGAATAACAGCAAAAGGGATTATTATTTAAATGATAAAATATTAAAACATGCCGCTGTGCAGAGAGACCTGGGTGTGCTCATGCATGAGTCGCAAAAAGTTGGTTTACAGGTGCAACAGGTGATTAAGAAAGCAAATGGAATTTTGTCCTTCATTGCTAGAGGGATGGAGTTTAAGACTAGGGAGGTTATGCTACAATTGTATAAGGTGTTAGTGAGGCCACACCTGGAGTATTGTGTTCAGTTTTGGTCTTCTTGCCTGAGAAAGGACGTACCTGCGCTGGAGGGTGTGCAGAGGAGATTCATTAGGTTAATCCCAGAGCTGAAGGGGTTGGATTATGAGGAGAGGTTGAGTAGATTGGGACTGTACTCATTGGAATTTAGAAGGCTGAGGGGAGATCTTACAGAAACATATAAAATTATGAAGGGAATAGATAGGATCGATGCGGGCAGGTTGTTTCCATTGGCGGGTGAAAGCAGAACTATGGGGCATAGTCTAAAAATAAGGGGAAGAAGATTTTGGACTGAGTTTAGGAGGAACTTCTTCACCCAAAGGGTTGTGAACCTATGGAATTCCTTGCCCAGTGAAGCAGTTGAGGCTCCTTCATTAAATGTTTTTAAGATAAAGATAGATAGTTTTTTGAAGAATAAAGGGATTAAGGGTTATGTTGTTCGGGCAGAAAATGGAGCTGAGTCCACAAAAGATCAGCCATGATCTCTTTGAATGGCGGAGCAGGCTCGAGGGGCCATATGGCCTACTCCTGCTCCTAGTTCTTATGTTCTTATGTTCTTATGTAGGGATTCTGTGATTCCACAAATTCTTATACCTTACTGATTTGATTAATCTTCCTTTTCTTTAATCCAGCTCACAATACTCTCTGTGAGTTTTTTTTTAACTCAAAGTGCTGAGACTCTGCACATATATTACAATTTAGGGAAGAAACACACAAATTTTTCTTAGCACACAGGCACATACACACACACACACACACACACATTTATATATAGATCTATATTTCCATTCCTACAATATTTGAGAGGCACGGTGGCACAGAGGTTTGCACTGCTGTCTCACAGCACAAGGGACCCATGTTCAGTTCCAATTTCAAGTGGCTGTTTGTGTGGAGTTTGCATGTTCTCCCCATGTTGGCATGGGTTCCTCCGCGTGCTCTAGTTTCCACCCACAGTCCAAAGTTGTGCCGGTCAGCTGGATTAGCCATGCTAAATTTCCCCTTAGTGTCCAAATTTTGGGTGGAGTTACTGGGGTAGGGTGGAGAATTGGGCCTTGATAGGAGGATCCTTTGGAGCATTGGTGCAGATTTGATGGACGAAATGGCCTCCTTCTGCACTGTAGGGATTCTATGATTCTTAACATCTTAAAACTTTGCAGATGCAGGACATTGCAAGGAAGGTTTTCCCAACATTTCCGGTGACAGCTCCTTCCTTGTTGTTGGAGGGGGTGTTGTCGGTCATTGGGCTCGAGGGGGGGGGGGGGGTCGTTTGGTGATTTATGCAAGGATTGTGGAGCAGGATATGGTGTCGCTGGAGGGGGTTAAGGCCAAGTCAGGTTGTGGTGTGATATGTTGCGTTGGGTGAATGTCTCAACCTCGTGTGAGAGGCTGGGATTAGTACAGTTAAAGGTGGTGCACAGGGCACACCTGATGAGGTCAAGGATGAGCTGGTTATTTGAGGGAGTCGAGTACATTTGCGAGCAGTGTGTGAGAGGTCCGACTAACTATGTGCATATGTTCTGGTCCTGCCCAAAGTTGTAGAAATTTTGTGGGTCTTTTTTCAGCACCATGTCGACAATCTTGCACTCAGATTTTGAGCCCAGTCCCCCTGGGGCCATATTTGGGATTTGCTGGGGCTATGGACGGGGGGGGGGGGGGGCGACAGATGTTTTAGCCTTCGCCTCACTGATTGCTCACAGAGGGCTCCTGTTGGGGTGGGGGTCAGCCTCTTCTCAGAGTGCCTCAGTATGGCTTGGGGACCTGATGGAGCTCCAATATTTGGAGAAGGTTACGTTTACCTTGAGGGGCCGATTGAGGGGTTCCATAAGAGCTGGGTCGATTTATTCTTAACTTCAAAGAATTGGTTACCATCAGTTGCTGGGGGAGGGGGGGAGTTAGGAATAAGGGGGACTATTCTTTGAGTTGTTGGGGTGTTGATTGCAGGGGGGGGGGGCTGTTGTTCTTGTTGTTTTGCATTGGTTTTATGTATAACATGTTAAAAACTAAATAAAAATATTCTCAACAAAAAATCTCTTAAAATTTAGAAAAGTGGTCTCGATTCATCTTTCTCTAAGTAAAGCTGCAATTTAAAACTAAACAAGACATAAATTCTCACAACAAACTTTCATATTCCATTAGAGTCATCAAGCAGCAATGGAAAGAAATAAAGTGATCTTCAAGGTTTCCACCTATGGGGCCAATCAAAATGATTGAAGTTCATATTTTCCCTACCTGACTGTTTCTGCTCACTCGCCCCCTTGGGGGATCTCTCTGTCTCCAGAATAAAACACTTCAGTGACTTAAACATCCATTATCTCTCACTCACATCTATTTAAAATATTTTAACCTCTGCCTGTCCTAACTGACAAATCACAGGCAAAGGTTCTCCTTTATTTCTTTTTCATCTTTGTATTCATGTCAAAATGTAATCAGTTCTGAGGTGACCTGGGCTCAGAGCCGGGTGGCAGGCATGTGGCCTATGGAGGACATTGGACAAAGGTTTCTGACTACATGTACCCAGGTACACATTCACAAACACACACCCACCAGACAACCCAAATACCGAAACCAACTGCATGGAATGATTCCTTCCTGTCTTACCAAGACACAGACATCACATTGATGGCACTCAGGTCCCTGCAGAGAGCAGGAAATGACCACGTGCAGGTTCTCTTTGCATGGCCAGGGTGAGGTTGGTAATCCGATCAGCTGACTCGATTTAAGACATCAGGTGATATCGTCTGTGCTGAATGTCAGGAAAGGTGAGAAGAGCTACAGCTCTCAAGGACACTGAGGCTCAAACCAGGTGGTGTCATTTGGTCAGTGAGGGAATTTGAGTGGAAGAATCTTTCCAGCAAATTAAGCACCTGAGACCAAACTCCTGTACATGGATCTTGCTGAGCTACTGGTGTGACGAGCATAAAGTATTATATAAGTTAGTTCATAAAGGTTTTGTGCAGGAAGTGGAAATTGTAAAATTGTATCGATAGTTTGTTTCGTGTCTTTGATACCAAACTAAAGGGTGAGGACCTTAGAGCGTAGAGAGATGCTCTGGTTATGTCCTCGCACTCCCTCAGTACTGACGTTCTGACAGTGCAGCACGCCCTCAGTACTGACCCTCTCTGACAGTGCAGAGCTCCCTCAGTACTGACCCTCTGACAGTGCAGCACTCTCTCAGTACTGACCCTCTGACAGTGCTGCACTCCCTCAGTACTAACCTTCTGACAGTACAGCTCTCCCTCAGTACTGACCCTCTAACAGTGAAGCACTCAGTCATACTGATCGTCCCTCTGACAGGCCTGCACTTCCTCATACAGACCCGACAACAGTGCTGACCCTCTGACAGTGCAGCATTCCCTCAGTACTGACCCTCTGACAGTGCAGCGCTCCCTCAGTACTGACCCTCTGACAGTGCAGCGCTCCCTCAGTACTGACCCTCTGACAGTGCAGCACTCCCTCAGTACTGACCCTCTGACAGTGCAGCACTCCCTCAGTACTGACCCTCTGACAGTGCAGCACTCCCTCAGTACTGACCCTCTGACAGTGCAGCATTCCCTCAGTACTGACCCTCTGACAGTGCAGCACTCCCTCAGTACTGACCCTCTGACGGTGCAGCCCTCCCTCAGTACTGACCCTTGGACAGTGCAGCACTCCCTCAGTACTGACCCTCTGACAGTGCAGCACACCCTCTGTACTGAACCTCGGGCAGTGCCATACTACTCTTGCGGTGGGGAGGGGGATGGGGGTGGGGGGGGGGGGCACACAGCCTGTATTTTAGAGCTCAAGTGTCTGGACAATGGGAGGGTGGGATTGGGAAAGAGTTGAAGCCACCATAATTTGACTGAAATCCCTTTCTGAAGGCGGGGGAGAAATGAAAGAAGAAAGATAGCTCAGAGGGATTTAAACAGGAATTATCCTGGCTCGGGATGGATTTCTGAAGAAAAAGCTGTGGCACAGCACAATTAATCCAGAATAGAAGAAGCAGGGTTTGTCTCTGGCCTTCAATCTGTGATGACCTCAGCACTGTCAGCAACTGAAAAGAAGCCTGTTCAGGAGAAAAAAATAACTGCCACTGGCAAGAATTGATTAGCATCTGGGCGAGTGTGCGTGTTGTGATGCAGGTTGTGGTTAACCTGAAACGAACTGTTAGGTGGCATTTCAATCGACATTAATCTCAGATCCCTATGAGGCCTCTGAGTTTGAGGCTATAAACAGTGATCAAACTAGATATGGAACTTTATCTCTGAGGTCATTTTCCAAAGAGGAAAGAAATATGAGCGGGACAGGTATGCATCCACCGAGCCTGTTCCAACATTTAGTGTCCTCATGGCTGATCCTCAGCCTCAGCTACTTTCTCCAGCTCACTCCCGAGCTCCTTTGATTCCCAAGGAGAGCAAAAATATCATCCCAGACTTATATATGTTCGACAATAGAGCATCCAGACCAGTGGTATTTTAGTTGTGTAAGTTAACCTAAGGGTTAAGACATGGCAGGAGATTCCAGACCCATGTCATGCTCCTCTTGTGCAATGTGGGAATTCAGGGACACGTCCACTGTGCCTGGTTCCTTCATCTGCAATAAGTGTGTCCAGCTGCAGCTTCACGATGCTGAGGACGACGTGGATAGCACGTTTAGCGAGTTTTTCACACCGCAGATAAAGAGTACTGAGGAAGATAGGGAATGCGTGACCAACAGGCAGAGGAAGAGTAGGAAAGCAATGCAAGGGTCTCCTGCGGTCATCTCCCTCCAAAACAGGTATACCGCTAGCTCTGCTGTGCAGAAGGGCAGGAAAAAGAGTGGTAGAGCTATAGTGATAGGGGATTTGATTGTAAGGGGAGTAGACAGGGGTTTCTGTGGATGCAAACTAGACTTCAGGAAGGTCGTTGCCTCCTGGATGCAAGGATCCTGGATGTCTCAGAGCGGCTGCAGAACATTCTAAAGAGGGAGGGTGAACAGCCAGCTGTCGTGGTGCATATAGGCACCAATGATATAGGTAAAAAAAACAGGATGAAGTCCTACATGCTGAATTTAGGGAGTTAGGAGCTAAACTAAAAAGTAGGACCTCAAAGATAGTAATCTTGTGATTGCTACCAGTGGCTTGTGCTAGTCTGTGTAGGAATGACAGTACAGACAGGATGAATGCGTGGCTTGAGAGATAGTGCAGGAGGGAGAGATTCAGACTTTCTGGACATTAGAATCGGTTCTGGGAGAGATGGGACCATTACAAATTGGACGGTCTACAGTGTTATATTACTGGGTCTAGTAATATGTATCGTTACTAGTTACTGTTGATGCAAATCATCTGATGGTGTGATCCTGAGGAAACCACAAGTCTTCAACTTAAGCAAACTAATTTATTAAAGTAACGATTGATTATATCTGAGTTTGACACTCTGCAAAATTATCTCTAGAAATCAAGTAAATAAATATAATTGAATTAACTGATTCACAACTATAAATACTAACTATACCGAGAGCTTAATATTTTACACAACTGCTTACTAAGCACTCCTGGGTTGAGAGACCAAGATCGTCTGGGGGCTGATACTTGTTGGTGGATCTAGTGGTATCCTCTAGTGGTAATGTTACAGCTAGATGCTATAATTAACCATTTAGTTCTATACACATATACATATCATTACATCCCCTTTTTTAAACATTTCTTTAACAAAGGAAAAACGTAGAACCATACGTAAACCAAAAACATGATATGTATAACTTTGTACAGAGCAAAATGAATAATGAATACACAAATTGATTATGAAGCATTTACAAGTTAAATCCATCTGGTTTCTTTCTTCTTCTCATTCTATTCTTAGTGAACGAGTTGGTGATTCTGATTTCTTGACAGTTCTTTGCATGTCAGTGTTGTTTTGATTGTTGGTTAGCATATATTGAAAGATAGTTTTGTTGAGATGCAGATCCGTAAAAAAATTCTGTGGTTGAATCTTCTTGAGTTGTCTGCAATTTCTATATAGAATGATACCTTCAGTTGTTTTCATTATGTATGATCTGGGTGCTGCTTGTCTGATGATCTTTGCAGGAGCAGACCAACCATAACCAGGCATTTTTATCCTAACGTTGTCATCTGGAGATAATGGGTGGGATTCTCCGAAACTCCGCACCGAAATGGCGCTTGGCGCAGGGACGGAGAATCGGGCCTCAGGCTCGCAGTCGGGTCCGATGCCGGGACGTGATTCTCCGGTGACCGGAGACTCAGCAGCAGTTGTGCGCACATTGTCGATGCTGTGCCGGTTGGGGGCCATTGAAAAAGGCCCCTGCGGCAATTCTCCGCGGTCAACCGGCCGAGTTCCCACCGGCGTGATTCACGTATGGTTCCACCCGGCGGGGGCTTGGCATTGTGGCTGTGGTGGCCGCCCTGGTGGGGGCAGGGGGATCAGCCCTCCCGGGGGGGGGGGGGGGGTGCCTCCACGACAGCCAGGCCCACGACCCACGGCCGGCTGCCGCGTGCATGCGTGGACCCGCAGCAAGCAGTGCAGGCCTGCATACGGCAGCTGGAGCACTCCGGCGCTGTGTTGGCCCCCTGTGGGCTACAGAATTGCTTGGCCAAGAGGCCCGTTGATGCTGGCGTGAAACACTCCAGTCTTTATGCCGGCGTCAACACTTAGCCACGTTTTTAGAGAATCCCGGCCAATGAGTCCTGAGTGGTGACATGCATGTCATAATATAAGCTTTGACGATCACGTAGCTGTTGCATTTTTTGTAGCACTGGAAGATGATTAGGATTTAGAAACTGCAATGCAGGTAACATTGTTCTCAGATCCCTATTCATTAGCATCTGTGCTGGTGTCAGACCTGTTGATAGTGGAGTTGCTCAGTCGGATAGTAGCCAAGATGGATGCCTGACGCAGTATCCACAGCTTTATTAATCAGTTGTTCAACAATATGTACTACTTTCCCATTCAATTGTGGCTAATGTGGACTGGATGTTATGGGCGCGACTCTCCGCTGCCCACGATGGGTCGGAGAATAGCGGGAGGGCCTTCCCGACATTTTTCCCGACCTCCCGCTATTCTCCCCCCCCCCCCCCCCCCCCGGCCGCGCCACGACACGAATCGCTGCTCGCCGTTTTTTACGAGTGCCCAGGCCTTTACGGCCGTTTTCACGAACGCAAACACACCTGCTCTCACCGTTCGTGAAAACGGCCGCAAAGTGCTGTTCCGGACAACCATGGCACCGATTGGCACGGCCGCACCACGGCCGTACCAAGGGTGGCTTGTGCCCGCGATCGGTGGGCACCGATACCCGTGCACTCTTTGTTCCTCCACCGCCCTGCAGGATCAGTCCGCAGGGCGACTGAGGGGCATGACGGACCGCGCATGCACGGGTTTGACGCATATGCATGATGACGTCATCCGCGCATGCGCGGGTTGGAGCCGTCCAATCCGCGTATGCGCGGCTGACATCATCGTGCGTGTCAGCCGCTGTAACGCTTGGCGCGTGGCCTTAGCAACGGTCGCTAAGCCCGCGATGCTGTGCTTCGCAGGGCCGCGCTGCTAGCCCTGCCCGGGGGGGGGGAGAATCGGGTCCCGGGAGGGGGCGCGGAGGCTGCCGTGAAACACGACCAGTTTCACGGCAGCCTTTATGACTCTCAGCATTTGCGGAGAATCGCGCCCCTTATGTGTTTAAAATTGTAGAGTCTTGCAAACTCTGTCCAGTCATTGCTATCGAAACATGCTCCATAGTCTGTCATGACAGTGGTTGATATTCCATGTCGGGAAAATGTTTCTTTGCTTGCTTTTATCACAGACTTGGAGGTGAGATCAGGTAGCTTCAATACCTCTGTATAATTACTCTGTTCGAGTAATAGTCGATAATGAGCACGTAGTCATGACCATTGGAATGAAATAGGTCAATGCCTATTTTGGCCCAGTAAGAAGTCTTACAACACCAGGTTAAAGTCCAACAGGTTTGTTTCAAACACGAGCTTTCGGAGCACGGCTCCTTCTTCAGGTGAATTCACCTGAAGAAGGAGCCGTGCTCCGAAAGCTCGTGTTTGAAACAAACCTGTTGGACTTTAACCTGGTGTTGTAAGACTTCTTACTGTGCTCACCCCAGTCCAACGCCGGCATCTCCACATCATGGCTACCATATTTTGGCCCAAGGAGAGGTTTCCAACTGGTGTTGCTGCAAATGTCTCACATCATAGAACCATGTCAGTGATGTCCCGGTTTATGCCTGGCCAGTAGACAGGTGGTCTAGTCTGTCTCTTGCACTTTTCAATCTCGAGGTATCCCTCATGAACTGACTTAGTATCATGGGCCTGAGACGCAGTGGATTGACTATCCTGTCGAGTCTCAGAAGTAAACCATTTATCACCGTTAAATCTGCTTGAAAATTGCGAAATTGGGCACCCATTATTGATGTTGTGAATGACACGTTGTAGCAATGGATCCTTTTAGTCTCTTCTCTTATTAAGTTGATTTTTTCATCCGATGCTGGAATGTTGTCTGCACACATCTGTACCTGAGATTCAATACATTTAATGAATTCCAGTGCTTCACTTTGCGAAGTGGTGCAGCGTGATAACGCATCTGCTATTATCAGATCCTTTCCAGATGTGTAGATGAGGTCAAAATCATGGCCGGGATTCTCCCCTACCCGGCGGGGCGGGGGGTCCCGGTAATATGGAGTGGCGTGAACCACTCTGGCGTCAGGCCGCCCCAAAGGTGCGGATTTCTCCGCACCTTTAGCAGCCAAGCCCTAACCTTGAAGAGCTAAGCCCACGCCAGAGTGGTTGGCGCCCCACCGGCCGGCGGGAAAGGCCTTTGGCACCACGCCAGCCGGGGCCGAAGGGACTTCACCGGCCAGTGGAAGTCCGCGCATGCGCCGGAGCGTCAGCGGCTGCTGACGTCATCCCCGCGCATGTGCATGGGAGGGGGTCACTTCCGCGTCCGCCATCGTGAAGACAATGGCGGACGCGGAAGGAAAAGAGTGCCCCCACGGCACAGGCCCGCCCGCCGATCGGTGGGCCCCGATCGCGGGCCAGACCACCGTGGGGGCACGCCCCGGGGCCAGATTGGCCCGTGCCCCCCCAGGACCCCGGAGGCCGCCCGCGCTGCCTGGTCCCGCCGGTAAGGTAGGTGGTTTGATTCCTGCCGGCGGGACCAGCATGACAGCAGCGGGACTTCGGCCCATCGCGAGCTGGAGAATCGCTGGGGTGGGGCCCGCCGACAGGCGCGGCGCGATTCCCGCCCCTGCCGAGTCTCTAGTGCCGGGGACTTCGGGAGACGGCGGGGACGGGATTCACGCCGGCCCCCGGCGATTCTCCGACCCAGCGGAGGGGTCGGAGAATCCCGCCCCATATATTCGGAGTTTCATCAGAATTCTTTGGAGTCATGTCGTTGAGATCCTTTTTTATAATATGTACCAAAGTTCTGTGGTCGGTCTCCACAGTGAAAGCGGGTCATCCATACATGTACTCATGGAGCTTTAATACTCTGGTTATTAGACCCAAACATCTTTTTTTTATTTGAGCGTAGCGACATTCTGTTGGTGCCATCGCTCTCAATGCACATGTCACAGGAACGCAAGACAAGCTATCATCCTTATGCAACAAAACTGCTCCAATTCTGTTCTGACTTGCGTCAGTCAAAATTTGTGTCTCCCTATTTGGATCGAAGAATGCTAAAATTGGTGCAGTGGTGAGTTGTGATTTCAAGTCAAGCCAATCTTTTTGCTGATCCTTCGTCCATTCAAATGAGGTTGATTTCTTAATCAGGTTTCTCAGAGCTGTTGTTTGGTTGGACAAATTAGGGATAAATTTACCTGGGAAGCTGACAACAGCAAGAAAATGAAGAACTGCTTTTTTGTCCTCAGGAAATTTAATTCCTTGAACGCCTGTGATTTTGTCAGTGTCAGGTTGCACACCTTTTTCTGAAATTTGGTCTCCTAGGAACTTGAGTGTAGAAGCGCCAAAACTTAATTTGGTTTGATTCAGATTGAGGCCATACTCATGTCTGCGTTGAAAAGTTGTCTCAGTCTCGGGACATGCTCTTCTGGTGTTGCTGACCATATGATGATGTTATCTACGTAGACACGTACACAGTCTATACTCTCAGTCATCTGTTCCATAATGCGGTGGAATATTTCAGATGCAGAGATAATTCTGAAAGGCATCCTGTTGTAGAAAAATCTGCCAAAAGGTGTATTAAATGTGCAGACCTTTCTGCTTGAATCTTCCAATTGAATTTGCCAGAAACCTTGCTGATGTGTTGGGTACTCTGGATCCGTGGAGACTGCGTTTACCTCAGCAGTAACACATACAGGCTACCAACATTTGAAATAGTACAACACCATTTTATTAAACTAGAAAATGTTGAACATACTTTCACTGTGGGTCGACACTATGTTAAATTAAACTAAAGACCTATGCCTATCCTAACCAGTCTATGCACTCAGCACATGGTGAAGATCTGTGCTGCAAGCTGTGAGCTCTGTCCTGCTGAGAGGCTGCATCCCGAACGAGCGGGAAAACTGATGCCGTCTGTCTTTATAGTGAGTGTGCTCTAACTGGTGATTGGCTGCGGTGTTGCGTGGGTTGATTGGTCTTGCTGTGTGTCAATCAGTGTGTGTGTCTGCACCATGATATACTGATGTATATTATGGCACTTGCGATGCATCTAACGTGGTGAAGATGCGAGCATTCACCATTTCTCTGGTGATTTCCTCTCTTCTCAGGATGGAATAGTGTTCCCTCATGATGTTCTCATTGAGATCCTTGGGAATGATATATATCTGCAGATCAACTGATGGTTTCTTCACACAAACCATCAAACTGACCTAATCAATCGGTTCAGTGACTCTTGATATTATACCTTGTTGTTGTTACCTTTCTCATTCCAACTTCAACCTTTCTCTTAGTGGAGCAGGAATTCTCCTTGGTGGATGTCCTACAGGTTTAGCAGCTGATCAAAGTAAAATTTTGTACTTAAATGGTACAGTGCCCATGTCTTTGAATACATCTGTATATTGATCAAGGACACTTTAAATATCCTTATGTAGATCAGGATGAGACAAAATTGCAGTATAAATGCGCTGTATTAGGCGTAGCTCCTTGCAGGCTTGTGCAGCTAGGAGTGATGATTTATCTGACTTGGCAATCTCAAATCTTAGTTTTGTTTCAATATCCTTGTTGGAAATAACTAAATACCATGATCCCATTGATGAGATAGCATTGCTATTATAGTCTGTCAGTTTACAGGCAGCTGAAATAATATTTGGAGGTTGCTTGAGCCTTGAGAGGTCGAGCATGGATAACAAGTTAGCTGACGTGCTTGTGTCCAGTTTAAAATTGATTGGACATTCATTTACTTTGAGCACTGTATTCCATTAAGTATCTGAAGTAATGGAATGAATTGGCTTGGTAGGCAAAGTTACTTCAGTGGAGTTTTCATATTTTTCAATGATCCCTACAAAGAATGTATTTTCCAGGGAGTAACTTTTTAAATCTGTAGAAAAATCTTTTCTTTTGATTGTAGACTTTGAACATTAATATGCCTTAAAATCGGTTTGGAAATTTTAAATGCGAGTCTCAATCTGCACTGTGCAGCATAATGATTGAATCTGCCACAATGTGAGCATTGTTTTCCTCTGGCAGGGCATTTTTTCTGAAAGTGGGAGGTTCCCATCTTGAACACGTCATTGCATCGATGTCATGATGCGCAACACTTCTTCGAGCATGCGCAGATCGGTTTTCGGCCACCTCGCAATTCTGAGCGAAGTGCGCATGTGCGGGTCAAGAATGCTCATGCGCAAGCTGGCTGCCATCTGAAACATGTATCTTCTTCATCTGCATCACTGCCTTTACACACTCTGCCTCGTGAGGAATTTTCACGTCCTTTTCACGTCCTTTTGTTTGCATGTTATATAATGTAAAATTTGAGCTGTATGTTCGTACACATTTTAAGAATAAAGTGTCGGGTCGGGTTCGGCAGGCTGCTCGGCCCATACGGGCCGGAGAATCGCCGGTTGCCGTTAGAAACGGCGAGCGGCGATTCTCCGAGCGGCCTGTCGCAAAACGCTACACGCCATTTTGGGGGGTGTGGGAGAATCGCGGTGGGTGCCAGGGTGGCGTGGCATGATTCACCCGGCCCTCCTGCGATTCTCCCACCCGGCGTGGGGGTTGGGGAATCGCGCCCAACATCTTTTTGTGAGATGCTTCGCAGCGCTGCTGTTTAAGCATCGCACATTGTGGTGAATGTAATATAGATGTATATATGTTAATTCACACTGTCTTTGTAAGCGTAGTAGCGCTATCCTACCACTAGGGGGAGTAGCGCTGGGAGCAGTCAGGAACCTGTACTGGGATCCACCCTTGGCTCCGCCCATGACTCCTCCCCCTAGTGCAGCTGTATAAATACCCTTGTCCAGAGTCAGCCTGAGTTCACTGCGAGTTCATCGACAGGTAACAGGCTGGCTCTGAAGTAAATCGATTAAAGCCTAGATTCACATCGGAAACACGTGTCTGGTGAATTGATGGTCCCATCACACAGCACCTGTAATCAATTTTACATGTTCACATCCAGGCTTCTTTTAAAATACCTTGGGCGGGATTCTCCGACCCTCGCCGGGGGCCAGTGTCAATCCCACCCCCGCCGTGTCCCGAAGTCGCGGCCACAAGAGATTCGGCGGGGCCGGGAATTTCGCTGCGCCAGTCGCGGCCCACCCCCCCGCGATTCTCCGGCCCGCGATTGGCCGAGATCCCGCCGCTGTCAAGCCTTTCCCGCCGGCGTGGATCAAACCACCTACCTTACCGGCAGGAGCAGGCGGCACGGGCAGGCTCCGGGGTCCTGTGGGGGGCGCGGGCCGATCTGGCCCCGGGGGGTGCCCCCACGGTGGCCTGGCCCGCGATCGGGGCCCACCGATCGGCGGACGGGCCTGTGCCATGTGGGCACTCTTTTCCTTCCGCCTTCGCCATAGTCCTCACCATGGTGTAGGTGGAAGTGACCCCCTCCCATGCGCATGCGCGGGGATGACATCAGCAGCCGCTGATGCCGGCAGGCGAAGTCCCTTCCGTCCCGGCTGGTGTAGCGCCAAAGGCTTTCCACGCCAGCCGGCGGAGCGCAAAACCACTCCGGCCCGGGCCAACCCCTCAATGTTAGGGCTTGGCCCGCACCTTTGGGGCGGCCCGACGCCGGAGTGGTTCACGCCACTCCATCACGCCGGGAGCCCCCGCCCGGCACATGTTTCTTAAAAAAGACTAAAGAAAGAATTGCTGCAATGCTCTAAATGTGGAAATATCATCAGTTAATTGAGTCTAACGCAATTGTTTAATTACAGACAGGGCAATTCTCGAAACTAGAAAGAAATCACTGAGTAATAGCGAGAGACTTTAACACAAAGTCTGAATTGTTAACTTTGGTACTTGGCACGCGAGGTGACAAAGAATGAAAGTAGCAGGTCAGACAAAGGTGAACACAGCATGCGACAGGACTGCTTATCAATACAGGTATTTAAAAATATTCCCTCAGTACTGACCCTCTGACAGAGCAGCACTCCCTCAGTACTGACCCTCTGACAGTGCAGCACTCCCTCAGTACTGACCCTCTGACACTACAGCACTCCCTCAGTACTGACCCTCTGACAGTGCAGCACTCCCTCAGTACTGACCCTCTGACACTACATCACTCCCTCAGTACTGACCCTCTGACAGTACAGCACTCCCTCAGTACTGACTCTCTGACAGTGCAGCACTCCCTCAGTACTGACCCTGTGACAGTACAGCACTCCCTCAGTACTGACCCTCTGACAGTACAGCACTCCCTCAGTACTGACCCTCTGACAGTGCAGCACTCCCTCAGTACTGACTCTCTGACAGTGCAGCACTCCCTCAGTACTAACTCCCTGACAGTGCAGCACTCCCACAACACTGACTCTCTGACAGTGCAGCACTCCCTCAGTACTGACCCTCTGACAGTGCAGCACTCCCTCAGTACTGACCCTCTGACAGTGCAGCACTCCCTCAGTACTGACCCTCTGACAGTGCAGCACTCCCTCAGTACTGACTCTCTGACAGTGCAGCACTCCCTCAGTACTGACCCTCTGACAGTGCAGCACTCCCTCAGTACTGACTCTCTGACAGTGCAGCACTCCCACAACACTGACTCTCTGACAGTGCAGCACTCCCTCAGTACTGACCCTCTGACAGTGCAGCACTCCCTCAGTACTGACCCTCTGACAGTGCAGTACTCCCTCAGCACTGACCCTCTGACAGTGCAGCATTCCCTCAGTACAGACCCTCTGACAGTGCAGCACTCCCTCAGTACTGACCCTCTGACAGTCAACACTGCCTCAGTACTGACCCTACGACAGTGCCGCAAACCCTCTGTACAGACCCTCTGACAGTGCAGCACTCCCTCCGTACTGACCCTCCGACACCCAACATTCCATCAGAACTGACCCTACGACAGTGCGGCACTCCCTCAGTACTGACCCTCTGACAGTGCAGCACTCCCTCAGTACTGACCCTCTGGCAGTGCAGCACTCCCTCAGTACTGACCCTCTGACAGTGCAGCTCTCCCTCGGTACTGACCCTCTGACAGTGCAGCACTCTCTCAGGACTGACCCTCTGACAGTACAGCATTCTCTCAGTACTGACCCTCTGACAGTGCAGCACTCCCTCATGACTGAACAACTGGTGATGCAGCACTCCCTCAGGACTGACCCTCCAACAGGTCAGTTATCCCTCAGTAGTGAATATCTGACAGTGCAGAGCTCCCTCAGTACTGACTCTCCATTGGTGCAGCACTGCTTCAACACTGACCTTGCGATAGAACAGCACACTCTCAGTACTGACCTCCTGACAATGCAGCGCTCCCTTAGTACTTACCCTCTGACAGTGCAGCACTTCCTCAGTACTGACCTTGTGAAAGAACAGCACTCTGCTCGTACTGACCCTCCGACCGTGCGGTGTTCCCTCAATCCCGACGTTGGAAAAGAACAGCACTCTCACTACTGACTCTTGGACTGGCTCCCTCAGCAGTGACCTTGCGGAAGTCCACTAAATATTATCTGATATGTATGTGCAATATACCTGTGGGACTGTGGGAGGAAACCGGAGCACCCGGAGGAAACCCACACAGACACAGGGAGAACGTGCAGACTCCACAGAGACACTGACTTAGCGGGGAATCAGAACTGGGGCCCTGGCGCTGTGAAGCCACAGTGCTATCCACTTGTGCAACTGTGCTGCCATACTTTCAGAGTGTCAGTACTGAGGGAACACTGCTGATTTGGAGGGTCAGTCCTGAGGGAGTGCTGCAGTGTCAGAGGTGTTGGGGGTCAGCACAGAGAGTGCTGAGTGTCAGAGGCTCAGTGCTGAGGGTTTGCCTCACTTTCGTCAGGTCAATACTGAGGGAATGCTGGCTGTCGGAGGGTCAGAACTGAAGGAATGTAGCACTTTCAGAGGGTCAGTCCTGAGGGTTTGCCACACTGTCCTAGGGTCAGTACTGAGGGAGTGCTGCACTGTCAGAGGGTCAGTACTGAGGGAGTGCTGCACTGTCAGAGGGTCAGTACTGAGGGAATGCTGTACTGTCAGGGTCAGTACTGAGGGAGTGCTGCACTGTCAGAGGGTCAGTACTGAGGGAGTGCTGCACTGTCAGAGGGTCAGTACTGAGGGAATGCTGTACTGTCAGGGTCAGTACTGAGGGAGTGCTGCACTGTCAGAGGCTCAGTACTGAGGGAGTGCTGCACTGTCAGAGGCTCAGTACTGAGGGAATGCTGAACTGTCAGAGGATCAGGACTGAGGGAATGCTGCACTGTCAGATGTTCAGGACTGAGGGAGTGCTTCACTGTCAGAGGCCCAGTACTGAGGGAATGCTGAACTGTCAGAGGGTCAGTCCTGAGGGTTTGCCACACTGTCCTAGGGTCAGTACTGAGGGAGTGCTGCACTGTCAGAGGGTCAGTACTGAGGGAGTGCTGCACTGTCAGAGGGTCAGTCCTGAGGGTTTGCCACACTGTCCCAGGGTCAGTACTGAGGGAGTGCTGCACTGGCAGAGGGTCAGTCCTGAGGGTTTGCCACACTGTCCTAGGGTCAGTACTGAGGGAGTGTTGCACTGTCAGAGGGTCAGTACTGAGGGAGTGCTGCACTGTCAGAGGGTCAGTACTGAGGGTTTGCCACAGTGTCGTAGGGTCAGTACTGAGGGAGTGCTTCACTGTCAGAGTGTCAGTACTGAGGGAGTGCTGCACTGTCAGTGGGTCAGTACTGAGGGAGTGCTTCACTGTCAGAGTGTCAGTACTGAGGGAGTGCTGCACTGTCAGAGGGTCAGTACTGAGGGAGAGCTGCACTGTCAGAGGGTCAGTACTGAGGGAGCGCTGCACTGTTAGAGTGTCAGTACTGAGGGAATGCTGTACTGTCAGAGGTTCAGTACTGAGGGTTTGCCACAGTGTCGTAGCGTCAGTACTGAGGGAGTGCTGCACTGTCAGAGGGTCAGTCCTGAGGGTTTGCCACAGTGTCGTAGCGTCAGTACTGAGGGAGTGCTGCACTGTCAGAGGGTCAGTCCTGAGGGTTTGCCACACTGTCCCAGGGTCAGTACTGAGGGAGTGCTGCACTGGCAGAGGGTCAGTCCTGAGGGTTTGCCACAGTGTCGTAGGGTCAGTACTGAGGGAGTGCTGCACTGTTTGAGGGTCAGTCCTGAGGGTTTGCCACACAGTCCTAGGGTCAGTACTGAGGGAGTGTTGCACTGTCAGAGGGTCAGTACTGAGGGAGTGCTGCACTGTCAGAGGGTCAGTACTGAGGGTTTGCCACAATGTCCTAGGGTCAGTACTGAGGGAGAGCTGCACTGTCAGAGGGTCAGTACTGAGGGAGTGCTGCACTGTTAGAGTGTCAGTACTGAGGGAGTGCTGCACTGTAGAGGGTCAGTACTGAGGGAGAGCTGCACTGTCAGAGGGTCAGTACTGAGGGAGTGCTGCACTGTTAGAGCGTCAGTACTGAGGGAGTGCTGTACTGTCAGAGGGTCAGTACTGAGGGAGTGCTGCACTGTCAGATGGTCAGTACTGAGGGAGTGCTGCACTGTCAGAGGGTCAGTACTGAGGTAGTGCTGCACTGTTAGAGCGTCAGTACTGAGGGAGTGCTGCACTGTCAGAGGGTCAGTACTGAGGGAGTGCTGCACTGTAGAGGGTCAGTACTGAGGGAGTGCTGCACTGTCAGAGGGTCAGTACTGAGGGAGTGCTGCACTGCAGAGGGTCAGTACTGAGGGAGTGCTGCACTGTCAGAGGGTCAGTACTGAGGGTTTGCCACAGTGTCGTAGGGTCAGGACTGAGGGAGTGCTGCACTGTGGAGTGTCAGTACTGAGGGAGTGCTGCACTGTAGAGGGTCAGTACTAAGGGAGTGCTGCACTGTCAGAGGGTCAGTGCTGAGGGAGTGCTGCACTGTCAGAGAGTCAGTACTGAGGTAGCGCTGCACTGTAGAGGGTCAGTACTAAGGGAGTGCTGCACTGTCAGAGGGTCAGTGCTGAGGGAGTGCTGCACTGTTAGAGGGTCAGTACTGAGGTAGCGCTGCACTGTCGAGGGTCAGTACTAAGGGAGTGCTGCACTGTCAGAAAGTCAGTACTGACAGGTCACTGCACTGTCAGAGTGTCAGTCCTAAGAGAAGAGTTTTGAATAACTGTATTGATAAGTGGTCCTGTCGCATGCTGTGTTCACCTTTGTCTGACCTGCCACTTCCATTCTTTGTCATTCGCGTGCCAAGTACCAAAGTTAACGATTCAAACTTTGTGTCGAAGTCTCTCGCTATTACTCATTATTTTCTCTCTAGTTTCGAGAATTGCGCCGTCTGTAGTTGAACCGATGTGCTCGACTCAATTAACTGATGATTTCCACATTTAGAGCATTGCAGCAAATGTTTTTAAAAATGTTTTATGTTCAAACAGCAGCGCTGCCAAGCACCTCACTAAATGATGTTAAAATGGACGGAATCTGGACACGCACAGAGGATACGGCTTGAAGCAGAATCTCTTGATGAATTTGTATTGTCTTTTCCAACTGTTCACTTCATGGAGCCTCGGGTTCCCGGCTCAGTGAATGGTTCTATCGGAATGGTGTGCTGCAAACTCACTATCTGATTTGTTGTTGTCACTGTTTAATCTGTGACTTAATCTGGATTGAATCTTGAAATAAAGTTTGAAGGTAACTTTAACCAAAAGGATCGTCCAATTGGAAGAAATGTAATAATGAGCGGAGTAAGTTCATTTAACTTTTGATGTGTGCTTTCGAATTATTTAACATTGAATTTGTTCCTGCATTCTTAATTCAAATTACTGGATTATTAAATATCGAACCACTTCATACATATTTAATTAATTCAAATTACTGGATAATTTAATACGTAAAATTGAATCCCTACAGTCCTATTTAATTTAAATCCCTGGAAAATGTTATCTTTAACATTGATCTCTATGTTACTATTTGATTCTCCGTGTTTGAGTGGGCCTTACTTCCAAAGATATGGAAGATAGGTGGCTTGGCTGCGCTAAATTGCCCCTTAATTTAAAAAAAATCACACAAATATATATATTACTATTTGATTCAAATTACTGGATGATTTAATAGTTAACAGTTGTCCCTTTGTGTTCTCATTTAATTTAAATTGCTGCGTAATTTAATTTTCAATTTTAAATCTCTGTACTCCTATTTAATATTGAACCCCTACTTTCCTATTTTATTTAAATTACTGGATAATTTAATATTAATTGTTGAATCCCTAAGCTCCTATTTAATTTAAGTTACTGGATAATTTAATATTTATTGTTGAAGCCCTCAGCTATATAATTTAAATTGCTGGATAATTTAGTATTCACAATCAAATCTCTGCATTCCAAATTAATTTAAATTACTGGATAATTTAGTATTTATTGTTGAATCCCTAAGTTCCTACTTAATTTAAATTGCTGGATAATTTAGTATTTACCACTGAATCTGTACATTCCTAATTAATTTAAATTACTGGATAATTTGATACTCAATATTGAATCCTTATGTAGCTATCTAATTTAAATTGTTGGATAATTTAACATATAATATTGAATTTCTGTGTTCCTGTTTATATTACAAGATAATTTAATATTTAATCTTGGTGTTCTTTCTTAATTTAAATTACTGGATAATTTAGTATTCACAATCAAATCTCTGCATTCCAAATTAATTTAAATTACTGGATAATTTCATATTTATTGTTGAATCCCTAAGTTCCTACTTAATTTAAATTGCTGGATAATTTAGTATTTACCACTGAATCTGTACATTCCTAATTAATTTAAATTACTGGATAATTTGATACTCAATATTGAATCCTTATGCAGCTATTTCAATTAAATTGTTGGATAATTTAACATATAATATTGAATTTCTGTGTTCCTGTTTATATTACAAGATAATTTAATATTTAATCCTGGTGTTCTTTCTTAATTTAAATTACTGGATAATTAAATATTTAATGTTGAATCTCTGTGTTCCTCCTTAATTTCAATGACTGGATAATTTAATATTTAATATAGAAACGCTACATTCCCACTTAATTTAAATTATTGGATAATTTAATATTCAATCTCTGCATTCCTATTAAAATTAATGGATAAATTGATATTTAATATTATATTTCCATTTCCAATTTAAAATACAGGATAATTTAATATTCAATCTCTGTTCTTACTTAATTTAATCTATTGGATAATTTGATATTTAACGTTGAATATCCGTGCTCCTACTTAATTTAGATGACTGGATGCTTTAATATTTAATATAGAATCTCTACATTCCTACTTAATTTAAGTTAGTGGATAATTTAGTATTCAATCTTTGTGTTCCTATTTAAATTCATAGATAAATCAATATTTAATATTGAATCTCTGTGTTCCTGTTTACTTTAAATTACTGCATAATTTAATATTTTATATTGAATTTCCGTGGTCTGATTTAATTTACTTAACATTCCCTGCATTCCTATTTATTTAAATTGTTGGATAATGTAATATTTAATATTGAATTCCTATTTAATTTATGTTACTGTAAAATGAAATATTTAATCTTGAATCTCCATGTTTCTGTATAAATTAAATTACTGGATAATTTAACTTTAATATTGAATCCCTATACTCCTATTTAATTTAAATTACTGGATAATTTAATATTTATTGTTGAATCCCTACACTCCAATTTAATTTAAATTGCTGGATAATTTAATATTTATTGTTGAATCCCTACACTCCAATTTAATTTAAATTGCTGGATAATTTAATATTGAATGCCTATGTTCCTATTTAATTTAACTAACTGGATACTTTAATATTTATTATTGAATACCTGTGTTCAGATTTAATTTGAACAACAGGATAATTTAATATTTAATGTTGAATCCATACACTCCAATTTAATTTATATTACTGGATAATTTAATATTGAATCCTTATGTTCCGATTTAATTTAAACTACTGGATAATTTAATGTTTATTGTTGAATAATAATAATAATCTTTATTTGTGTCACAAATAAACTACATTAACACTGCAATGAAGGCACTGTGAAAATCCCCCAGTTGCCACAGTACTGTTTGGTAACACGGAGAGGAAATTCAGTGTCAAAATCACCTAACGGCATGTCTTTCAGGATGTGTGGGAGGAAACCAGAACACCTGGACAAAACCCACGCAGACACGGGGAGAACGTGCAGACTCAGCTCAGACAGTGACCCAAGCCGGCAATCAAACCCGGGTATTTGGCTCCATGGACCAGCAGTGCTAACCACTGTACTACTGTGCCGCCATTGCTCACTATCTCTATCTCTATCCCTCGCTCTTGCTCTGTCTCTCTCCCTCCCTCTCATGCTCTCACCTTGATGCTATCTTTCTCTTAGTTCTTTCAACTTCACTGTTTTGTTCTTTATATCAATGTTTAATTTAAATTAAAGCAACAAGTAGGATCTTTTCAACTGGATGAGGATATGTAATGGATTGGTCCCTATGACCCACTTGCCCTTTCCACATAAACTGGTGTGAGCAGTACAGGAAATGTACATATAGTTCAACTGGGGACTGCTCTTGTCGTTAGGCCCTGAGATGGAGCCTGTAAGTGAGCTCAGGTTTTGGGTTTTGAGTAATTTACAAATGTTGTTTAGATTCAGAACTTAGTACTTTCCATGTGCTGAAGGGATACCTCGGGCGGAATTCTTGGAGGCGTCGGAGGCCGCTCCTGGCCCCCTATTCCTTCCCCTTCCCCCCCCCGGGGGGGGCTAGGAGGGCCGTGCCGTGAATCTCGGCCGCGGGGCCTTGTCGCTGACGTCAAGGCCCGGCGCGCCGAGATGACGCAGCCGGTGTGCCTAATGACGTCAGCCGCGCATACGCGGGTTGGCCGGCTCCAACCCGTGCATGCGCGGCTGACGTCATGACGGCTGACGGCTCAAACTCGCGCATGCAGGGTTGCCGTCTTCCCCTCCGCTGCCCCGCAAGACGTGGTGGCTTGATCTTGCGGGGCGGCGGAGGAGAAAGAGTCCGTCCTGTTGAGATGCCGGCCCGATGATCGGTGGGCACCGATCGCGGGCCAGTCCCCTCCCGAGCACAGTCGTGGTGCTCATTCCCCTCTCCGCCCCGCCCCTACAAGCCACAAAGCACATGTCGGCGCCATGTTCACACCGGGAGCGACCAGGTGTGGTTGCCGCCGGCGTGAACCGGTCGGGAACAGCCGGCCGCTCGGCCCATCTGGGTCGGAGAATCGCGGGCCGCCGTGAAAAACGGCAGCCCGCGATTCTCCGAGCGGCGTGTTGCAAAACGCGACACGCCATTTTGGGGGGGGATGGGAGAATCTCGGGGGGTGCCAGAGCGGCCCTCCCGCAATTCTCCCACCCGGCGTGGGAGCGGAGAATCGCGCCCCTCTAGTCTCGGAGCAGGCACAGTAGGCTTCAGGATGAGGAAATAATCTGACCTATTTTCCAAATGATTGTGCTCATTACTGCTTGCAGAAAAGTGCATGCACATTGTCGGTAGTCTTTCCTGTACTCAAGTTTGGCCGCACTGTATGGGTAAATTCACTGTAAGGCACTCGAGAGTGCATAAGAATAAAGTCTAGAGCGTATGAACATTTTTTCTTATAATTCATCAATAACGTTCTTTCTTTCGGTCGTATAGTGACTTTGTGATGTGAAAAAACCTTTTAAATCCCAACTCATTGAGAATCTGAGGTGGGAGATCTCGAGATTTCACAACATTCATTCCATCTCTTTCCGTTTTATAATAATAATCTTTATTAGAATCATTAGTCGGCTTACACTAACTCTGCACTGAAGTTACTGCGAAAATCTTCTCTTCACTACACTCCAGTGCCTGTTCAAGAAGAATTCAGAATGTCCAATTCACCGAACAAGCACATCTTTCAGGACTTGTGGGAGGAAACTGGAGCAGCCGGGGGAAACCCACACAGACACGGGGAGAATGTCACAGACAGTGATCCAAGCCGGGAATCGAACCCGCGACCCTGGCGCTGTGAAGCCACAGTGCTAACCACTGTGCTACCATGCTGCCCATAATGTGTTCCAATTTATTGTAAACGAGTGGATAATGGAAAATTTAATATTGAATTCCTGTGTTCCTATTTAATTTATATTACTGGAAAATGTAATAATGAATACTTGTGTAGTAATATTATTTTATTAAAATTACTTGTTATTTTTACTGTAAAAAATACTTGAATTATGTGGAATAAAGGACATAGGTCAAAATTCTCCGGCCATTGGGATTTTCTGTCACCATTGGCAACGCACCCCTGCCCACGGGTTTCCCAGCAGTGTGGGGTGGCTTCAACGGGAAATTCCATTGACAAGAAGCAGGAAGAGAGATTCCCACTGCCAGAGAATGGTGCATGGTCGGGAAGCACGGGGCTGGGGACTGGAGAATCCCGGTGTTTCATGATGGTGGGCTGGTGGCAGGATGTCCTGGTCCCGGCATTCTCAACAGGGTTTTCTGTTGCATGCTCCCTTCACTTCCGGAAACGCGCGGTGGGTACACCATCGGAGGACCGGAAGATCCCGCTGGCGTGAACGGCCAGAAAATTCCAGCCAAAGTAGTGTAAGAAAACATTATATTTAGTATTCTGACTCTCACTGGATCTTAACATATAAAAAGTGTCAGGTTATTTCTTCAGAAAAAATGTCCAGAAACAATGTTTATATTGGCCAGAATTCTTTGGCAGTTGCAATTCACTTTTCCTGCTGGCAGCGTCCCCCGCAGGTTTCCTCGTGGATTGGAGTGGCTTCAATGTAAAATCCCATTGACAAGTGGAGGGAAGATAGAATCTCGCCACAAGCAAATGGTGTGCAGCCGAGAAACAGATAGCTGGGGGACAGGGGAATGCATCCTATTGTTTGTATGTTCTGCTGTGTAACTGTTCTGTGTTGGCAATCGGGCGTCACTGAATTACTTTTTTTTAGCTATTATGGTTTTGGTTATTTGAGTCTGATGTGGGTGTGCACGTGTGTTTTGATCATTTAGTCTTTGTAAGTGATATGTTGGCTGTACGTTTCAGCCTAGTGTTTTGTTTTCACATTCTGGGGACCTCACCCCACCCGATCACCATAACCGCCTCCACCCCAATCATCCCTTCGAGATCTCTGTGGTTCTCCGCTTTGGCTTCCATATTCCATCGCTCCACCATGAGCATCCTCATTCAATACCCTCCATAAATGTCTTCATTTCTCTCTCACTCTCTCTCTCCTTTAAGAAACTCCGTCGAACTTCACTCTCAGACTAAGCTCTTGGCCACCTGCTCATAGCTCCTTAAATACGTTGGTGTCAGATTTGCTTTCAGTTATGCTCGTTTAGTGTCTTTGGCTTTTTATTCTGTTAAAGACACTTTATAAATGCAAGATCCAATCGCATCAATAATTGCGCATTTGGATTGCTCAGTACATTGATAAATAATCAATTTATTTATTTGATATCAACGTTTTTGGAGAGGGTGCGAGAGGAGATTTCCCAGAATGGTTCTCGAGATAAGGTGATTTCAGTTAATGAGAAGGGACTGGAAGAAGCTGGGATTGTTCTCCTTCGAATGGAGAAGCGGAAGAGCAGATTTAACCGAGGCATTCAAAGTCAAATAGGATTTTGATCAGAGTAAATTGGAGAAATTGTTTCCAGTGGCAGCAAAGTATCCGGAGAAATACAGATTGAAGATACTCGTTAAAAGAATCAAAGGGAGAGATTAGGAGAATTTTTCTATTCCACAATGATTGTTGTGATCTGGTTGTGCCGCCTGAAAGGACAGTAGAAGCAGATTCAATAGGAACTTTCAAAAAGGAGAACTGGATCAATGTTTAAAGGTGTTAAGTTGACAGGTTTATGGGGGAAAGAACAGGGTGAGTGGGACTAATAGATTAGCTCTTTCAAAAAGTCGACACAGAGATGATGGCCCAGATCAGCTTTGTCCTTCTCCATGATTTGATAAATTCTTCTTTCAACAAACGGCCCAAATCACTCAGCAGGTAATTGATTCATATCTGATTCAGTGCAGAAAGGGTGAATATATGGCAAGGCTGGTCTGTAAACTTCCACTGGTTTGTGTGCATTTTATTCACAGACTGTCTTGTTTGTTTTTTGTTCTGTTTTATGATGCAATCATTTTATCTGCTTGTCAATTTGTGGCTTTGGTTCTCTCACAGATTCATGCCTGGATCTAGGTGTCACATTTCTATGTCTGTGGTGTTTCCTGTACATTGTCATTTGCACCCAGGACATTTTTCTTCTGTTGTTTGCATGTTTAGCGTCCCTGCGGGTGTTTTTTTAATATAATTGTTTTGTCATATAATTGTAATGGCAAAGGAAATGACCATTTGGTCCAGTGTGGCTGTACTCACACTTTGTAAGGGATATCTAAGTACTCCCACTCCACCCTCTGCTTCATCTCTCCCCTTCCATTATATATACACAATACCCTTTTCCGAATGTTACAATTGAATTTGCCTCCATTGACCTTTCAGGCAGCTACAGGGAGAGATCTGTAATGTTAGTTGGGATTTATTAATCTTACATTTACAAAGGTTTGTGATATTCTCCTCAGAACAGAGAAGCGGGAGCTGGGAGAATGTCCAGAATTGTTCAGGGATGAAGGACAACTGATGCTTGGAAAAGCTGGGATTGGTTTCCTTGGAGCAGAGAAGGTTAAGAATATATTTAAGGGGCTAGTTTAGCATAGTAGGCTAAACAGTTGGCTTGTAATACAGAACAAGGCCAGCAGTGCGGGTTCAATTACCCGTACCGGCCTCCCCGAACAGGCGCCGGAATGTGGTGACTAGGGGCTTTTCACAGTAACTTCATTGAAGCCTACTTGTGACGATAAGTTATTATTATTATATTATTATAACGCAGGTGTTCAAAAGCTCAAAAAGTTTGAGTAGCATAAATCAGCAGGAACTCCTCCCAGTGGCATGAGGGTTGGGAACTAAAAGGACAAAGAGTTCAAATGGGATAATGTGAGAGGGAGATGAGGAAAAATGGAATTTTACAAAATGTGTTGTTCGTGACTTGGAATGTGCCAGTTGAAAGTTCAATGGAAACAGTGTCAATAGTGGTGGAGAGAGAGGGCAATGGAGATCAGAGACAGTCGTAAGAATCAAGAGATGAGATGCAGAGATATGCAGCAGAAGTCAAAAGAAAGATGAGAAGGACAAAAGAGAGGCGAGGAAGAGAGAGAAGGGAATGGAGATAGAGGGAGAGCAAATAAAAAGTTGGAAGTTAGTTGAAAGAGAAAGAGAATTTCGACAGAGAGGGCAGAGTAAGTGCCACAGGGTATTGTTAGAGAGGACAGAGTAAATGAGTGAGGAATAGGGATTGGAGGAGAGGAAGGAACAGCGAGGGATTCTTAAGGTTAGTTGTGAAATGAAGGTCTTCTTCAAACATTAAAAGTGCTATTGGTGGAGAGAGTTGAGAATGTTGCTGCTGGTAGTGACAAACAGGAAATGAGATCTTTCTGAGATAAAACCTGCTGCTCACCAATCAGATGGTAGTCAATGGAGTGAGCAAGCATCGACAGCCGTGAGATAACAAGACAGAGACAAAGACAGATTGAACAGGTGACCATGGAGAATGTGACACATTATTACTTTGATCTGAGCAGATATTATGAGTCTCATCCCACTGAGGGGAGCGAGGAAGAGGAGTGAGAAGCTGTCTCCCTTCCCCAGCCCAGTCCAATGATGTGCAGATTTGGTGGACTGGCCATGCTAAATTGTCCCTTCGTTAGGTGCCCAAAACGTTAGGTGGGGTTACTGGGATATGGGGATAGGGTGGGCTCGTGTAGGGTGCTCTTTCAGTGGGTCAATGCAGACCCGATGGGCCGAATGCATCCTTCCGCACTGTAAATTCTATGATTCTTCTTTCCCCTAGTCTATTGCCTGATCTTCATGGTAGGAATGCTTGGCAATTGGCTCCTGGTCTCCACAATTGGGATGAGGTGCCGGATCAAGAGGCAAGTGGACATCTTTGTCTTGTATCCGGCTTTGGCTGACCTGGTCTTCTGGGTCACCCAGGCAAGGCGTGAAAGTCTCACGTACAGTCTGGGATGTGGCTTCATGTGAGATGATCTGCACTTGGGTGGAAAGCCTCCATCTTGATCGGTCAGTGTAAGTTGGGGACTATTCGCGTGGGTCTCCTCCAGGTGTTCCGGTTTCCTCCCACAGTCCAAAGATGTGCAGGTTAGGTGGATTGGCCGTGCTAAATTGCCCTTAGTGTGCAAAATTGCCCTTAGTGTTGGGTGGGGTTGCTGGGTTATGGGGATAGGGGTGGAGGTGTGGGCTTAGGTAGGATGCTCTTTCCAAGAGCCGGTGCAGACTCGATGGGCCAAATTATCTCCTTCTGCACTGTAAATTATATGATTCCTGGCAGGATTTCATTGAATGACATGGGGCACAACCCTACCATATTGCATCTAATGCAATCTCAAGAGACATTGTGATGTGAATCCCCTCCACAGTGGTTCGATTCAAAGCCAATATGGTGTGTCAGAGATTGGTAGACAAGAGGCTGGACACGACTGGTCAGTATAACCAAAGATTAATTTCCTGTCTCTGTTATTGCATCCAAGGCCATTTGAGTCCTTATCTCCTGGTCTGGCGATCAGACAGGAGATGATCATGGGTGTGATTCCAAACCACCTTCATTTATTTTTCACGCTCATTGGAAATGTATTAACTAATGGGCAGAGGTCTTTTCAAGAATCTATACCTCCTACCCCACACCTTCATACAATGTGCCTGGCGTGTCACAGCAGTGTAAGTCAGACCACACTTGACATCAGCCACATAAGGAGACATCAGACAGGTGACAAGTACTTGGTGTTAGACAAAGGTTTTAAGGAGTGTCTTTTTTTAAAAAGCTCTCCTCCTCTTTTCTTTCCTCTCCCCTCTTAACTCATTCACTCTGTTTTCCCATCCTCCTTCTCTTCCTCACCTTTCTCTCCCTCTCCCTACATGACCCTGTCCTCTCCAGCCCCAGATCTTCCTTGGTCCTATTCCACACCCTCCTCCATCATCCGAAACCCCTCGAACATGTCCATAATTGACCAGGTATTTCTCTTTTTGAGGAAGGGAACATTGAAAATAGCCCTAAAAACTGTGTCCTGGTCACTCCTGCTAAAATCTCAGGTAAACCTCCCTTAAAATCTGCTCCAGAAACTCCTGGGGCTCCATATAGATTGCAGAAAGAACGGGACAGAGTCAATACAACTTCATGAGTTTATAACCAGAGTCAGACAAGTATTGGATATCCGTGTTTAACTGAGATTCTCCATTTCATTTTTGTGGGATGTTTATGGCCTCAAATCCTGCCCCGCTCAGACTATTACTGTTTTCATTCAACATTTTGTACAAAATATATTTGTGAAACTTAAATTTCTTGTATGTTTTTGCAAATAAATTATCTGAAGCAAATTAAAGTTGGGACTGTGATTATTATTTGAAAATGGTCTGGTATCGCTCACTTCCTGAGTTCAGTAAGAAGTCTTACAACACCAGGTTAAAGTCCAACAGGTTTGTTTCAAACACGAGCTTTCGGAGCACGGCTCCTTCTTCACCTGAAGAAGGAGCCGTGCTCCGAAAGCTCGTGTTTGAAACAAACCTGTTGGACTTTAACCTGGTGTTGTAAGACTTCTTACTGTGCTCACCCCAGTCCAACGCCGGCATCTCCACATCATTCCTGAGTTCAGTTCACTCTTGGTCTCCTAAAACTCCCCAGCTTCAAGGCAGGAGGGAGAGAGGGAGGAGGGAGATATGGAGGAGGTGAGAAAGGCAAAAGGCCAGACACACACTCACACACACTCACACACAGATAGACAACCAAGGTCGCAGAGGCAGACAATGCAAAGGAGTGAAACAGCAAGAGAGATTGAGGGAGGTAGATAGTGACAGGGCGGGAGAATGGGTGGAATGGGAGAAAGATAAAAGGTGTGAGAAAGGGAGAGAGGGAGTCACCGACGGCGAGAATAAGAGACAGATAATGGGAGACAGAGGGTAGGCAAATAGAATCAGAGAGAGACGGAAAAGGGGAAAAAAGTGAAAAAAAAGATTCAGCTGCAGAGAGCGAAAGAGAGCAGTAAATTGAGAGAGGTGGAGCAACAGAGGGTCAAAGTGAAAGTCAGCAAGAGAGAGAAATGGAAACAGAGAACAAGAGGGCGATTGAGAGAGGGGAGAAAGACAAAGGGAGAGAGAATAAAAGACAAGATGGACAGTGAGAAAAACACTGATATGGAGCAAGAGAGACAGCGAGAGGCAGTGACAAAAAAACACAAGAACGATTGAGTTATAGACAGTGAGAGAGAAAAAGACAGACCAATGAATTGAGAAGAACAGAGACATATAGAGATAGACTGAGTGAAACAGGTAAAGAGACAGACAGAAAAAGAGGCAGTGTGAGAGACTGAGAGAAAATGAAAGAATCAACACAGTGAGAGAAGATAAGCGTCAACACAGAGAACGAAAAGGAGCCAGAGAGTGAGAGACTGATGCAGCCGAAGAGGCACAATGGGAAAGACAGATGCTGATAGATAAAAAGATAGTAAGAGAGAGAGAAAGACAGAGGGAGAGACAGTGAAAGAGGACCAGCCAGGATGAGCAGTGAGAGACAGTCACAGAGATAACGAGATGCTGAAAGACAGAGGGAGAGACCAAAATGAAGACATGGGGAGACAGAGAGAGATAGACAGGAGAAGCAGAGAGAAACAGATTGAGAAAGACAGAAACAGAGATCAGAGAGAGAAAAAGGGAGAGACTGATGGAGACACAGAGAAAGGCAAAGCCAGAGCAAGGCAGAGGCATATAGACAGTGCAACATAAAGTAACAAATTGATACATGATAGTGTCTATCATAGGGATTATTATTATTAAAATGATAAAATATTAAAACATGCTGCTGTGCAGAGGGACCTGGGTGTCCTAGTGCATGAGTTGCAAAAAGTTGGTTTACAGGTACAACAGGTGATTAAGAAGGCGAATGGAGTTTTGTCCTTCATTGCTAGAGGGCTGGAGTTCAAGACGAAGAAGTTATGCTGCAACTGTATAAGGTGCAACTGTTAGTGAGCCACATCTGGAGTATTGTGTTCAGTTTTGGTATCGTTACCTGAGAAAGGACGTACTGGCGCTGAAGGTGTGCAGAGGAGAATCACTAGGTTAATCCCAGAGTTGAGGGGGTTGGATTACGAGCAGAGGTTGAGTAGACTGGGACTGTACTCGGAATTTAGAAGGATGCCGGGGGATATTATAGAAACATAAAATTATGAAGGGAATAGATAGGATAGATGGGGGGAGGTTGTTTCCACTAGCAGGTGAAAGCAAAACTCGGGGGCACAGCCTCAAAATAAGGGGGAGTAGATTCAAGACTGAGCTTAGGAGGAATTTCTTCACCCAAAGGGTTGTGAATCTATGGAATTCCCTGCCCAGTGAAGCAGTTGAGACTCCTTCATTAAATGAAATGAAATGAAAATCGCTTATTGTCTCAAGTAGGCTTCAAATGAAGTTACTGTGAAAAGCCCCTAGTCGCCACATTCCAGCACCTGTTCGGGGAGGCTGATATGGGAATCGAACCGTGCTGCTGGCCTGCCTTGGTCTGCTTTCAAAGCCAGCGATTTAGCCCTGTGCTAAACAGCCAGATAAAGATAGGCAGTTTTTTGAAGAATAAAGGAATAAAAGGTGATGGTGTTCGGGCGGGAAAGTGCAGCTGAGTCCACAAAAGATCAGCCATGATCTCATTGAATGGTGGAGCAAGCTCGAAGGGCCAGATGACCTACGCCTGCTCCGAGATCTAATGTTCTTATGCTCTTATATATAATCCTCTAGTGTATAATATTTTGTTTATAATATATAGTCCTGCCTATAATGTTAGTCTATTGCATATTATCATCTGCACACAGCTCACAGGCACAGAATGGCCAGAAATAGGTCACCTTCCCTCTGTCATCTCCTCACATTTAGATGTACAACAGGCTACTCTGGTACATCCGTTAACTATGATTATTACAGGAGCTCTCCAGAGATGTCTGTGATTTCTCAAAGTAACATCCTGTGCATGAATGTGCGATATTTCTTTGTGTGTGGATATGGACGTGTACTTCTACTGCATTCAGGAGAAACTGACTGCAGAGTAGGCAGGCTCCCTATTAGAATTTATTCCTCACAAGGCTGCTGGGCACACATTGGTTGCCATGTTACCGGCATGACAACAATGTCTATTTTTCAAAACATCATTCACCGGCTGTGAAGCACTTTGGCATTCAGTTTGTAAGGCACTGTAGAAATAGGAATACTTTCATAAACCAGGTTTGGAGGGGGAAGAGAGAGAGAGATTACTGCGCACATGATTACTCATTTCGATCTGACAGGCAGAATGAAGAGGTGCACGAAGAAATCAGTTGCTCAGGAAACCTGTGGTCTGAAGCTTCTCCAAACTTGAAGTCTCTTCAAAGGTTAGAAGTGAGACATGCAAAGTGGAGGGGCTTTGGACTCTTGCAAGCGGTTGTTAACAGAATCACTGAAACCACATCCAGCTTCCTCTGATTCCGAACAGAATCACAGTCTTACCGCCAGAACAGGTTTTTGGTCGGCATTGGGATTACGGCGCTGAGGACACGGGTTCGAATCTCAGCCCTGGGTCACTGTTCGTGCGGAGTTTGCACATTCTCTCCGTGTCTGCGTGGGTTTCAACCCCACAACCCAAAGATGTGCAGGTTAGGTGGATGGGCCACGCTAAATTTCCCCTTAATTGGAAAAAAATAATTGGGTACTCTAAGTTTTAAAAAAAATGAGAACAGAGCAGTATTATTGTCCCAGATGAGACCCCAACAGTCACTGGATACTGGACTGAAGCCCCAATATTTTATTTTAGTTTGTAAGTCTGTGAGGAAAGGAGGCTTCCTCTAGGAGTGATTTCACGCAAAATAGGGATATTGTATATTGAAGCAAACTTTATTACTAACACGGCATTAAAATATCTTTCACGTCATAAGAAAATAGCTTGCAATTATCCTCTAAACAATACTAATCACTACAGTGACACATTAACCCTTAACTGCTATATTTATTTCCAATCAAACAAAATCTCATTTCACAATCCACTTTTAAACACAGCAGACTCAGATATACTTGCTGTAAAGAAATGTTGGATACTTCATTTTGAGAAATACAGATCTTTTGAGACTGCTTGAAAGAAAGAGACCTGACATTCTGGCAGAATAATGCAGAATCTTTGGCTGTATTTTTCAGAACATTTCTCACACACAAGACAAGAATGATCTGATGTAGAATGATCAGTGAATGCGCAATCCTGTTAGGTTTCGCCTCCATAATGTCACCTGACTTCACCCCTGTCTCAATTCATTTGCCACATAGCTGTCTCTCAGAAGGGACCTTTGCTGCATCTCGATTTGATTCCCAACACACACCTGACCAGTCTCCCATTTTCTGTCCTCATGAAACTGGAAGTCATTGATAATTTGATTTTCCTGTGGCCTAACCTAACCACAAATGTGAGGTTATCCATTTTGGTAGGAATAACAGCAAACGGGATTATTATTTAAACGATAAAATATTAAAGCATGCCGCTGTTCAGAGAGACTTGGGTGTGCTAGTGCATGAGTCACAGAAGGTTGGTTTACAAGTGCAACAGGTGATTAAGAAGGCAAATGGAATGTTGTCCTTCATTGCTAGAGGGATGGAGTTTAAGACTAGGGAGGTTATGTTGCAATTGTATAAGGTGTTAGTGCGGCCACACCTGGAGTATTGTGTTCAGTTTTGGTCTCCTTACTTGAGAAAGGACGTACTGGCGCTGGAGGGTGTGCAGAGGAGATTCACTAGGTTAATCCCAGAGCTGAAGGGGTTGGATTATGAGGAGAGGTTGAGTAGACTGGGACTGTACTCGTTGGAATTTAGAAGGATGAGGGGGGATCTTATAGAAACATTTAAAATTATGAAGGGAATAGATAGGATAGATGCGGGCAGGTTGTTTCCACTGGCGGGTGACAGCAGAACTAGGGGACATAGCCTCAAAATAAGGGGAAGTAGATTTAGGACTGAGTTTAGGAGGAACTTCTTCACCCAAAGGGTTGTGAATCTATGGAATTCCTTGCCCAGTGAAGCAGTTGAGGCTCCTTCATTACATGTGTTTAAGGTAAAGATAGATAGTTTTTTGAAGAATAAAGGGTTTAAGGGTTATGGTGTTCGGGCCGGAAAGTGGAGCTGAGTCCACAAAAGATCAGCCATGATCTAATTGAATGGCGGAGCAGGCTCGAGGGGCCAGATGGCCTACTCCTGCTCCTAGTTCTTATGTTCTTATGTTCCTTTCAGCCAACTGTGGCTGGAATCTCCAGCCGTTCACGGTGGCTGGATCTTAGGTCCCACTGGGGGCGAACCCTGCTGCGGGTTTTGCAGCGGCGGGAGGTGCATAGAACAGGAGACCCCGTTAATAGCAGTGGGATCAGAACATCCTGCCATCAGCCAAAGGCTGGTGCAGTGAAACAGGGCGTGGAGGGGTGGCGGATGCTGCACTCACTGATCTACATTCTCAGCTCACTCAATATTGATATATCAACATGACCCTTCAACTGTGTAATGCTTCCTCAGCTCTAACCTTCAGCACTAGTCGTCCTTCAGCACTAACCCTCCACCTGTGTAGCGATCCCTCAAACAGTGCTACATACCTCAGTATGACCCTCTGACAGTGCAGCAACTCCTTCTCAGTACTGTCCTTCTGACAATGCAGCCATGCCTTAAATCTGCATTCGGGATTGGAGAACACACTTTTGTGTTCGACTCTGCAGTGGGATGTCAGTCTACAACAGTCGGACTCCGAATGCAAGAGCATTTACCGATTGCTTTGTCATGGCTGACACATAAGATTCACTGACCGGAATAGGAAAGGTTACATTTCCTTCAGCAAGTCGAAACGCACAAAGGTAGCAAGCTATCTGCAGTGAAATGGGAGGTTGATGTATAGACAACGCTTCTGTGATATTCAACAGCTCTTGGATGTCAGTTGGTAGATCTGAAACAGGTTTCAATCTGGATTTATATTTCATCTTTCCACTTGGTAGAAAAATGTAATCTAGCTGCTTTGGGGGGGGGACTTCACTTCCCCTCCACACCCGCTGTATTTCTGCATATGGGGAACATTCTGGATGAGCAGAAATATTGGTGAATCCAGAGAATCTGCAATTAACCAAGTCATTTTTAATTTTCTCTCTCTCAGATCTGCTGCCCTAGAATAAATAACCCAGAACTGAGGCAGGGATAGCGGCCCAGTGGGCCAAACTGTGATGACAATGGAAACATCCGCACAACACAGGAAGTTGATTTTCCCTCGAGCTGACTCTGCAAGCCAGCAGAATCTTATCCAGATGGTTGACGCCACCCGTGGCTGAGCAGCTGAGGTTGCGGGATGTCAGGGATGGAGAATCGGCGCAAACTTTGGGCGGGATTCTCTAATAATGGGGCTATGTCCCCACGCTGGTGTGAAAACCGGCGCCAACCACTCCGGCGTCAATGGTCCCCGAAAGTGAGGAATTCTCCCCTTCCTAGGAGGGTAGGTTGATGCCGGAGTCCCCGCAGCTCCAGCTGGTGTGGAACAGCTGGCATGGGTTTGCACATGCGCGCTACGGCCTGCATATTTCTGCGCATGTGCGGGGGTTCCCTTCTCCTCATCCTTGTCAGCCCCCGGGCAATATGGCAGAGCCCTACAGGGGCCCGGCATGGAGCAAAGTAGGCCCCCATGGAACCAGCCCACCCACCGATCGGTACGCTGCGATCGTGGGCAAGGCCACCTTGGGAGACCCCCTTCCCGGGGTCGGATCACCCACCACCCCCCTGCAGGACAGCTCCTGCACACTCACCAACCAGGTCCAGCCGTGTTGGACCTGAGTAACCCACGCCGGCGGGACTCGGCCAAAGTCGTCGGCCACTCGGCCCATTGAGGCCCGGAGAATTGCCTGGGGGGGGGGGGCGCTGTCAACGGCCCCGATCGGCGCAGCGGCAATCCCGTGGGCGCCCGAGAATTGGCGCTGGGGAATGGAGAAGCCGGCGTTGGGACGGCGGGGCGAGATTTTCGCCCCCCTCCCCCCGGGGATTTTCCTGCCTCTTCCCAGCGCGGGTCAGAGAATCCTGGCCTTTGATTCTCAGGCCGAAACGTGATTTCGCTGTCGGCGACCGGAGAATCTGCCCAGGAAGTTTTGTTGGGACATGAGGAATTTACAGAAATAGGGAGGGTCAATTCAACTGGAGAAGATTACAGATAACGCGATGGCTTTCGGGTTGGGGGAGGTTACAGAGTGATCGGCGGGGGATGGTTGGTGGCAAATTGTCGGGCACTGGAGAATATTACAGGCAAAGGGTGAGTTTCAGGCGCTGGAGGATATTGCTGTGATGGGGTGGATTTCAGGTGCTGGAGAGAGTTACACAGGGAGTCTTTAGGCCTTGGAAGGATTTGAAAATGTCAATGAAAGCTTTGAAAATCTTGCTTGTCCAGGAGCCAAAATAGGTCAGCACGTGCAAGAGACTGCTGGGTGAAGGAGAACTGATGTTGTTAAGGATGAAGGCAGCAAAGGTCTGAATGAGCTGAACTTTATGGGGGGTTGAATGTGGAAGACCAGCTGAAGTCTGTGAAAAAATACAAATCGGGAAGTGACAAAGGCCTGGATTAGGGATTCAGCAGCAGATGAACAGAATCAGGGACAGCATTGGGTGACTAGAGGTGGAAATTAATCAATCTCACACCTTCCCACTAGAATACTGATAAATGTCTGCCTACAGCCACTTTATGAGAGTTGGCATGTCCGTTCCACATCAATAGATTGGAAACAGAGTTTGGGATTTTCCTGTCTGACCGCCCAGATTCCTGGATCATTTCTTAAAACACATCTCTCAAATCATTCCTGTGACATGCTCTGGCTCAATTGTTGCTGGAATAGGAACAGCTCCTCAACTTCTTAAAGGAAAATGGCTTTCAACAGATTGAGGCACGATCAATTGGACAAAGACGATAATTGAATCCAACTGAGGCTTTATTGCTGTCAGATGTGTGGCCTCCCACAGCAGCTGGCGAAATGGCTGCTAGTAGGAGGACACGGATATTTATACAGCAGGCAGGGGCTACCGGCGAACCTGTAATACAGGTCCTACCGTACTTCACCTAATACAGGTACAACAGTGGTTTACCACATTCACCCCGTTAAAATTGAGTCAGACGGGGGTGGTGGAGAACTATATACAACAATGAGTTAATATTTACAGTATTTGATTTTTAAAAATGTCTTTTGAAGTCTGGTGCCAGTTAGAGATTTAACCGGTCCGGTCCCATGATGTTCAGTTGAGAGCGACGTAGTGGTGTCGGTGATATTGGAGCTGGCCTGATGTTTGGTGACTCCGGGAGCGTGCCAAAATCCTCTTCATCCTCGGGCGTGGGCAGGGGAAGGACGGATGGTCCTGGGGGGGTTAATGCTGGGAGTACCGGGGGAGGGGAGGGTAGCGCCGGGCCGGAGAGGTGTGTGTGCGTGGAACCTGCTGGTGCCAGGTCCCTGAGGGAGACAGTATCTTGTCGGCCGTCGGGGTACGCCACGCAGGCATCCTGGGGGTTGGCGTGGAGCAATTGCACCCTTTCCACCAACGGTCCGCCTTGTGGAGTCGGACATGCCTAAGGAGCAAGACTGGTCCTGGAGCTGCGAGCTAAGTCAGGAGCGACACCCCGGATGTGGACTTCCTGGGGAAGGCTAAAATACATTCATGGGGTGTGTTAGTAGCGGTGCACAGCTGTGACCGAATGGAGTGGAATGCATCACGGAGGACCTCCTGCCAGCGAGAGGCTGGGAGGTTCCTGGACCGTAGGGCTAGTTGGACGGCCCTCCATACCGTCCCGTTCTCCCTCTCTACCTGCCCGTTTCCCCGGGGGTTGTAGCTGGTCGTCCTGCTGGAGGCGATACCCCTGCTGAGCAGGAACTGACGCAGCTCATCACTCATGAATGAGGATCCCCTGTCACTGTGGACATAGGCGGGGAAACTGAACAGATCGAAGATAGTGTTTAGGGCTTTGATGATGGTGGCAGATGTTATATTGGGGCATGGGATGGCGAAGGGGAACCTGGAGTACTCATCGATCACACTGAGAATATACGTGTTTCGGTCGGTGGAGGGGAGGGGTCCTTTGAAATCCACGCTGAGGTGTTCAAAGGGGCGGGAGGCCTTTACCAGGCACGCACTGTCCGGCAGGTAGAAGTGCGGCTTGCACTCCACACAGACCTGGCAGTCCCTGGTGATTGTCCGTACTTCCTCGACGGAGTAGGGCAGATTTCCTGCCTTAATGAAGTGGTACAACCGTGTGACTCCCGGGTGACAAAGGTGTTGTGCGGGATCCGGAGTCAGTCTACTTGTGCGCTGGCACATGTACCTCGGGATAGGGCGTCTGGGGGCTTGTTGAGTTTGCCAGGGCAATACGAAATCTCGTACTTATAGGTGGAGAGCTCAATCCTCCACCGCAAGATTTTATAGTTTTTGATCTTGCCCCACTGTGTGTTATTGAACATCAAGGCAAACGACCGTTGGTCACTGAGGAGAGTGAATCTCCTGCCGGCCAGGTAATGCCTCCAATGCCGCACAGCTTCAACGATAGCTTGGGCCTCTTTTTCGACGGATGAGTGCCGAATTTCTGAGGCATGAAGGGTGCGGGAAAAGAATACCATGGGTCTGCCTGCCTGGTTGAGGGTGGCGGCTAGGGCGACGTCCGATGCGTCGCTCTCTACTTGAAAGGACTGTGTCTCATCTACTGCTTGTATCCCGGCCTTGGCTATGTCTGCTCTGATCCGTGCGAAGGCCTGTTGCGCCTTGGCCGTCAGAGGAAAGTGGTGGACTGAATGAGTGGGCGGGTCTTGTCTGCATAGTTTGGGACCCACTGGGCGTAGTACGAGAAAAACCTCAGGCAGTGTTTGAGGGCCTTGGGGCAGTGAGGGAGGGGAAGCTACATGAGGGTTGTGCATGCGGTCAGGATCGGGCCTCAGAACTCCATTCTGGATCACATAGCCGAGTATGGCTAAGCGGGTCGTGTTAAACATGCACTTCTCCTTGTTCTAAGTGAGGTTGAGGAGAGTGGCGGTGCGGAGAAATTTGGTGAGGTTGGCAACATGGTCCTGCTGGTCATGGCCGCAGATGGTGACATCTAGGTACGGGAAGGTGGCCCGCACACCGTACCGGTCGACCATTTTGTCCATCTCCCTTTGGAAGACCGAGACCCCGTTAGTGACGCTGAAGGGAACCCTGAGGAAGTGATAGAGATGACCGTCTGCCTCGAAAGCGGTGTATGGTCGGTCCGATTTATGAATGGGGAGCTGGTGGAAGGCGGATTTGAGGTCTACCGTTGAGAAGACCCGATACTGTGCAATCTGATTGGCCATATCAGATATGCGAGGGAGGGGTACGCGTCGAGCTGCGTTTACCGATTGATGGTCTGGCTGTAGTCCACGACCATTCTGTGTTTCTCTCCAGTTTTAACGACTACCACTTGGGCTCTCCAAGGGCTGTTGCTGGCCTCGATGAAGCCCTTCTGAAGCAGCCGCTGGACCTCGGACCTGATGAAGGTCCTGTCCTGGGCGCTGTACCATCTGCTTCTGGTGGTGACGGGTTTGCAATCCGGGGTTAGATAGGCGAAGAGGGACGACGGATCGGCCTTTAGGGTCGCAATGCCGCACACAATGAGGGGTGGTAGGGGCTCGCCGAATTTGAGGGTTAGGCTCTGGAGATTGCACTGGAAGTCCAGGCCAAGGAGCAGGGCAGCGCAGAGGTTAGGGAGGACGTAGAGGCGGAAGCCGCTGAAGTGTGACCGTACAGTACCCACGGATGGTGACAAAATGGGATCTGGAGGCCAGGGAAATTCTTTGATTGGCGTGGTGGACTGCGAGGGAGCAGCGCCTTACCATATCCGGGTATATGAAGCTTTCAGTGCTCCCGGAGTCCAGCAAGCAGGAGGTCACGTGGCCGTTGATTTTCACACTGGGCGATGAAGTGGCCAGGTTGTGCGGACGAGACTGGTCGATCGTCACTGTGGCGAGTCATGGTCGGTCGTCGCTGACATCGGATGATGGGGAGCCTGGGGGGGCCCAGGTCCTGGAATGCTGCCGGTGTCCATGTCCTGTGGGGGAGACAAGATGGCGGCGCCTGAGGATCCTGCAGGGGACAATGTGGCGGTGCCCATGGGCCGCACGTTGCGGGGGTTGGACAAGATGATGGCGCCCTTGGGCCGAACGTGGACTGGGGGGAGAATATGGCGGTGCCGAGTGGCCGCGCGTGGCCCCAGGAGATGAAGATGGTGGCGCCCTCTGGCTGCGTGTAGCCCCGGGAGGTGAAGATGGCGGTGCCCACTGGCCGCGCATGGTCCGGGCAGGTGAAGATGGGGGCGCCCACTGGCCGCGCGTGGTCCGGGGAGATACAGATAGCGGCACCCATTGTGTGTAGACTAGAGGGGTGGGGGTGATATCGGTGACTGCACGGGCCTGGCATTCCACGGCAAAGTGCCCCTTTTTGCCGCAAGCCTTGCAAAGGGCAGCGTGGGCCAGTCAGCATTGGCGAGGGTGCTTCTGCTGGCCACAGAAGTAACATCGGGGACCCCCGGGATGCCTGGGCTGGCGTGCGGCGCAGGCGTACTGGCTGGGTAAGGCCCCCGCTGCGGCGCGTGTCTGTGGGGTCCACGAGGGGTAGGATGGGTGGGCCGCGGGGCTGGCGGGGTAGGCCTGAATGTTACGTGAGGCAACCGTCATGGAGAGTGCTAGCTTCTTTGTCTCAGCTAGGTTGAGTGTGGCCCCTTCAACAGTCTCTGGCGTAGGAGGTCCGACCCAATCCCCATTACGTATGCATCGCGCATAAGAAGGTTGGAATGTTCGGTGGCCGTAATGGCCTGACAGTCACAGTCCCGGATGAGTGGGATTAGGGCCCGCCAGAAGTCTTCTATGGACTCACCAGGGAGTTGAGAGCGAGTGGCGAGTATGTGCCTGGCGAAGAGCGTGCTCATTTTCTGTGTGTAGTTTTCATTGAGGAGCGCCATGGCGTCGGCGTAATTCGGGGCGTCCTGGATCAGCGGAAACAACTTGGAGCTCAACCTTGAATACAGGATCTGTATCTTCTGAGCCTCCGGAACAGGGGTGGTCGCTGAGTTGCTGTAGGCTTTGAAGCAAGCTAGCCAGTGATTGAAGTCCTTTTTGGCGTCGCTTGATTGCGGATCCAGCTGCAGGCGATGTGGTTTGATTCGGAGGTCCATCTTTTAGAAAATCTTATAGCAATAAATTGAGGCACGATCAATTGGACAAAGACGATAGTTGAATCCAACTGAGGCTTTATTGGGATAAGATGTGTGGCCTCCCACAACAGCTGGCGAAATGGTTGCTAGCTGGAGGACACGCATATTTATACAACAGGCACAGACTACCGGTGAACCTGCAGTACAGGTCCTACCGTACATCACAAAATACAGGTTCAACATTGGTTTACCACACAGATGAACAAAGGATTTCTGACAGTACGGTAACAACTCAGTTCAGAATGAAAGGAAGCTTGATGTGGTTTCTGCGATTCTGTTGAAAGAGGCCCCATTTTACATGTCCCACCTTTGAAGAGACGGAAAGTTCAATAGAACATTACAGCGGAGTACAGGCCCTTTGGCCCTCAATGTTGCGCTGATCTGTGAAACCAATCTAAAGCCCATCTACACTATTCCATTATCATCCATATGTTTTTCCAATGACCATTTAAATGCCCTTAATGTTGGCGATCCATTACTGTTGCAGGCAGGGCATTCCATGCCCATATTACTCTCTGAGTAAAGAACCTACCTCTGACACCTGTCCAATATCTATCTCCCCTCAATTTAAAGCTATGTCCCCTCGTGCTAGCCATCACCATCTGAAGAAAAAGGCTCTCACTGTCCACCCTATCTAATCCTCTGATCATCTTGTAAGCCTCTATTAAGTCATCTCTTAACCTTCTTCTCTCTAACGAAAACAGGCTCAAATCCCTCAGCCTTTCCTCATAAGATCTTCCCTCCATACCAGGCAACATCCTGGTAAATCTGCTCTGCACCCTTTCCAATGCTTCAACATCCTTCCTATAATGTGGCGACCAGAACTGCATGCAATACTGCAAATGTGGCCGCACCAGAGTTTTGTAGAGCTGCAACATGACCTCATGGCTCCGAAACTCAACCCCTCTACCAATAAAAGCTAACGCACCATACGCCTTCTCAACAACCCTATCAACCTGGTTGGCAACTTTCAGGGGTCTATGTACATGGACACCGAGATCTCTCTGCTCATCGACACTACCAAGAATATTACCATTAGCCCAGTACTCTGTATTCCTGTTACTCCATCCAAAATGAATCACCTCACACTTTTCTGCATTAAACTCCATTTGCCACATCTCAGCCCAGCTCTGCAGCTTATCTATGTCCTTCTGCAACCTGCAAAATCCTTCCACACTGTCACAACTCCACCGACTTTAGTGTCATCCACAAATTTACTCACCCATCCTTCTACGCCCTCCTCCAGGTCATTTAGAAAAATAACAAAGAGCAGTGGCCCCAAAACAGATCCTTGTGGTACACCACTAGTAACTGGACACCAGTCTGAACATTTCCCATCAACCACCACCCTCTGTCTTCTTACAGCTAGCCAATTTCTGATCCAAACCGCTAAATCACCCTGAATCCCATGCCTCTGTATTTTCTGCAATAGCCTACCGTGGGGAACCTTATCAAACGCATTACTGAAATCCATATACACCACATCAACTGCTTTACGCTCGTCCACCTGTTTGGTCACCTTCTCAAATAACTCAATAAGGTTTGTGAGGCATGACCTACCCTTCACAAAACCATGCTGACTATCCCTAATCAAATTATTCCTTTCTAGATGATTATAAATCCTATCTCTTATAATCCTTTCCAAGACTTTGCCCACAACAGAAGTAAGGCTCACTGGTCTATAGTTACCGGGGTTATCTCTACTCCCCTTCTTGAACAGGGGGACAACATTTGCTATCTCCCTGTCTTGTGGCACTATTCCTGTAGACAATGATGACATAAAAATCAAAGCCAAAGGCTCTGTAATCTCCTCCCTAGCTTCCCTTGGATAAATCCCATCCGGCCCAGGGGACTTATCTATTTTCACACTTTCCAGAATGGCTAACACCTCCCCCTTATGAACCTCAATCCCGTCTAGTCTATTAGCCTGTATCTCAGTGTTCTCCTCGACAACAATGTCTTTTTCCTGTGTCAATACTGACAAAAAATATTAATTTAGCCCCTCTCCTATCTCCTCGGACTCCATGCACAACTTACCACTACTGTCCTTGACTGGCCCTACTCTTACCCTCGTCATTTTTTTATTCCTGACATACCAACAGAAAGCTTTAGGGCTTTCCTTGATCCTACCTGCCAAAGACTTCTCATGTCCCCTCCTTAGCTCTTCTTAGCTCTCTCTTTAGGTCCTTCCTGGCTAACATGTTACTCTCAAGCGCCCTAACTGAACCTTCACGTCACATTTTTACATAAACCTCCTTCTTCCTCTTGACATGTGATTCAACTACTTTAGTAAACCACGGTTCCCTTGCTCGACCACTTCCTTCCTGCCTGACAGGAACATACTTATCAAGGACACACAGTAACTGTTCCTTGAACAAGCTCCACATTTCAATTGTGCCCATCCCCTGCAGTTTCCTTCCCCGGTGCTATGTCTTTTCTTCCGACGTCATTTCGTCCAACGACACTTCGTCCACGTCTTTTGGTCCAACGTCTTTTTGTCCGCCCGTCTTTTGGTCCAACGTCACTTCGTCCAATTATCCAATTACAAATAGTTTAATTTAGTTTTTCAATGTTACTGCTCAAGGATCCTCTCCACCTATTTCGCCTCTTGAGGTTGAGTTCTGCATTTGTGCTGCTTGATCTTCAGACATTATTAAGATAAGCTGCAGGATATTCACCCATGTATGCTCCAGCGTGATGAGAGCCATTGTATCTGATGGAATATTTGATAATTTCAGACCTGTAATGTCAGAACCCACTGCCAACCAGAGGTTTTAATCACTCGACGAAAATAGAGTTTAAATCTGCTTCTTTCAGAACTGCACTCATTGTCTAAATCCAATTAGACTCCCACTTATATCTGTGTCTGTCGGAATTGTAGAATATCAAATCATCGTGTCCTCTCCCCATTATTCTCTCTCGGGTACAGTTCTGGAAATCTAACTTTTAGGGAATTTCGGGAATTTACAATTTACATCAATTTTAAGTAATTTCGGGATATTCTACAATATATCCGAAGAGCTTTAAACCTGAAAAAGACTAGGCATCAGATAAACAAAGAATGGAGACATTTCGAGAATGTGGGGCATACATTGCAGGTATTATTAACTTTTAGGGAATTTCGGGAATTTACAATTTACATCAATTTTAAGTAATTTCGGGAATTTTAAGTAATTAGTAAACTTTTAGATTTTTTAACTGCATTTTAGATTTTTTAACTTTTTAACTGCATTTTTCAACTTGCATTTTACTTGCATTTTATCAATTACTTGCATTTTAGCAATTAAATTCACTTGCTGTATTGTACTTGCATTTTATCAATTAAATGGTTTTATACGGAGTTAATTTGTAATTGGATAATTGGACGAAGTGACGTTGGACCAAAAGACGGGCGGACAAAAAGACGTTGGACCAAAAGACGTGGACGAAGTGTCGTTGGACGAAGTGACGTCGGACGAAAAGACGCGACACGTCCTTCCCCATCCTATGCATCCTAAGTCTTGCCTAATTGAATCATAATTGCCTTTTCCCAGCTATAACTCCTGCGGTACATTTCCATCGCTAAAGTAAACGTAACCAAATTGTGGTCACTATCACCAAAGTGCTCACCTACCTCGAGATCTAACACCTGGCCTGGTTCATTACCCAGTACCTAATCCAATGTGGCCTCGCCTCTTGTTGGCCTACCAACATACTGTGTTAGGAAACCCTCCTGCACACATTAGACAAAAACTGACCCATTTAAATATTTGAACTATAGCGTTTCCAGTCAATATTTGGAAAGTTAAAGTCCCCCATTACAACTACCCTATTACTTTTGCTCCTATCCAGAATTATCTTTGCAATCCTTTCCTCTACATCTCTGGAACTTTTCGGAGGCCTATAGAAAACTCCCAACAGGGTAACCTCTCCTTTCCTGTTTCTAGCCTCAGCCCATACTACCTCAGTAGACGAGTCCTCATCAAACGTCCTTTCTGCCACCGTAATACTGTCCTTGACTAACAATGCCACATCTCCCCCTCTTTTTTAATATATTTTGTGGACCCAATTATTTGTTTTCCAATTAAGGGGCAATTTAGTGTTTTCAATCCACCTACCTTGCACATCCTTGTGTTGTGGGGGCGAAACCCATGCAAACACGGGGCGAATGTGCAAACTCCACACGGACAGTGACCCAGAGCCGGGATCGAACCGGGGACCTCGGCGTTGTGAGGCAGCAGGGCTAACCCACTGCGCCACCGTGCTGCCTTCTCCCCCTCTTTTACCACCTTCCCTGAGCTTACTGAAATATCTAAACCCCGGAACCTGCAGCAACCATTCCTGTCCCTGCTCTATCTATGTCACCGAAATGGCCACAACATTGAAGTCCCAGATACCAACCCATGCTGCAAGTTCACCCACCTTATTCGGATGCTCCTGGCGTTGAAGTAGACACACTTCAAACTACCTTTGTGCCTGCCGGTACACTCCTGCGACCTTGAAACCTTACTCATGACCTCCCTACTCTCAACCTCCTGTACACTGGAACTACAATTCAGGTTCCCATCTCCCTTCTGAATTAGTTTAAACCCTCCCGAAGAGCATTAGCAAATTTCCCCCGCAGGACATTGGTACCCCTCTGGTTCAGGTGTAGACCATCCCGTTTGTCGAGGTCCCACCTACCCTCGAATAAGACCCAATTATCCAGGTATCTAAATCCCTCCCTTCTGCACCATCCCTGTAGCCACGTGTTCAACTGTTCTCTCTCCCCATTCCTCATCTGGCTAGCATTTGGCATGGGTAACAACTCAGTGATAATAACTCTGTTTGTTCTAGCTCTAAGATTCCACCCTAGCTCCCCGAGTACCTGCCTTACATTTCCATCCTTTTCCCTACCCATGTCGTTGGTGCCTATGTGGACCACGACTTGGGGCTGATCCCCCTCCCCCTTAAGGATCCGAGACATCACGGACCCTGCCACCTGGGAGGCAACACACCAACCTCGAGTCTCTCTCATTCCCACAGAATCTCCTATCTGTCCCCCTAACTATGGAGTCCCCAATAACTAATGCTCTACTCCTTTCCCCCTTCTCTTCTGAGGAACAGGGACCAGACTCTGTGCCAGAGACCTGATACACATGGCTTACCCCTGGTAAGTACCACCCCCCACTCCCCCACCAGTATCCAAAGCGGTATACTTGTTACTAAGGGGAACGACCACAGGGGTTCCCTGTACTGACTGATCTCTCCCAGCCCCTCTCTCCGTCACCCATCTATCTTCATTCTTCGGAGTAACTACATCCCTGAAGCTTCTATCTATGACCACCTCTGCCTCACGAATGAGCCGAAGTTCATCCAGCTCCAGTTCCCTAAGTGGTTTTTGAGGAGCTGGAGATGGGTGCACTTCCCACAGGTGAAATCAGCAGGGACACTGATAGTGTCCCTCACCTCAAACATTCTGCAGGAGGAACATTGCACTGTCTTCCCTGCCATCCCCTCTAGATAACTTGCGAATAAAAAAAAGAAAAATAAAGAAAGAAAGAGCTTACCTGATATTCACTCAACCTCTTCGGTTAGAGGAGGTGGCTCCTCTCCCGCGCTTTTAAATGTCCGGCTCCTCTTCCGTGCTTTTAAATCTCCGGCTCCTCTCCCACTTCAGAGAAGCTTAAACGCCCCAAATTTCCTGAACAAGTTTATAAATCTCGATCTGTCACTTTATTCCACCTGGGAGTTAAAAGTAATTAATCTTGTGGGTCTCTCTCCTCCCCGTTGCAGGCCTGATGGATTTGAGAAAGGACTCCTCATTTCTGTGCTTTTCCCCCCCCGTCAGGATTTCTGAATGTCCTTTGCAGCCAATGATGAACATTTTGACATTTACTGACTGGTGTAATGCTGGAAACACGGCTGCCAATTTGTGCCCTGGAGCTGTGAAAGGAACATTTTCTGAGAATGAGCCTGTCCATCTGGCAGTCACTTCCCATTTCCCGAATGCAGTGGAAATGCACGTCTATATCCACTCACAAAGAAATATCTTGCATTTGCACAGAGTGTGTCAATTGAGAAATGACACTCGGCTTTGGAGAAGTCCCATAATAACCACAATAGGTTATTCTGAATTAAACTGGTACTCGCAGGCGCCCAGAAGTTCCTGATGCTTGCTGAAGGGGGAATCTGTAAGATCTATAATATAAAGTTATTCAAAATGTAAGGAAGTGACAGAGGGAAGTGGAGGTGTTGGTGACCTGTTTCAGACCCGTTTTGTGCCTGTGTTATCATGCAGCAGGCTCTCTCTTTCTGTTAGTCTGTTTCCTGCACTGTTTTCCCAACTCACACCATTTCTGTCCATCTCTCACTCCCTGTCTTGCCCTGTCAGTCTCTATCTCCATCTCTCTCTCTCTCTCTCTCTCTCTCTCGAGTCTTCCTGACTCAGTCTCTCTTTTTCTGTCTTTCTCTCACCACCGCTGGTGCTGTGTCTCTTCTTTTTCTCTCTCTGCATTTCTCCATCTGTCTTGCAAAATTATCTTCCTCTTTCTATCACTGCTTTGTCCCGCCCAGCTTCTGTTTTCCACTTTGTCTCTCATGTTGTCTCCTTATCTCTCTATTTGACCTTGTCTATCTGAATATGAATTTCTCTCTCAATCTCCTCGCTGTGTCTTTCTCATCTCTTCCCTCCCTTCCTCGCTATGTTGAAGTTGGGAGATTTAAATTTTACTGTTTATTTGTTCATGGGACATGGGTATTGCTGGCTGGGCCAGCATATATTGCCCATTCCTAATTGCCCTTGAGGGAGCAGTTAAGAGTCAACCACATTGCTGTGGGTCTGGAGTCACATGTAGGCCAATCAGGAAAGGACAGCAGGTTTTGTTCCCTAAAGGACATTAGTGAACCAGGTGAGTTTTTACGACAATTGGCAATGGTTTCATGGTCATCATATACTTTTAATTCAAGACTTTTAGCAAATTCAAATTTCACCATCTGCAGTGCAGGGATTCAAAACCGTATCCCCAGCGCATTACCCTGGGTTTCTGGTTTACGAGCCCAGTGAAAATACCACTAGGCCGTCTCCTCCCCTCACCAGGCAGGAGTGTATTGAACATGGGATAAAGTCACCAACATTTAACAATAACCCCTGTCAAAACTGCAATTTGCTTCAAATAATTTATTTCCAACAATAAATTTTAAAAGATCAACAATTTCTCAAATTTATTTAACACAGAAACTTGGATAAAATGTCACAAGAGTGTTCAGCGCAAGAACCCCAGGGCAAAAAATTGAAATGGCGAGTTCTTCAGCAAACATGAAGTACATCTCTGAAATATACCAGTGTTTACCTTCATCTGGTTGCAAACTCAATGGCTGTATTAAAACTCTCTCTTTAACTGGGATCTATATTGAGTCCCAGGTGTTTCAAGAACTTATGCTACCAAGGGTTCCTTGAGATTTTAGTGCGAGTCTCTGCAGCACTTGCTTTGGGCGATTTTCGTCAAAGGGAATTACTTGGCCAATTAGGAAAGTGTTTGAGGAGGTTTGGCTGATGGAGGAGGGGGAGTATGATAAGAGAAGGCAAGGGAATGGAGATGAAACACAGGGAGAAATGTGAGGAAGAGAAGCGATGGAAGAGTGAAGAGGAGAGAGTGGAGGGGATAGTTGGGGAGGTGGGATGAGTTGATATGAGAGGATGGATGTGGGGAGAAACATGGAAGAGGGAGGAATTGTCGAGCAAAATGGAGGGGAGAGAAGATGACAGACGGGGATCAGGAAAGGTTTTTATTAAGATGCTCCTTAAAACCTGATAACCTATTGGTCATCTATCTAAAGATCTTAGGTGGCTGAGGTCTCATGGTGTCTGATTTATACTCCAGTGAACACCTTCTGATATTCCAGAAAGGAGTTGGGGATGAGCTGCAGATTCCTGGAGAAGCCCTCTCTCCATTAGTTAACACATTACCAATGACTGTGCGAAATAAATAACCAAAAGGGGGTTCCGGATCACAGCCGTAAAGAACTAATCACCCTACACCATCTCCAGTCTGATGCAGATACTGCTAGTTCAGGATTCAAAGGCTCTTGGTTACAGTAACAGATAGATAGGAAATTCACCTTTGGTTATACACATCCAGATCTTGCCTATCAATCTCTGACTCACCATATTGGCATTGAATCCCAACACAAGTTGATGAACACATTATAGATTCGCCCCCATTTCACAACCACTTACTCTTAATCAAGGAACAGTATCTCTTCATGTTACTTATCTCAAATTAAGAGTGTCAGTCTCACCAACACCAAATGTCTATTTAACTGTTGATCTGTCCATCCCTGGGTCAAGGTGCAAAGTTCATCTTCCAATGATGAAGAGTTGAGTCAGCCAGGCCACCAGTTGTTTCTGTTTAGTGTCTTTGTTTTCCACTTTCTTGGTGGACTCTTCTGTTGGCTCTATCCAATGGAAAGACGCAAAAGCCACATATACAGTCCTGGATGGGGCTTCATGTACGAATATCTGCGCTTTGGCGGAAAGCCCCTATCTTGGTCGGTTAATGTTTGTCGGGGACCATTCCTGGCAGGATTCCATCAAATTAAATAATGCGTCGAACAAAGGGACAGGATTTTGGGCCCACCTTGCCAATGCCTATGTTTTTCCTCAACATGAACATCCACCATCGACATCTTCATCTCACTCCAACACAAAGTTCAGTCCTCGCCCCTTCTTCCCATCCCAATCCCCTTCTGAGGTAGGGCTCAGAGTTTGAGATTAGAAGCCAATGTGGAGAGCTGAATGGTGTGGGAGGCCAACCTCCTCCTGTAGCTGGAGCCTTCCGTGGTGATGCTGCTGGATAGGGATCTACTGGGCTGGTTGTCGGAGGTGGTGGAGAGCTGGCCAAGGTGAAGGGGATTGAGACAGGGCCGGAGCAGCTGTAGCACGGTCTTCTGGATAGAGCTGTCGTAGAGGCAGTAGATGATTGGGTTGGAGCAGCTGTTCGCGAAGGCCATAGGAGCACTGGCCATCATACCCAGTCCCACTGCTGTCTGGAAGGTGCAAGATCCGTGCCCCACGCCCCAGCGGAGCAGCAAGACCAGGAAACGGAAAACATTCAGAGGCAGCCAGGAGATCAAGAAGGCCAGTACAACCAGAAAGACCACCCTCATTGACTTCCTCAGCTTTATGTCTTGTTTCTTGCTCCTCTTGTACTGGAGGCAGAGCTTCTTGGTGATGGAGCAGTAACACAGTAGAATGACCAGCATTGGGCAGAAGAAGGTCAGGAGCAGGTAGGTGAGAGCAATACCTGGGTTGGTGGAGTCCCGGTCTTCGATGCAGTAGGACACCCTCCCCTCGTCCAGAGTCAGGATGGTTCGGCTGCGAAGGACTGGCAGCCCCAAGAGGAACGAGGCTGCCCACACCAGCAGACAGGCCAGAGTCGCGTAAGCCTTGGAGCGGACTCTCCGGGAGCGGAGCGGGTACACGATGGCCAGGTAACGGTCAAGGCTCATGCAGCTCAGGAAGAGAACGCTGGAGTAGGCATTCACCGCCACCAGGTAACTACTCAGCCGGCACAAGAAGAGGCCACTCCTCCAGGACTTGCTCCAGGCCTCGGTGTCCACCCAGAGAGGCAGAGTGAGCAGGAAGACCAGGTCAGCCAAAGCCAGGTTCAAGACGAAGATGTCCAACTGCCTCTTGATCTGGCACCTCATCCCAATGGCGGAGACCAGCAGCCCATTGCCCAGCATTCCCACCACGAAGATCAGGCAGTAGACGATGGGTAAGAAGACATTGGACTGGGGGAGGGAGATAGTTTCACATTCCTCTTCCTCGCTCATCTCAGTGGGATAAGATTCATAATAATCAGGATAAGCTGTCCCATTCTCCATGGTCACCTCTTCAATCTCTCTTTGTTTCTCTGTCTGATGTAGTTGTTTGTCATCTCATGGCTGTCAAAGCACGTTCACTCCCCTCCCCTGACATCTGATTGGTGAGCAGCAAGTTTTATCTCTGTGAGATCTCACTTCCTGACCCTCCCTGCCCCCAGCCACCCTCCTACCCAGAACTTTGTTATTTTTCAGATAATGGTGAACTGAGTTTCACAATGAACACCGATCCTCGTTCCGCAAACCTTCACTCTGTCTTCTCTAACAACACCAATCATCCCTTACACTGCTTACTGTTCCAGCAACACGCTCATTCCCTCTCAGCTACCTTCCAAACTTTTCTTTGTTCTCTCTTTCTTTCCCTTTGTTTACCTCGTCCTGTCTCTCTCTCTCTCTTCTTTTGTTTCGCTCTCTGCCTCTCTCTCATCCCCCCCCCCCCGTTTTGACCCTCTTTCTGTGCTGCTCCCTCCCTCCCGATCTCTTTCTCTCTTATTCTCTCATAACACTTCATCACTCCCTCCATATGGAATCTGCTTCAGTGCATTCCAGATCACCACAATTCTCTGTGTACAAACATTTCTCCTTACCTCCGCCTCCCATCCACTTGTTAATTGGCTGAACTTTCTGCCCTCTGTTTACTGACCCTCCTGCCGCTGGAATCAAATTCTCCTCATTTACACTATTACATAATTTCAAAAACCTGTTCTTAAATCATTCTCTGCTTAATCTGGAGAATGATTGCCAGCTTCTCCTGTCTCTCCATGTTAACCGAAGTCCTGAATCCCTGGGCCAATTTTGCTCTATTTCCCCTTGACCTTCTCTGCTCGGAGGAAAACCCACAGGTCCCTGTCACTGCGAGACAGCAATGCTAACCAATGTGCCATTGTGTCGCGCCCCCCCCCCCCCCCCCCCCCGTCACTGTGATCTCTCCCTCTTTTTTTTCCGTTTGTCTTTACCTGTGTACCTCTGGTTACCCCTCCTCCTGTTACTGGAACATTCTCTTCAAGTACTCGATGCAAATGCTTCAGAATTTTCAGCACCTCCATAAAATATGTTAATTTTCTGATTTGAGGAGTAAAGCCCAAACTTCGCTAGTCTCTACACACTCACGAAAGTTCCTGATCCCAGTTTAATTCCTATAAATCTTCCATGCATCTTCTCCAAAGCCTTGCTATCCAATAAATGTATTGTTAATTAATTATTAGTTTATTTATTTGAACAACATACGACTCACAATTATAAAATGCAACAATAGCTGCGTCTCAGTGGAAAACTGTACAAAGTAAAATGTCTTAAGGCACTTCATGGGAGCAATTTTTAAAAAATTGTCACTGAGTCACATCGGAAGATATTAGCATGGGTGATTAGAAACGGGGTCAGAGAGGTGAGTTTGAAAGAGCACGTTGAATGAGACGGACAGGTAGAGGGGTTTTGGGGGGGATTTCCGGAGCTCAGGGTCCAGGCAGCTGAGGTGATGATAATTGGCGGGAACACAAGCAGCAGAATTGAAGCGCCGAGGTCTTGGAGATATTTTGGGCTGGAGGATGTTATGGAGACGGGAGGAGCAAGTTCTGTCGGGGTGAGTAAAAGCCACTAATCTACAGCCAACATAACACAAATAGCAAAACGCGCGCACACCCACATCAGAAGCCAAACTAACCAAAAACACCATTGTTAAAATAAGCAGATAACACGGGTCCATTCAAAACACACATTACAACGCAAGACGATTTCCACAGCTTTTTCACAAGTGAGGTCAAAACTCAGGATATATTGCGAGAATGTTTTTTTAAAACTCTGCATAGTTTATTCAAGATGTATTTTTTTTACGACTAACAAACATAAATAACTAGTAATTTTAAATTATGTCAGAATTTCGAAATGTAATCTTAAATATTGGCTGGAATTCTCCGGCCGTTGGGATGTTCTGTTTCCGCCGGCAGAGCAACCCCGCCTGCGCGTTTGCTGGCGGTACGGGATGGCTTCAATGGGAGATCCCATTAACAAGAGAGAATGGCACTGCCCGTGACTGGCGCGCTGCCGTGGCTGGGGGACCGCAGAATCTAACACATTATTTTCTGAATAATTTACATGTTTTCATTTGAAAGATTTTGTAAAGCATACATCACCGAAACAAACATGCTCCCCGGAAAATTACATTTCTCCAATTGCACAATTCTTTGTCTGAAAGTCACCTTTTAAATGCCTTGAAAGAATTAATGCAAATCAAAGAAAATTAAAACCAAACAATTCAGTTTTCAACAGGCCCCATCCCTATAGAATTCTCTCACCGACCCAGCAACGAGACGGTATAATAACAAACCAGTTTGAAAAAGACACCACAAATGCTTCAATGATTTCTGGTTCAATCTGAGCCCTCTCAATACTTTTTCCTTTAACATTTTTTCAGCAATCCACGGCAGCACTAATTCTGTAAACCATTACACATTGCCTGTAATCAATCACAGAGCTTTACTTTCTCGGAGCCTGGCTTCTGTTCAAATATGTTTCTCTTTTGAATAAAACAAGTAACTGAGCCTTGGCAGAACTGCCACGATACATGAACTGTGCACTCACCCACACATGGACTGGGACTAACTGCAGTGTTCCAAATGTGGAAATAGAATCTGTTAATGAGTTGAGTGCACTGCTTTAATAGCAGGCAGTGCAATTCTCAAAACTGGATAGAAGATAACGAGTAATAGCGAGAGACATTGAGAATAAAGTTTGAATCATCTTAACTTTGGTACTTGGCACGCGAAGTGACAAAGAATGAAAGTGGCAGGTCAGAGAGAGGTGAACGTGCAAGAGGACCAGGATATTTCCATAAGCATTTCACACTGTCCTCCCCGCTGAAAGGGAGGACTCTGGCATCTCAGTCAGATGGCTGTGGGTTAAAGACACATGCCAGGCTGCCCAGACAGAGACCCAGGCTGGTGCCCCAATGATTTACTGAGGGAGCGCTGTACAGTCAGAGGGTCAGTACTGAGGGAGTGCTGCACTGTCAGAGGGTCAGCACTGAGGGAGCGCTGCACTGTCAGAGGGTCAGTACTGAGGGAGTGCAGCATTGTCAGAGGGTCAGTACTGAGGGGGTGCTGCACTGTCAGAGGTCAGTACGGAGGGAGTGCTGCACTGTCAGAGGGACAGTACTGAGGGAGTGCTGCACTGTCAGAGGGTCAGTACTGAGGGAGTGCTGCACTGTCAGAGGGTCAGTACTGAGGGAGTGCTGCACTGTCAGAGGGTCAGCACTGAGGGAGTGCTGCACTGTCAGAGGGTCAGTACTGAGGGAGTGCTGCACTGTCAGAGGGTCAGTACTGAGGGAGTGCTGCACTGTCAGAGGGACAGTACTGAGGGAGTGCTGCACTGTCAGAGGGTCAGTACTGAGGGAGTGCTGCACTGTCAGAGGGTCAGTACTGAGGGAATGCTGTACTGTCAGAGGGTCAGTACTGAGGGAGTACTGCTCTGTTAGAGGGTCAGTACTGAGGGAGTGCTGCACTGTCAGAGGGTCAGTACTGAGAGAGTGCTGCACTGTCAGAGGGTCAGCACTGAGGGAGTGCTGCACTGTCAGAGGGTCAGTACTGAGGGAGTGCTGCACTGTCAGAGGGTCAGTACTGAGGGAGTGCTGCACTGTCAGAGGGTCAGCACTGAGGGAGTGCTGCACTGTCAGAGGGTCTGTACTGAGGGAGTGCTGCACTGTCAGAGGGTCAGTACTGAGGGAATGCTGTACTGTCAGAGGCTCAGTACTGAGGGAATGCTGAACTGTCAGAGGATCAGGACTGAGGGAATGCTGCACTGTCAGATGTTCAGGACTGAGGGAGTGCTTCACTGTCAGAGGCTCAGTACTGAGGGAATGCTGAACTGTTAGATGGTCAGTACTGGGGGAGTGCTGCACTGTCAGAGGGTCTGTATTGAGGGAGTGCTGCACTGTCAGAGGGTCTGTATTGAGGGAGTGCTGCACTGTCAGATCATCAGTACTGAGGGAGTGCTGCACTGTCAGAGGGTCAGGTCTGAGGGAGTGCTACACTGTCAGGGTGAGTGTTGAGGGAATGCTGAACTGTCAGAGGATCAGTGCTGAAGAGATGCTGCACTGTTATGAAGGGCAGAATGGAAACAGTGCTGTACAGATGGAGGGCAGTGCCTAAACACTGCTGCACTGTCGGAGTGGCCCACTTCGGAGAAATGTTCTGACAGTGCAGCACTCCCTCAGTACTGAACCTCCGACAGAACAGCACTCCCTAATACTGACACTACAGCACATTCATACTGATCCTACAAAAGTTCAATACTTCCTCAGTACAACATGTGTAGCTAACAGGGTTATAAGGTAAAACCGAGAGATTTTTGTCGCGACAAACTGTCGGGAGTTTATACTACGGCCTTGATGCACGAGGGCAGGTTAAGCTCACAGTTTTGAGTTTAGACTCATCAGTAGTAGCAGCCCTCCCCGACCAACAGAACGTTGGAGGAGGCACCCTCGAAGAAATGCATACAGCTATTTTGGATGCGATAGGGTATAACAGAGGAGACCCAGTGGAAGGCCTAAACAAGTGTAGGCAGAAAAAGACCGAGCACCCCACAGCATTTGCAGGAAGGCTGTGGATTCACTTCACTGCAGTTTTCGGTGAATTAGACCGCGCACATTTGACCCAAGGTAACATGGTTAAATGGACCTGCACTATTATCTCCCACGCCACAGAGGCAGGACAGAAAGCCTGCTCCAATTACGACCCCTCAGAAGAGGCCCATAATGAAAAATGGGTCTTGAAAAGATTGTCCCGCGCTTGGGAGCAATCTGTGCACAATAAGACAGTATTTAAGAAGCCCGAGGAGGCGCAAACCGAGGTAGACATCCACGCAGCAAGAGCGCACCAAACCCCGCATGGGTAAATGAGCGACAGAACAGCCCCCCACAGAAGTCACAGGACTGTTTTAAACTGCGGACAGTTAGGGCATTTTGCTAGAGAATGCAATGCACCACAGAAATCACAGAGAAGCCAACAGACAGGCACTCTGAACAGGAATAGAGCAAAGCCTGTTCACAGTATAGGGACTCAGTCAGGACAGACCAATGTGGACGGAATGGACTGACGGTGTTCGGGCTCCCCCACTTGGGTCTGTGACACCCTCTGGGACAGATCCGGATGACCGGTAGTCACAGCAAAAATTCGGGGACAGCACATAGAGTTACTTTGGGACACAGGAGGGTCCCGCATGACCATTAATTCCTCCACTACACCACAGGCAAACACGTGGCCCACTACAGCCACAATAACACTCAGCGGCTTTACAGGACACTCACAGCAAGGAACCATTACAGCCCCTGTACCAATTCAGATAGGGAACATCTCCACCAGACACCCCGTTGTTTTAGTGGATCTGCCCCACACAGCAGAACATATACTCGGCATTGATTTTATGAATGCACACAGCCTGTTGTTCGACCCAGTCAATCAGTGTGCCTGGCGAATGGCAAGATCAGACAGAGCCCCCGCAACGCTTACAGTAGGTGAGCATGAAAATAGGATTAGCGCAGTCGGCGACTATTGCTTTGACCCGACCACGCTCAGCACGGACAAACAGGTTAGGGCAGTTTTAAACAAACACAGGACAGCATTTGCCAGTCACAGGCACAACTGCGGCAGGATGACTGGACCAGTTCAGATTACAGGACCTGACCCGAGACCACAAAGACAGTATAGATTTCCCCTGGAAGTGGAGGGAGAAATCGGAAAGGTAATAGAGAGCTTATTAGAGCAGGGCGTACTTAGATCAGTAGCCTCAACTAATAATGCACCAATTTGGCCAGTGAGGAAGCCTGACGGATCATGGCGTCTGACCATTGATTATCGAGAACTCAATAAGTCACCCCCGCAGTAGCCCCCACGGTAGCAACAAGTCCCGAGACCATGCTCAAGCAGGGACTCAACTCCAAGTATTTTATGGTTTTGGACATTAGCAACGGCTTCTGTCAATCCCATTGGCGAAGGCGTGCCAGTACAAATTCGCATTCACTTTTAAAGGTCAGCAGTACACGTGGACATGCCTCCCTCAAGGATTCCACAACTCCCCCTCCATTTTCCACCGACAGCTGACAAATGGATTATCAAAATTTTCCCCCGACCCGCATGTCTGGTACAGTACAGTATGTGGGATGACCTATTACTGCAGACAGACACCAAGGCAGAGCACATCACGCTTCTATCTGAACTCCTGGAACTTCTGAAAACAATCGGATGTAAAGTGAACCCCAGAAAGGCCCAAATATTGGAGAATAAAGTGATGTATTTGGGTACAGTCATCACGCACGGCAAACGCTAGATCGAGTTCAAAAGAATTGACTTGATCGTCAAATTGCCCCTTCCCCAAAATGTTTCAGCCCTCCGTTCGTTTTTAGGACTGGTTGGGTACTGTCGGAACCATATCGATGGTTCTGCGACAAAGGCAGCCCCACTTTCAGACCTCCTTAAGAAAGGAGCCCCTTGGGAATGGCTTCCGCAGACAGAGGTGTGGACGATTTAAAGAGAGCCCTTAGCGCAGCCCCTGCACTACAAGTTCCAGACCCACTTTCCCCCTATGCAATTGAGGTAGCAAGCACAGATCTGACCCTCTTGGCCGTGCTCCTTCAGGAACGGCAAGAGCAGCTACGACCAGTGGCTTATGCCTCCCGACTTTTAGACCCAGTGGAGCAAGGATTTTCAGCCTGCGAAAGGCACCTACTCGCAGTATTCTGGGAAGTACAGTACTTTTCGTACATTACCGGACTAAACCCCATAACGATTTTGACCGAACACACCCCCACACAGCTTCTATTGGACGGACGACTGAACAACGGTTCAGTTAGCCAAATTAGAGCAGCTAGGTGGACACTTCTTTTACAAGGACGGGACATCACAGTTAAATGGACTAAGACACACACCTTCTTAGCAGACAACCTCCAATACCCAGGCCAACCCCATGATTGCGAGAGAGTAGCCCCCTCCACAACACAGGACCCTTCATTGCAAAAACGCCCCCTAGGAAGATAGGAAGTTCAACTCAAAGCCCCCAACACACAGACACGTGTGCCCCCTTGAAGATTTATGTGGATGGTTCATCCACTGTTTTAAATGGTGAGCGCATTACAGGGTGCGGCATCTATGTAGAGGATGCGCAGGGACGCGCGTTAGAAGAGATATCTTTAAAGTTACCCGGTCACTTAGGCGCACAGGCAGAGTTCACGGCCATAGCTTATATAGTGGACCACCCAGATTCGTTCCCCAGCCCAGCAGATATATATTCTGATACTCTATATGTCTGCAACAGTTTAACGGATTTCCTACCTCTGTGGAAGACAAGAGGTTTTGTCTCCGCAGATGGAAAGCCCCTTCCATCAGCCCCATTGCTCCACCATACCCTGGCAAAGGATAGAACTTATGGCATACTTAAAGTAAGAAGTCAGCATCGGTCATCCCCCCCTGGAAATGTGAAAGCCGACGCACAGGTTCCAGGCACGGACAATTTTGGACACCCCCGACTAGCGCCCCTGTGAGTTCAGTTCAAGTCTCACAGACAAACATTGAGGACCTAGTACAGACACAAAGACAGGGCAGCAATCTCAAGGAGATTAGTCGAGGAAAGTTTTTGGCCCCGTATGACAAGTTTAAACATGCTCTGACCACACATGATGGTGTGGTTCTGAAAGATAAACTGTATGTGGTTCCTGAGAAGGACAGGAATCAAATGATTGCCTTATTCCATGATGGTCATGGACACCAAGGGATAGACCCCACCACAGCCCACCTGAGACAGCTCTGTTGGTGGCCAGATTTGAGAGAAGATGTAACACATTACATCGAGAATTGTTTAATATGTGCACAGAATAACCCGGAGAGGTATTCTAAAAAGGCTCAGCTTAGTCACACTCGCCCCATTAATGGCCCCTGGACTAACCTCCAGATCGATTTCATAGGTCCATTGCCCCCATGCAGGAATGGCTATAAATCCGTTTTGGTGGTAATTGATACGTTCACCAAATGGGTAGAGGCATTCCCATCATGAACTAACACGGCCAAAACAACCGCAAAGATCCTGACCCACCACATCTTTACTAAATGGGGACTCCCCAGAAGTATTGAGTTGGACCAGGGATCTCATTTCACAGGACGGGATCTCATTTGAAGAACGTCTGGACCATATTCGGCATTAAACAAAATTTCCACATTGCATACCACCCCCAGTCCAGCGGTATAGTGGAACGCATGAATCGGACTCTAAAATCGACCCTTAGAAAGATGGTCCAGGAAAACAATACCACTTGGGATTCGGTGCTCCCATTCGCACTTATGTTTTTAAGGAATACTGTTTCAGCTTCAACAGGTTTCACCCCACACACACTCATGACCGGACGCCCCATGAAAGGTTCTGAATTCCTTTTAGGACTCGACATGACCAGCCCAGAAGTGACGGCCCTCACACATGAGACAGCAGTCAAACAATTAGTGGAAAATGTAAGATCGCCTCAGTTAACAGCCGCAGTTAAATTGGGAAAGAAAAAGAAACAGAGCAAGGCTTGTTTTGACAGAACAGTACATTCCACAGAGTTTCACGTTGGACAGCAGGTAATGTTGTCTGTTTATAATCCCAGCACGTTTTTGGCACCAAAATATTCAGGTCCGTACTCAATTGCGGACAAAGTCACCCTTTAGTATATAAAAATAAAGTACCCCAACGGGAAGACTGCCTGGTTTCCATATCAACCAGTTAAAGGCATATGGAACTCAGTCCAACCACGCACACCATGTCCCTGCTAGACGCAGCAGAACACCACGCCCCGCCCACAAGAGACGCATTTCCACCTCCCCCTCACAGACCAGCACCTCATCGGACCTCGAACCTCTACTCACGCCCATTGACTTTAGACCACGCCCCGAAACGGCCACAAGCTGCCACAGCAGAGACAGCGACTGTGACTTTGACGACAGCCACAGCACGCCTCTCTACTGCCCTGATACACCAGACCCCACAAACACCAACTACGAACCCGACTCCAGTGATCCTTTTGAGATCATATACATAAGGCCCCAGACCCAGAACCCCCGCCCCACACCTGACGACCCCGCTTTCGCTCATTCAATTTCTGACAACACTCATTGGCACCGCGACAATTCTTCCAGGCTCACCCGGAACGACGAGATGGACCCTGTTCACACAATGCAACCATAGCACGCCTGATCCATACAAGGGTATGGATCAGGGAGAAAGAGGATGACTTTAAGTCTGACTCCCGACACGGCAACCCCGTTGTGATCCTGTTCGCAGAATATAATGATTGAGGTGTCCAGATGATGTAAAAAGAGGAACCGTTGAGAGATAAACGGTGGGCGCGATTCTCCGCTGCCCACGACGGGTCGGAGAATAGCGGGAGGGCCTTCCCGACAATTTTCACGCCCTCCCGCTATTCTCCCCCCCCACGACTGCCCCACGACATGAAATCGCTGCTCGCCGTTTTTTACGGCGAACAGCGATTCTCCCCAGGAGGCCGTTGGGCTGAGTTCCCAGGCCTTACGGCCGTTTTCACGAACGCAATCACACCTGCTCTCACCTTTCGTGAAAACGGCTGCAAAGTTCCGTCCCGGACAACCATGGCATGATTGGCACGGCCGCACCACGGCCGTGCCAAGGTGGCATGGGCCTGTGATCGGTGGGCACCGATCGCGGGCAGCGGGTCCGTTACCCACGCACTATTTGTTCTTACCGCCGCCCCCGCAGGATCAGTCCGCGGGCGGCTGAGGGGCATGACGGCCCGCACATGCGCGGGTTTGACAAATCTGCGTGATGACATCATCCGCGCATGTGCGGGTTGGAGCCATCCAACCTGCGCATGCGCGGCTGACGTCATTGTGTGCGTCGGCCGGTGTGACGCTTGGCGCGCGGACTTAGCGACGGTCGCTAAGGCCGCGATGCCGTGCTTCACGGAGCCCCGCTGCTAGCCCCGCCTGGGGGGGAGAATCGGGTCCCAGGAGGGGACGCGGAGGCTGCCGTGGAACACGGCCAGTTTCACGGCAGCCTTTACGACTTGCCACATTTGCGGAGAATCGCGCCCGGTGTCCTTTTCTGATGGAACCTGCAGTATGTTTCTTTCACGTTTCTTTGTTTCATGTTTGTCTTTGGATCAAACTGAAAAGTTTGTGACAATCTCACATTTCGTCACTGTTCTTCTGTAGTGAAGATGTTTTGTTCCCCAGACCAGCCCATAACTGCCCTTCTGTTAAGAGGACAGAAGAGGCATCCCCATGATGACTACACTCTTGCCCGTTTGTTTCAGGTCACTCAGGCAGTTGAGAAATGGCATTGAGGACCCGCCCTGTCTGAGGACCCCCCTCTGGTCAGCTAAGCTTGGGTACAGCACAGCACGCCCTACCCGGGGATTCCACCCAAATCTTACCCGTCGCGGCCCATACGCAACTCATTTCGACAGTCTTATTTCTAAAAGTTTTGTTTTGTTTGTTTATTTCAGGTAGCCCTATGGTTGCCATTCCACATGCTATTTACATCCAGGAACATTGGGATGGTAAATTGCAAAGCCTGCGAGGCGGCTCGCAGTGGCACAGTAGTTAAGTTTTGAAAAAAAAAAATTTGAGGGAGTCACATGGAGTGACCATTCATAAAGGGAAAATTGGCACAAGAGGACAGATATACTATCATTCGAGGTATTAAGCAGAACACTAACAGACACTATGCTTAATCCCATAGCTTTTGGACGTTTGAAGGAGGGACCAAATCAGGATCAGAGCAAGATCACAGCAAGCAAGAGAAGAGAAGAGAGAAGGAAGATGACAGCAGCGACTGTATTTTTCTTCTTAACATGTATACTTTTGTGCACGGACGCAAAGCCCCTTTCCCCTATGACCCCGACCGTTAATGTTTCCCAGACACAGACCACTCCAAGCTCAGTAAACGGCAACAGTACCCCGACCTGGTGTACCAGATGTCTAACTTGGTACTCCTTGTCATACGTAGTGGAATCACTTTTAGCGATAGCAGTTATCTGCATCATAGTTCAGACCCTTCGGATAAGGAAATGGAGAGGGAGAGCCTACCGCTCTCGCACCTCGACAGTATATCGAGTGCAATCCTCTATTTTCGGATTTCACCAGGCCCCCTACCCCTTGACTTGTGATAAAGGATTTATTTTTGCGTTTGTTGTCTTGTAAATAAAGGAACTTTTTCAATTGATTGTGACACTCAGAGTTCGACTGCCGAGCCAGAGAAATGGAATGTAATACTGCTATTGTTTGTAAGGTTAGGAAGTTAGGATGTTTTAAAATGTTTGAGTGAGTATAGTTTATCAAGGATAGTTAGAGGTTCCCGAGTAATGCATGTCCCCTTTGACATAGCGCCAAATAGAGATTGTAAGGTAAATTTTTTTTGCATAGTTGAGGAAAGTGCAGAGGCCATGGAACTCGCTGAGGTTAGGGAACGAAGACACCGTACTTGGGTGATCCTTCACGCTTTCGCGTTAGGATCACAAGGAGGGAGTGTAGCCACCTGGGTTGGCCACTTCCTCACACAAAACGGAAGAACGCAAAGGGAAAAATGGACAGTTGTAAAGAAACAAGCAGTTTGCAGAATCCCCTGTGTATTCTGGGCTGCTAAAGAAACCAGACAGCATTGTAACTAACAAGCTGCGCATATTAAGTGAGCGATTCCCGGTGATTCCCAGGCACAATGGACACAACAATTAGAAGAGATTGAAACATTCTATAGAAGGTCAGACATCCCGGCGCCAGTGGAGTCTGAAACAAAAGGACACAAATAAGGTGGAAAGAACCGCCCAGTGATCGAGGAACAGCTCCATTATTGGGGATATTCAAATCAATCGATTGGGAAGAGACCCAATCGATTGCAAGTTTATAGAGGGTCTGCCCAGATGGGCGCGAAACCCAAAACAGTATAAGACAGAGACCCCGATCCCAGCTCGCTCTCTTAGCCAGCCCTCCCAGCAGAAGACCTTTGCAGCAGCTCTCCAGGAACTTGAACGTGAGAAGGAGAGGCCTGGCCAATTGCTATACTGACAAGTAAATGTCATACAACGCACGCTACGAGATTAGACACTCCTGACTCCTTTAGTCCACACCAACTGGAAGCCTGCGGATCCAGGACAAAGCAAGAGGCCATTGTTCCCTGATCCGGCAGTTCCCTTATTTCAGATAAGTTTTGGCCTAAGTAGTGGTACGAACAGTTTAGTCTTAGTTTCTATGCATGAGTAGCAAATAACTGTGTAATAATAAACGTGTCTGTTTGAACTTACTAACTGGTGCATTGAGTCATTGATCTGAACTTGAACTGAATCTTGTGGCGGTATCATAAGGATACCTGGCGACTCTAGAGCTAAGGAATAAAACAGAGCCAATTGAGTGTAAAGCACACTCACCCAGAACGAGCACACCCTCTGACAGTGCAGCACTCCTCAGTACTGACCCTCTGACAGTGCAGCACTCCCTCAGTACTGAACCCCTGACAGTGCAGCACTCCCTCAGTACTGACCCTCTGACAGTGCAGCACTCCCTCAGTACTGACCCTCTGATAGTGCAGCACTCCCTCAGTACTGACCCTCTGACAGTGCAGCATACCCTCGTGCTGATCATCCAACAGTGCAGCGCTCCCTCAGTACTCAGCCTCCGATGTGCAGCACAGCCTCATACTGATCCTTGGACAGTGCAATACTCCTTCATACTGACCTACAATAGTTAACTGCCTCAGTACTAATCCTATGACTCTGCAGCACACCCTCAGTATTGACCCTCTGAAAGTACAACACTCCCTCAGTACTGACTTCTGACAGAGCAGCAGTCCCTAATACCGACCCTACAACAGTACAGAACACCCTCATACTGACCGTCTGACAGTGCAAGACTTCCTCAGTACTGGTCCTCTGACATTGTAGTATTCTGTCAGTGCTGACCCTCCGACAGCACAGTATTCCCTCATTACTGAACCTCTGATACTGCAGCACTCCCTCAGTACTGGCCCTCTGACAGTGCTGCACTCCCTCAGTACTGACCCTCTGACAGTGCAGCACTCCCTCAGTACTGACCCTCTGACAGTGCAGCACTCCCTCAGTACTGACCCTCTGACAGTGCAGCACTCCCTCAGTACTGACCCTCTGACAGTACAGCGTTCCCTCAGTACTGGCCCTCTGACAGTGCTGCACTCCCTCAGTACTAACCTGACAGTACAGCGCTCCCTCAGTACTGACCCTCTAACAGTGAAGCACTCAGTCATACTGATCGTCCCTCTGACAGGCCTACACTTCCTCATACAGACCCGACAACAGTGCTTATCTCTCTCAGTACTGACCCTCTGACAGAGCAGCACTCCCTAATATTGACCCAATGACAGTGCAGACTGCCTCAGTACTGACTCTCTGATGGTGTAGCGCTCCCTCAATGCTTACCTTTCGGCAGAGCAGCACTCTCTAATACTGACCCTACAACTGTGCAGAACACGCTTGTACTGACAGTACAATAGTGCTCAGCACCTTCATACTGATGCTGCGACAGTGCAAGACTCCTTCAGTACTGATCGTCCAACAGTGCAGCACTCCCTCAGTACTGACCCTCTGACAGTGCAAAACCCCCTCACTGCTGACACTTTGACAGTGCAGCATTCCCACATGCCAATCCTCGGAGAGTGCAGCTGCTGCGCTCCCACAGAACTGACCCTCTGTCAGTGCAGCACACATCCAGTGCTAGCCCTCAGACAGTGGAGCACGCCCTCAGTACGAGCCCCCTGACAGTGCAGCACCCCCTCAGTATTGACCCTTCGACTGTGCAGTAATACCTAAGCACAGATCCTCTGACAACGTAGTGCCCTCTCAGTACTGAACCTCTGGTTGTGCTGCACCCTTTCAGTACTGGCACTACAAAAGTGCAGTGCTTCCTCATCCTGATCTTCGGACAGTGCAGCATGCAGACATATGATCCTTCTGAGAGTGCAGCTGTCCTTCTGTACTGACCTTCCAAAGGTGCAGCACTCGCTCTGGGCTTGAGGAATTGAACAAACGAATGATATAAAATAGGATAATTAGTTAGAATAATGTAGAGGATAGAGCCTGTTTGATGGTAGTGAGTTAACAGGCAAAGAACAAAGAAATTAAGCGAAGCATGGCCAGAAAGGGGGGAGAGGAGCCTCGTGCAGAGGATGGTGAAAAGAATGCTGGGTAACAAGAGGCCCAGGGTTGAGGAATGAAGTGAGACAATCAGGATATATCGGCAGGTCAAGAGGTTTATAGGATGACCTATGGGAATCTTGTATGTGGAACTTGATGCCATTTGAATGATTTGTGCAGAGATTTCTTTGTCCTCGGACTCACTTGGTTCTGGGAGCTTCAGGAGACTGTATGTGTTCTAAATCTCTATAGAGCGGGTCAGCCTTGCAAGTTGTTTAAAAATAATAATACCATACCTACAAATCCCTCTCGAGTTTTACTGAGACCAGACTGACGGGTAAAGAACTTAATTTGTCATTTGGTGCCGAAAACCCGGGACTTCTCCAGACGAACACCGGCCAGCTGCGAAATCAGAATTAGACTGATGTTTGACAAGGAAAGTGGAAATGGGCCCACATTGTGAGTAGCTGGAAAATGACCACGTTGATTTTTCCCCTTTTCTCATGGTCTGATTAGTCTCGTCACTCGCGTTTGGCTGTGTTTGATGTTGCCTTTTCACTGTCCTGCTTTTTCGCTTTTTGGGGCTGTTATTTATATATTGGGGTGCTTTTTAGTTTTTTCACTGGTGGAGGTTTGGGGAGCTGTTCGCGGTCCCACTGGGTCAGGTGCCCGTCTTTTACCCGCGTGTCGGGTCGGGGGGGCGGGGTTTGGGATGGAAGCACGGGCTTTCTTCCCGCGCTGGAGGAGGAGGGGACGGGGCCGGCACTGGGAGGGGGATTGGTGGTTGTGTTGCATCGGGGGGGGGGGGTGTCGGGAGCAGCCGGGTCAGCGGGAGTCAGCTGACTTACGGAAGTACAATGGTAGGGGTTACGCAGCTAGGGGGGGCCCCTAGCTTGGGGGGAGGGAAGTAGGGGGGGTACCGGGTTGCTGCTGCAGGGGACGTAGAGAAACGGCTGGTGAAGGGGGAGGCTGGGGGGGGGGGGTCTGCCACCATGGGGACGGGTTGGGGGGGGTTCTCTGGGCACGTAGTGAGCCGAGGGAGAGCTATGGCTGATCGGCGCAGTGGGAGGGGGAAGACCCCCCAGATTCGGCTGGTCACATGGAACGTGAGGCGGCTGAATGGACCGGTGAAGCCGTCCCGGGTCTTGGCACACCTGAAGGGGCTGGGAGCGGACGTGGCTATGCTCCAGGAGACGCACCTTAAGGTGGCGGATCAGGTGAGGCTGAGAAGAGGCTGGGTGGGGCAGGTGTTTCACTCGAGGCTAGATGCGAAGAATCGAGGGGTGGCGATCTTAGTTGGCAAGAGCTTGTCTGTTGCATCAAATGTGGTGGCGGACAGTGCAGGTAGATACGTAATGGTGAGTGATAGCCTTCAAGGGGAGCGGGTGGTTCTGGTTAATGTGTACACCCCTAACTGGGACAATGCGGGCTTCATGCGGCGAATGTTGAGCCGGATCCCGGACCTGGAGACGGGGGGTTTGATCTTGGGAGGGGACTTTAATACGGTGTTGGATCTGGCTCTGGATCGTTCGAAGTCTAGGACGGGCAAGAGGCCGGCGGCGGCCTCGGTGCTGAGGGGGTTCATGGATTAGATGGGAGGGGTAGACCCTTGGAGGTTTTTGAGGCCGGGAGGCAGGGAGTTCTCCTTTTTCTCCCATGTCCACAAGGCTTATTCCCGGATTGACTTTTTGTTCTCAGCAGGGCGCTAATCCCGAGAGTGGTGGGGGTGGAGTATTCTGCGATATCCATATCTGACCATGCTCCGGAGGTTAGATGTGGGGCTGCTGGCAGAGGAGGAAGTATGTGGGCGGGTCCGTAGGGGTATAGAGGGGTATTTGGAAGCCAACGATAGCGGGGAGCTGCACGTTGGGGTGGTTTGGGAAGCGCTGAAGGCGATTGTTAGAAGGGAGCTGATATCCATTCGGGCGTACAGGGAGAGGCTGGTGGAAGAAATGGTAAGTGTGGACAGGGGGTATGCAGATGTCCCGGAGGAGGGCTTCTGAGGAAGCGTCGCCATCTCCAAGCGGAGTTCGATATACTCACCACCCAGAAGGCGGAGGAGCAGTGGAGGAGGGCGCAGGGGGCTGTCTATGAGTATGGGGAGAAGGCAAGTCGGATGCTGGCCCACCAGCTCCGGAAGCGGGAGGCAGCGAGAGATATAGGGGGAGCCACAGATGCAGGAGGGAACTTGGTGCGGGGTGGCAGGGACATTAATGGGGTGTTCAGATCCTTTTACGAGAGGCTGTACCAGGCGGTGCCCCCTCGGGAGGTGGATGGGATGGTCCGCTTTCTGGATAGGCTGGAGATCCCAAGAGTGGAGGATGAGCAGGTGGAGGGTCTGGGGCACCAATCGAGTTGGAGGAGCTGATGGAGGCGCTGAGGAGCATGCAGACAGGGAAAGCACCGGGACCTGATGGGTTCCGGTGGAGTTTTACAAGAAGTTTTCAGATCTGCTGGGCCCGCTGCTTGTGAGGACCCTGAATGAGGTGAGGGAAGGGGGGGCTCTGCCCCCGACGATGTCTAGAGCAATAATTTCACGGATCCTGAAGCGGGATAAGGACCCCCTCCAGTGTGGGTCTTACAGGCCGATTTCGCTCCTCAACGTGGACGCAAAGTTGTTGGCGAAGGTACTGTCCAGAAGGGTGGAAGATGTGGTCCCGATGGTTATCCATGAGGACCAAACGGGGTTTGTGAAGGGAGGCAGCTGAATGTCAATGTTCGGCGGCTTCTTAATGTTATGATGATGGCGTCGGCGGCTGGAGAGGCAGAAATAGTAGCATCGATGGATGCGGAGAAAGCTTTTGACAGAGTGGAGTGGAGCTACCTGCGGGAAGTGCTGAGAAGGTTCGGGTTTGGTGAAGGATTCATCAGCTGGGTGAGGTTGCTGTACAGCTCCCCGGTGGCGAGTGTGGTGATGAATGGGAGGGTCGGAGGACTTTCGGCTTTCCCGGGGATGAGGCACGGATGCCCCTTGTCTCCCCTGCTCTTCGCATTACGATTGAGCCCTTGGCCATGGCGCTGAGGGATTCGAAGAACTGGAGGGGGATTGTGCGGAGGGGGGGGGGTTGGGAGGAGCACCGGATGTCATTGTACGCAGACGATTTACTGTTGTACATCGCGGATCCGGCGGGGGGGGGGGGGGGGGGTGGATGCCAGAGGTGTTGAAGATACTTGGGGAGTTTTTTCGAACTATAAGCTCAATGTGGGGAAGAGTGAGCTGTTTGTGCTGCACCTGGGGGACCAGGAGAGGATAGGAGCTCCCGTTGAAGAGGGCGGAGAGGAGCTTTAGATATCTTGGGGTCCAGATAGCTAGGAGCTGGGGGGGCCCTGCACTGGCTAAACTTTTCTAGGCTGGTGGAACAGATGGAGGAGGAGTTCAGGAGGTGGGACACGCTGCCACTCTCTTTGGCGGGCAAGGTCCTGTCGATTAAGATGACGGCGCTCCCAAGGTTTTTGTTTCTTTTCCAGTGCCTCCCCATTTTGTTCACTCTTTTTGTTCCTCTTTTTTCAAAAGGGTGAATAAGAGTATTCTGGGGTTTGTGTGGGCGCGGAAGGCCCCGAGAGTAAGGAGGGTATTCCTGGAGCGAAGAAGGGAGGCAGGCGGGTTGGCGTTGCCCAACCTGTGTGGGTATTACTGGGCGGTGAATGTGGCAATGATTCGCAGGTGGGTGATGGAGGGGGAGGGTGCCGCATGGAAGAGGCTGGAGGCGGCGTCCTGAGTGGGAACGAATTTGGAGGCATTAGTGACGGCCCCACACCTACTCCCCCCCGGCAAGATATTCCACGAGTCCGGTAGTGGTGGCGTCCCTCAAAATTTGGGGGCAGTGGAGGCGGCACAGGGGGGAGGTGAAGGCCTCAGTGTGGGCCCCGATACGGGGCAATCACCGGTTTGCACCAGGGAGAATGGATGGTGGGTTCTTGAGTTGGCATAGGGCAGGCATCAGGCGGATGGGGGACCTTTTCCTCGATGGGAAGTTTGCGACTTTAGAGGAGTTGGAGTGGAAGTGGGGCCTCCTCCCTGGGAATGCTTTCAGGTATATGCAGATTGTGGCGTTTGTTAAGTATCAGGTGGCGGGGTTCCCAGTGCTGTCGCCGAGGGGGGTGCAGGATAGGGTGCTCTCGGGGACGTGGGTCGGTGAGGGGAGGATCTCGGCGATTTATCAGGTGATGCAGGAGGAGGGGGAGGCCTCGGTGGAGGAGCTGAAAGCGAAGTGGGAGGAGGAGCTAGGGGAAGAGATTGACGATGGGACGTGGGCGGATGGCCTGGGGAGGGTGAACTTGTCCTCTTGTTGCGCACGGCTCAGCTTAATTCAGCTGAAGGTGCTGCATAGGGCGCACATGACTGGGGCCAGGATGAGCCGGTTCTTTGGGGGTGAGGACAGGTGCGGGAGGTGTTCGGGAGGCCCGGCGAACCACACCCACATGTTTTGGGCATGTCCGACGTTGGAGGGGTTTTGGAAGGGGGTGGCGGGGACTTTGTCCAGGGTCGTCGGTTCCAAGGAGGAGCCGGGCTGGGGGCTCGCGATCTTTGGGGTAGCATCAGAGCCGGGAGTGCAGGAGACGAGAGAGGCTGGTACCCTGGCCTTTGTGTCTCTAGTAGCCCAGTGTAGGATTCTCTTACTGTGGAGGGACGCAAAGCCCCCGAGCCCGGAAGCCTGGTTCAATGACATGGCCGGGTTCATCAGGCTGGAAAAGGTTAAGGGCGAAATTCTCTGCTCCCCACATGGCGTGGGAGAATCGTGGGAGGGCCTCCCGACATTTTTTACGCCACCCTGGCACCCCCAGCGATTCTCCCCCTCCCCTCTCGGATAAATCGCCGCTCGCCGTTTTTCACGGCGAACGGCGATTCTCCGAGCCCGATGGGCCGAGCGGCCGGCCCTTCACGCCCGTTTCACCACGGCAGCAACCACACCTGGTCACTGCATTCGTGAAACGGGCGCCAGGTGCCTGTTTGGGGCATCCAGGGGCCCGATTGGGACGGGAGCACCGCGACTGTGCTCGGGAGGGGACAGGCCCGCGATCGGTGCCCACCGATCGTCGGGCCAGCGTCCAAAACGGACGTACTCTTTCCCCTCAAGCCGCCACGTCTTGCCGGGCGGCGGAGGAGAAAGACGGCACCGCGCATGCACGGCTTCGTGCCATCTGCGGCTGATGTCATCCGCGCATGCGCAGGTTGGAGCCGGCAACCTGCGCATGCGCGGATGACATCAGAAAAGCGCTGTTTCCGCGTCATTTCCAGTGTGACGAGGTCGCTGCCGGGAACGACGGGGGCCCGCTCCTCGCCCCTGGGTGGGGTGAATTAGGTGCGGGGAGCGAATCCGAGTCCGTCGTGAAGCTCGGCCGATTTCACGACGGCCAACCCGATTTTTATCGGGAGCGGAGAATACCGCCCTAAGTTTGCCCTGAGGGGGTCGGTACAAGGGTTCTTCTGGCGGTGGCAGCCTTTTCTCGATTTCCTGGCAGAGGGGTAGAGGATGGTCAGTCTCAGCAGCAACCCGGGGGGAAGGGGGGGGGGGAGGGTAAGGGGTGTGGGTTCTGGGTTTGTTAAGGGGGTTTATTTTTGTGACGGTGTGTTTGCTATTTTCTTCTTTCTTGTATTGCTATTAGTTATTAATTTATTACTTTGTATTGCGGGGGATTTCTTTTTCTGTTTCTGTTTAGTTTTACACTTTGTTTACTTTAACTGTAGGGGAAAATTTGTTGTTGAAAAATTAAAACAAAAAAAAATACCGCCCACATACTGGCTCAAATTCCAGCTCGGGTCCGGGTCTTCGCTTTCTTTGCCCTTCCACTCGCATCTGAAAGCCAATATTTGTTTGCCTTCACTTACAATTGACAGCAGTACACCTGGACCCGACTGCCTCAGGGGTTCGCCAACTCACCTACGCTCTTCTCCAGATGTCTGCAGACCCAACTCCAGGCCATGACATTGGAGCATGGTTCCACTCTAGTGCAGTATGGTGATGACCAATTGGTAGCGAGTCCCAACGAGCCCAGTAACAGGGATGATGTGATCCAGTTATTAAACCACCTAGCCCCGTTGGGTTACATTGCTTCACAATCAAAGGTCCTGGTGGCTCAGACAAAGGTCAAGTTCTTAGGAGTTTTACTTACAGCCACAGAAAGCAGTCTCGAACCCAGTAGGATTGAACCCATATGCTAATTTCCCGCCCTACCACAGCCAAGGAGGTCCATCATTGGCTGGGTATGGTGAATTATTGCAGGCAGTGGATACCAAACATCGCTATCTATACAAAGCTGCTGACGCCATATACTAGCGAAGGGGGGAATTTTACTCTCACCACCGAGGCACTCAAAGCCATCTGTTGCCTGAAGCAGGCCTTGTTACAAGCACCGGCCCTTGGTAGGCCCCTGTACGACCGACCGTTCCAGGTATACTGTACTGTTCTGGAAGGGTGTTCAACAGCGGTACTCATCCAGCAACATGGGGATAAGCACCAGCCCGTGGCATGTTACTCTTCCAAACTTGATCCAGTGGCGTTGGGCCACCCTGTTTGCACCCAGATCCTGGCAGCGATATACAATAGTCTGCAGGCTGCTGCCAATATAACTCTCCAACAGGACATTACGGTGTATAACTCCCACTCGGTCATCGCACTACTGGGGCAGCTGCAGACTCAGCATCTTACCGCAGCTCGTCAGAATAGGTATGGAATATACCTTTTAAACAATCTACGTCTGACATTTAAATATTGTACCACGATCAATCCAGCCTGTTTTCTTAGCGGTCCCCCGACCATGAAGACGCGCCTGGCCACGACTGTCTAGCCTTGATTCAGGAAGCTACTAAGATAAGGGAAGATTTGAGCATATTCCGTTAGATCAACCTGACATGATTATGTATGTTGATGGCAGTGCCTTAATACGCCCCCTGGCCGGAGACTATCCGGTTACGCAATCGTGGATCAGGATGGCCTGACCCTAGAAGGGCCGGTTTTCAGACCCCTTATTCAGCCCAACAAGCCGAACATTTTGCCCTTACCCGTGCATGTATACTCGCGGCAGATCGCCGGGTAAATATTTATACTGACTCACGATACGCCTTCGGGGTAGCTCATGACTTCGGACAACTCTGGAAGAATAGGGGATTCCTTACCTCGGCAGGCACGGAGATATCCCACCGGGGTTTAGTTAATGACCTACTGCAGGCCCTCCTTATGCTCGCGCAGATTTCCGTCATTAAATGCGCGGCCCATACAAACGGTAAGACCCCGTTTGACGTTGGTAATGAACGAGCAGATTGTGCAGCGTGGACAGCCCACAAACTCAGCAAGTGGTGGTGCCTAAAATGTTAAGTCAGACTAAACATTCTGCAATAAATAGGTCTGCCTCTGACAAGCCAATGCCAATCATCCAAGACATCATCTGGTTACAGGAGGACGTTCCTGAGATTGATAAACAAATGTGGAAACGTTTAGGTTGTACAAATGATTCTGTTTCTTCTTTATGGACCACGCCAGCACATCAGACTTGTATGTCTGATGAGGTAGCATTATGGGTCATCGAATGTGTACACTTTGCAACTCATTGTGGGGCTCGGGGGAGTAGTGATTTGTTGCTGGACACTTGGTGGCATCCTAAAATGCAGGGGCTGGCCCAGAGTATCAGTAATCGGTGTTTGATTTGTCAGCAGTATAACACCGGCAAGTGTATCCCTTGTGGTATGGGGCAAACCCCGTTGCCCAGTGGTCCCTTTGAGACGCTCCAGATGGATTACATTGAGTTGGAAAGGTGTCAATTTTATAAATATGTCTTGGTTATTGTGCATGTGTTCAGCAGATGGATTGAGGCGTATCCGACTACCGATAATAAAGCTGCTACTGTGGTTAAAGTTCTGATGCGGGAAATCATTCCCCGGTACGACATACAAGCTCAGTTAAGTTCTGATAACGGGCCTCATTTTATTGGACAGATTAAGAAGCAGTTCTGCTCCCAGCTGGGCATACGCCAGCAGCTTCACTGTGCATACTGACCGCAGGTGGCCGGGTTGGTTGAGAGACACAATCAGACCCTCAAAACTAAATTGGCCAAATTAAGAGCAGACACGGTGTAGTAATCCACGGGACGCAGGAGTTCCGTCACCATACCAATATTTATTTACAATAACGATATTACAGGAGCAGCTACAAACAGTGCTGCTAGCAGTCCAGTCAACTTAAGATTGGCTCACAAAGCCTACACAGGTGGTTATATGGGCCCCCTCAATGAGCGATCATTGAGGGAGCTCATACTCCAATTGGCCAACCAATAAAGCCAATTGGAGTTCATTACACATGGGATTGACATGGCTTAATTTGCTCCCCGTTGCCCTCTTCCAGCTGTGGGTTACACCTGCGGGACCGGCCCGGCTCTCTCCTGCCGAGATCCTTTTTGGCAGGCCCCTTAGAAGTCCCTGGAACCTGCATGTTCCCAGACTGGTCCAGTTTCACCATATGACTGAAGAATGACTACCTATGTTCCGGCCTCACTAAGGTCCTAAGGAGCTCCATGGCCAGGTCCGCGCGGCTCACCCCATCCGTCCCCATACTAGCTTGCTTTCAGTGCAGCCTGGTATTATGTCATGGTCAAAAATTGGACTCGGAAAGGGTCGGAACCACGATGGGAGGGTCCCTTCCAAGTTCTCCTTACCACCCCCACTGCAGTTAAAGCGGAAGGGCGGAGTGCTTGGGTCTACCTCCACCACTATAAATACGTCGGTCACTAACCTGCCTCCCTTCCCCAGTGCTGTTTTACAGGTGTGGAGCATGATGGGTTGGATACGGCCGCCTGTGCAATCTTCAGCCTCGCCCTCGCTTGGAGTGACATCAGCGGCGGAAATGGAAAAGGGGAAATAGTCATCTGTAGCTGTAACCCCAACCAAACTACAAGGACATTTCACTTATGCAGAGGTGACGTTCTCCCGCTGCCCCATATACGAGGACATGGTATCGAACTCATTGGAGGTCATCAGGTTAACGGGACAATGCAGGACTCATGAAGCAATTGCACGGTCCCCCGGCGTGGGAAGGGAACATTGCATGGATATTGCCTTGTTTTTGGAGTACATGTAAATTTGATTTTGGATGTGTTAATATTGGTGCCATAAAGGTAAAGTCAGACCGTGCGGAGAGGGTAGGAAGAGGTTGTGAGAGAGAGAGAGGGACGAGAGAGAGGACGGAGTGTGTGAGAAGGGGGGTACAACTAGAACGTAGGTTATCAGGAGATATACTTACTTCATTTAGACCCCAGAATGAGGGAAACCTGGGCAGTATGAATCTCTTCTACCAGATCTACCACCGCTTGTATGGCCAGGGACGGGTTGTCTGCTACCCGGACCCCGCATCGGTGTCTAGGTTATTTACTGTTCACCGCTTTGGGGCACTCCCCAAACGGTGTTTCATTGTCAGCGTTCCGAGCCACTGCCCGAGCAAGTCACTCTTCCTTACGATCCGGGTTCAACACCACCGGCTATTTGCCTTCCCCTTCCTCCGGATAATTCCCACTCACAGTCTGATAAGCTTCAACGGTGGAGGCCGTATATACCGAGCCACTTCACTCCCAATAGAGACTCCCGGTCGTACGAGAATTGTTTCAGCAGTGAGGGGCAATGGCTTGTTTACTGGTAGAGGTGGAAACGAATGTAACATGTCTGTTTCCCACTTGTATGGACAGGAGGTGTCACGTCACTCAGACGTCCGGCCAATGCGTCTGTTACAACACCACCTGCGTTCCATTGAACGCTGGCCTCCAGCTCCTTTATGGCTGGGCGAATGTCTCTCACATCACAGTTGGGACTAGGGCTTTCCGCATTGCTAGGAGGCAAGAATGGGCGTTCCAAAGCTGGATAAACTGGCTTACTGGGCGATCCCTGCTTAACCGATATACTGATTGTGATGCTAGCCTGTACACGGAGCAAGGATAATACTTTCTTTTTAATGGCACAGCGACCAATGTTTTGTCACCCCCATTTCCTTGCCAAATTGCTATCGGGACTCTAGTCCCTACCACATTCCCATGCTCCTCTGCGTGGATACTGCACAATCAGTTGGCATGCTGGGCAGTCTCAGAGGAATTCTGCGAGAACTGGAAAAAACCTCAGGTTCTAGCACCCAACCGGGGCCACTCAGCCGGATGGGGAATTCTGAGCGTCTTGACACTGGGAGGTATGGGGGGTTCCTTGGCGGTCAGCGATAGGAATTATTTTATTTGTGTCCTTACCATCCTGGGAAACGAAACCTTGGGAGCCTGTGGGGCAATAACCAAGGAATTGTCTCAACTGTGGTTGTTTGCCATGCAGAACCGGTATGTTCTTGACTATCTTCTGGCCCGTTGGGGTGGGGTATGTGCCATAGGGCAGGCCAAGTGTATCATGGGAGTTCAAGACGTAACCGCTAACATCACTAAATTTATGGATCGCATACGGGACCACCTGGACGGTATGCAGGACTCTGGCTCTTGGGGTAACTGGGGATTCGGAGGTTGGAAGGACTGGTTGATAAATATGGTCATGTATTTAGGAGTGGCACTCGCCTGCATCTTTGTGGGCCTGGCCATCCTTAAATGTGTGATGGGTAAAATACAGTGTGCACTGGAACAGATAGACGCCCTTAGAAGCTTGGCTGTTAGGATCCAAGAGGTTGCAGCGGATGACGGGGTGCTGCAACAAGAATTGGCAATGCAGCGACAAATTTTCTTAGATGAGGGGCCATAGCTACGAATTGGACCGATAGGTTATCATGAAATGATAAAAGGAGGGAATGAGGAATTGAACAAACAAATGTGATATAAAATAGGATTATTAGTTAGAATAATATAGAGGATAGAGCCGGTCTGATGGTAGTGAGTTAACAGGCAAAGAACAAAGAAATTGTGCGAAGCATGGCCAGAAAGGGGGGAGGGGAGCCTCGTGCAGAATATGGTGAAAAGAATGCTGGGTAACAAGAGGCCCAGGGTTGAGGAATGCGAAGTGAGCCAAACAGGATATATGGCCAGGTCAGGAAGTGTATAGGATGACCTATGGGAATCTTGTATGTGAAACTTGATGCCATTTGAATGATATGTGCAGAGATGTCTTTGTCCTCGGACTCACTTGGTTCTGGGAGCTTCAGGAGACTGTATGTGTTCTAAATCTCTATAGAGCGGGTCAGCCTTTCACGTTGTTTAAAAATAAATAATACCATACCTACAGATCCCTCTCGGGTTTTATTGAAACCAGACTGACGGGTAAAGACCTTAATTTGTCATGCTGACCTTCCAACAGTGCAGCACTCCCTCAGTGCTGACCTTCCAACAGTGCAGCACTCACTCTGTACTGACCCTCTGATGGCGCAGTGCTTCCACAGGACTAACCCTCTCACAGTGCAGCACTCCCTCAGTACTAGCCCTCTGGCACTCTGGCAGTGCAGCACTCTCTCAGTACTAGCCCTCTGACAGTGCGGCACACCCTCAGTACTTCCCCTGCATGAGTGCAGTCTTCTCTCAGTACTGGTGCTTGGACAGTGCGGCACTCCCTCAATACTGACCTTCTGACAGTGCAGCACTCCCTCAGTACTGACCCTCTGACAGTGCAGCACTCCCTCAGTACTGACCCTCTGACAGTGCGCACTCCCTCAATACTGACCTTCTGACAGTGCAGCGTTCCCTCAGTACTGACCCTCTGACAGTGCAGCACTCCTTCAGTACTGACCCTCTGACAGTGCAGAACTCCCTCCGTACTGACCCTCTGACAGTGCAGCACTCCCTCAGTACTGACCCTCTGGCAGTACAGCACTCCCTCAGTACTGACCCTCTGACAGTGCAGCATTCCCTCAGTACTGACCCTCTGAAAGTGCAGCATTTCCTCAGTACTGACCCTCTGAAAGTGCAGCATTTCCTCATACTGAACATCCGACCGTGCAGCCCTCCCTCAGTACTGACCCTCTGACAGTGCAGCACTCTCTCAGTATTGACCCTCTGACAGTGTAGCACTCCCTCAGTACTGACCCTCTGACAGTACAGCACTCCCTCAGTACTGACCCTCTGACAGTGCGGCACTCCCTCAGTACTGACCCTCTGACAGTGCAGCACTCCCTCAGTACTGACCCTCTGACAGTGCAGCACTCCCTCAATACTGACCCTCTGACAGTGCAGCATTCCCTCAGTACTGACCCTCTGACAGTGCAGCGCTCCCTCAGAACTGACCCTCTGACAGTGCAGCACTCCCTCTGTACTGACCCTCTGAAAGTGCAGCATTTCCTCAGTACTGACCCTCTGACAGTGCAGCATTCCTCAGTACTGACCCACTGACAGTGCAGCACTCCCTCAGTACTGACCCTCTGACAGTGCAGCACTCCCTCAGTACTGACCCTCTGACAGTGCAGCACTCCCTCAGTACTGACCCACTGACAGTGCAGCACTCCCTCAGTACTGACCCTCTGACAGTGCAGCATTCCCTCAGTACTGACCCTCTGAAAGTGCAGCATTTCCTCATACTGAACATCCGACCGTGCAGCACTCCCTCATGTTGGTCCTTGGAGAGTCTTCCACGCCCAAAGGCATACCCTCTGACAGTGCTCGGTTTTCTGTACTGACCATCCAACAGTTCAGCAAACCCTCAGCACTAATCCTCTGAGAGTGACGCACTCATTCATACTGCCCTGCAACAGTGCATAACTACCTCAATACTGACCCTTTGACAGAGCAGCACTCTCTCATTCTGACACTACAATAGTGGAGAATACCCTTCACCTGACCCTACGACAGTGCAAGACTCCCTCAGCACTGACTCTCTGACAGTGCAGCACTCCCTTAGTACTGACCCTCCGACAGTGCAGCAATCCCTCAGTATTGAGCCTCCGACAGTGCAGCGCTCCCTCACACTGAGCCTACACACAAAAGTGCATAACTCCCTCAGTACTTCCCCTACAACAGTGCAACACTTCCTCAATATTGAACCTCCGTCATTGCAACACTCATTCAAGCTGATCCTTGGAGAGTGCAGCAGTCCCACAGACAAATCCTCTGACAGTACATCGGTCCATCTGTACTGACCATCCAAAAGTGCAGCATTCACTCATACTAACCATCTGACAGTCCAGCACTCCCTCTGTACTGACCCTCTGGCAGTTCAACACTGCCTCATATTGATCCTCCAACAGAGCAGCATTCCCTAGTATTGCTCTTACAGCAGTATACCATCATACTGACCCTCTAACAGCACATAACACCCTCATACTGATCCTCCAACAGAGCAGCATTCCCTAGTATTGCTCTTACAGCAGTATACCATCATACTGACCCTCGAAGCACATAACACCTTCATACTGATCCTCCAACAGAGCAGCATTCCCTAGTATTGCTCTTACAGCAGAATACCATCATACTGACCCTCTAACAGCACATAACACCCTCATACTGATCCTCCAACAGAGCAGCATTCCCTAGTATTGCTCTTAAAGCAGTATACCATCATACTGACCCTCTAACAGCACATAACACCTTCATACTGATCCTCCAACAGAGCAGCATTCCCTAGTATTGCTCTTACAGCAGTATACCATCATACTGACCCTCTAACAGCACATAACACCCTCATACTGATCCTTCGACAGAGCAAGATATTGGACATTTTGAACTCTCCCTCAGTATACCCGAACAGGTGCCGGATTATGGTGTCTAGGGGATTTTCACAGTAACTTCATTGCAGTGTTAACGTAAGTCTACTTGTGACACGAATAAAAATTATTATTACTGGTCCTCCGACAGTGCAGCGCTTCTTTTGTACTGACTCCTTCTGCACCGTAAATTCTATGATTCTGTCACTCTCTGACAGTGCAACACTTCCTCAGGCTGACCCTCAAGACAGTGCAACACTCCCTCAATACTTTTATGTTTGAAAAATATTTCATTGAGTCATTTATATATTTATACATCAAGCAAAACAAGACAACAGGGCTGCAAATAATCAAATCACCTAAATCTCTAACATGCCAGCATCCCACCTCCTGCTCCCAACACTCCTGACGGAGTAGGGCAGGTTGCGGGTCTTAATAAAGTGTAAAAACGGGTGGCCCCTGGATGGCAGAGATGGCAGGGAGCGGAGGAGGTCAATCTGCGCGCTGGCGCAGGTACCGTGGGATAGGGCATCGGGAGGCTCGTTGAGCGTACCAGGAAGATACAAGATATCGTAGTTGTACGTGGACAACGCGATCCGCCACCGCAAGATCTTGTCGTTCTTGATCTTGCCCCTCTGTGCATTATCGAACATGAAAGCCACTGACCGTTGGTCTGTGAGGAGGGTAAACCTCCTGCCGGCCAGATAGTACCTCCAATATCGCACAGCTTCGACTATGGCCTGTGCCTCCTTTTCCACCGAGGAGTGGCGATTTCGGAAGTGTGGAGGGTTCGTGAGAAGAAGGCCACGGGTCTGCCCGCTTGGTTCAGGGTGGCCGCCAGAGCTGCGTCAGACGCGTCGCACTCGACCTGGAATGGAGGGACTCGTCGATAGCCTGCATTGTGGCTTTTTGCGATATCCGCTTTGATGCAGCTAAAGGCCTGGCGGGCCTCCATCGACAGGAGAAAGGAGGTGGGCTGGATGAGGGGGCGGGCTTTGTCGGCGTAGTTGGGGACCCACTGGGTGTAATAGGAGAAGAAGCCCAGGCAGCGTTTGAGGGCTTTGAGGGAGTTGGGGAGAGGGAGTTCCATCAGGGGGCGCATGTGTTCGGGATCGGGGCCTATCACTCCGTTACGCACTACGTAGCCGAGGATGGCTAGACGGTCGGTGCTAAACACGCACTTATCCTTATTGTAGGTTAAATTAAGGAGTTTCGCAGTTCGGAGGAATTTTTGAAGGTTGATGTCATGGTCCTGTTGGTTGTGGCCGCAAATGGTGACGTTATCGAGGTATGGGAAGGTAGCCCGTAACCCATGCTTGTCGACCATTCGGTCCATCGCCTGTTGGAAGACCGAGACCCCATTTGTGACACCGAATGGAACCCTGAGGAAGTGGTAGAGGCGCCCATCTGCCTCAAACGCGGTGTGCTTGCGGTCACTCGTGCAGATGGGAGCTGGTGGTAGGCGGACTTAAGATCCACCGTGGAAAATAATTTGTATTTCGCAATCCTGTTAACTAGGTTGGAAATACAGGGGAGAGGGTACGTGTCCAGCTGCGTAAACCTGTTGATGGTCTGACTGTAATCAATGACAATCCGGTTTTTCTCCCCAGTCCGAACTACCAGCACTTGGGCTCGCCAGGGACTGTTGCTGGCCTCGATAACTCCTTCCTTAAGGAGCCTCTGGACCTCGGATCCGATGAAGGTCCGGTCCTGGGCACTGTATCGGCTGCTCCGAGTTGCGACAGGTTTACAATCTGGGGTGAGATTTAGCAAACAAGGGAAGGGAGGTCCACTTTGAGGGACGCGAGGCTGCAGACAGTAAGGGGAGGCCCAAGAGTGCTGGAACGCAAAGACGGGGGAGAATGAGGAGTTTGAAGTTTTTGAAAACCCTCCCCTGGCCCGTGAGATCCGCTATGCAGCACCCGGTGATTTGGACGGAGTGTGACCCGAGGCCAATTCGATTTATGCTTAACTGGGTGGATGGGGAGCGCACAGCGTCTTACCGTGTCGGGGTGGACAAAACTTTCCGTGCTCCCGGAGTCCAGTAGGCATTTTGTCTTGTGTCCGTTGAGCTGGATCGTTGTCGTAGTCTTGGCGCAGCGAGTGTGGTCGCGACTGGTCGAGTGTGATGAAGCAAGTCGTGGCAAGAGTTCCAGGTCATCCACGGTGGCAGAGTAATCGCTGACAGGGCCTTCCGTGTTGGCCCAAGATGGCGGCGCCCAGGACCCGGACGTGGAATCGGGGTCCCAAGATGGCGGCGCCCAGGACCCGCTCATGGCGTCCGGGACCCAAGATGGCGGCACCCGTGGGGAACCTCGTGGCAGCTGGGGGCAGTGTCAGTGGCGTCTGCGGGGCCGGTCGGGCAGCCGGGAGCGGGGGTCGAGAGGACCGTGGGCCTGTTGCGGGGCCGGGAGGTGGGCCGGAGAGGTCAGTGCACGGCACGGGGCCCTGGTGGGGGGGGGGGGGGGGGGGGGGGGGGGGGGGGGGGGGGGGGGGGGGTGGGGGGGCCCCCGGGGGGGGTGGGGCCCGGGGGGGGGGGGGGGGGGGGGCGGCGCTCCGCGGATCGCTGCGCGGAACAGCAGTGATCGACTTGGTCTGGCAGACCACAATGTAGTGGCCCTTCTTCCCGCAGCTCTTACACAGAGTGGAGCGGGCCGGGCAGCGCGGGCGGGGGTGCTTGGAGAGGCCACAAAAATAGCAGCGGAGGCCCCGATAGCTTGTCAGAACGTCCCGCAGCGCAGGCCTGGGGGGTGGTCGGGGTCAGCGGAGGACGGGGGTGGCGTGTGCCACGAGGTCCAGGGGGTTGCTGCGCGGCAGGGGGCATATGCGCAGGCGTTCAGGTCGGCGACCTCCAGGGAGGTTACAGGGATCCGTGCCTCAGCTAGTCTTCTCCAGCAATCGTTGGCGGATAGAGGAGGATTGCATGCCGGCAACATAAGCGTCTCTAATTAAAAGTTCCATGTGCTCAGTCGCAGAAACATGGGGACAGGCGCACATTCTCCCTAGAGCCTGTGAATTTGTCGAGTGACTCACCAGGGAACTGCTGTCTAGTTGTCAGGGGATGCCATGCGTATAGTTCATTGACCGGCCAGAGAAAGTGTCCTTTCAGGATATCCATGGCCGCGTCATAATCACTTTCGTCCCTCAATCATTGAATATACCGCCGTACCCACGCACGAGTGGGGATGTGGAGTTCTGCTCCTTGGTGGGCTTGCTGGCCTGCAGTTGTCAGGTAACTGTTGAAAACACTCCTGCCAGTGTTTAAAGATTGCAGGCGCATTTGAGGCATGCGGGCTGGTACGGAGGCAGTCAGGCTTGATGCGTAGCTCCATTCCAAAATTCTAGCTGATTAAATTGATGAACCATCAATTGGACGTGAGACACGATGAAGATCCAAACTGTGGCTTTAATCAGCTAGTTGTTAGCCCGGCGGGCGACTACAGAGAAAGGCCGACCGCCGGGAACCCTGGGTACTTTTACCCCGCTTCGGAGGCGTGGTCTACTTGCCTCTCGACCAATTGGTGAGCAGTCACATGACTAGTCCCAGCCAATCAGACAAGAGGCACATGACCAGCCAGAGCCAATGGGAAATCAATGCTCTGCACCAATGGCAGTGCTCCCACTCATATCACCTCACACCCCTACCTCCTTTTTAATCGCCCCCCACCCCCCCCCATCTCCTGCTGACATTTGAACTGTTCTCAATCCGGGCAAAACCTTCCACAGACCCTCTCAAGGTGAACTTTATCTTCTCCAGCCGAAGAACTCTGTCAGGTCACTCATCCACACCCTTAGTTTTGGCGGCCCTGAGTCCTCCATTCTAATAAGATCTGTCTCCAGGCTACCAAGGAGGCAAGGGCCAAGACATTTACTTCTCTCACCCCCTGAACTACTGGGTCTTGTGACACTCCAAAGATAGTCATTTCTGGACTAGGGACCACCTTTACCTTCAAGTCCTCCGACATAACGGAATCCCGCAAGCTTCGGACAACCCCAACATATGTGGACATGATTCGCAGGCTCACCCGCATACCGCACACATCTATACTCCACCCCTTCAAAAAACCATCTAATCCGGGCCACAGTCCTATGTGCCCTGTGAACCACTTTAAATTGAATAAGGTTAAGCCTGGCACACAGTGAGGATGCGTTCACCCTCCTCAGAGCCTCCTTCCACACCGCAGCCTCCACCTCCCTCCCCAACATCTCCCACTTACGCTTCACTACCCCTATCAGGGCTCCCTCCCAATCTATCAACTCCTTATAAATTTCTGACATTTTACCCTCTCCTATCCCTGTTTTTGACACCACCTTGTCCTGCAGTCCCAAGGATGGCAGGTGATGAAAGGATGGTACCCGTTTCCGGACAAAATCCCTTACTAACAAATGCCAGAACCCATTCCCGGCGGGAAACTCAAATTCTTTCACCAAACCCTCTCAGCTTGGAAAGCTGCCCGACACGATTGGTCCCCTAACCGCTCATCCCCGCCGATTGCCACCAAACCTATGATTCCCACAAATCGGTGCCCAGGCTGAGGCCCCCTCCAGCCTCAGGTGCTGCTGCACTGCATGCACCATTACTGGGCTTCTGGAGTACCTGGCTGCCGAGAACGGGAAAGGCGCCATCAACTCGGGTCTTTACAAGAGGCCGCATCCATCTGCTCCCATACCGACCCCTCTTGCACTACCCACTTCCTCATCATGGCTATATTCGCTGCCCAATATTAATTCATCATATTTAGGAGAGCTAATCCGCTCCCGTTCCTCGACCTGGTTCCAGCAGTACTTTATTCAGCCGTGGGGCCATACCTGCTCAAACATCAAAATCAGTGCATTTGCCCTCCTAAAAAAATCCTTAGGGATGAAAATTGGAAGATTCTGGAACACAAAAAAGAAACTCGGGAGAACCATCATCTTCACCGATTGCACCCATCCCACCAGCGACAGCAGGAGTACATCCCACCTCCTGAAATCCCCCTTCATCTCTTCCACCAAACGCACCAGATTCAATTTGTGCCACTGCTCCCCCTTCCATGCCACCTGAATACCCAAATACCAAAAGCTCGCCCCCACTACTCCAAATGGCAAATCCCCCAGCCTCCTGCCCCTTCGCTTGGATCAGAAAAACTTTGCTCTTCCCCATATTCAGGTTATATCCCAAAAAACAATCAAACTCCCTCAAAATACCCATAATCCCCCCAATACCTTCCAAAGGGTTTGATATGTAGAGCAGCAGATCATCTGTGTGCAGTGAAACGCTATGCCCAACTCCACATACTATCACCTGCCAGTGCCTTGATGCTCTCAGCCACATTGCCATTGGCTCTGTAGCAAAGCAAAGAGCAATGGGATGAGTGGGCATCCCTGCCTCGTCCCCCAATGCAACCTGAAATATTCTGAACTCACTTGGTTCATTCATACACTCGCTACTGACGCCCAATGCAACAACTGAACCGAATCCACAAATCCCTACCCAAACTCAAACTGCCCCAGTACCTCCCACATATAGTCCCATCCACCCGGTCGAAGGCCTTCTCTGTATCCATGGCAACCACCAACTCCACACTCCGTCCCTCCACGGGCATTATTATAACATTTAATAGCTGCCTGATGTTGGCCGATAAATGCCTCCCCTTAATAAACCCCATCTCGACCTCGGCACACATTCCTTGATCCTTGAGGCCAGGATCTTGGCCAGCAACTTGCCGTCCACATTTGACAACAAAATTGGCCTTTAGGACCCACACAGCTCCGGATCCTTATCCCTTTTTAAAATTAAGGAGATTGAGGCCTGCAATAATGTCGGGGGGAGCACCACCTGCTTCCTCACCTCATTAAACGCCCTAACAAGCAGGGCCCCAACTTCCCCAAAAACATTTTGTAAAATTCCACCGGGAGCCCATCCGGATCCGGGGCCTTACCCGCCTGCATCTCTCCCATTCCCTCCACCATCTCAACAAACCTCATGGGGGCTCCCAATCCCTCCACTAGATCCTCCTCCACCCTGGGGAACTCCAACTACTCCAAAGAACACCTCATTACCTCCACCCTGGCAGGGGGCTCTGACGTGTACAATCTCTTATACAAGTTCCCGAACACCCCATTCACCCCTGCCAGGTCCAAGACTGTGTTTCCCCCTCCTATCTTTTACCTTTCCAATCTCCCTCGTGCCTCCTGCTTCCTCAATTTATGCGGCCACATCCTACTTGCCTTTTCGCCATACTCATAGGCTGCCCCATTAGCTCTCCTCAACTGCCCGGCAGCCTTATCCGCCGATATCAGCTTAAATTCCATCTGGAGTTTCTGCCGCTCCCTCAAGAACCTTGCTTATGGGACCTCCTAATACCTCCTACTCACCTGCAAAACATCCTCCACTCGCCTCGCCATCTCCGCCCACTCTGTGATATCTCTGTGTGTCCGTATTGAAATAAACTCCCCCCCCATACTAGCCTTCAGTGCTTCCCACAACATGGCGGCCAAAACCTCAGCCACGTCATTCAGCTCTACATATCCCTGAATAGCAGCCCTCATCCGCTCACAAACCTCCTCATCTGCCAAAGCCTGCATCCAACCCTCACTGCGGGTGCTGTCCTCCCCCCCGGCCCGTTTCTCTGCGCAGGTCAAGGAAACACACCCTGAGTGAGACACATCCAGAGTGGGAATTGGAACTTGGTAATTTGGTGCAGAGTGGGAGAAGGTGCTTTTTCCCTACCGTTTTGTTCTCTTTCTTCTGGCCTGTAACTTTTAATCTGCAGGGACAGAACCAGAGTGCATCCTGGGAAGGTAAGTGATTTTTATTTTTATTTTTATTACCTTTTCAAATTGTGTGGGCGGGAAACTGAAGTGATATCACAGTAAAGCTGTGACCTGAATGGCTGGTTGGAAATCTACACTAAATTTAAAAATTAAGCATTGTGAAACTAATTAAACATAATTACTTAATTACAATTTAGAGAGGTATCTAAGACAGAGATCGGAGAGTACTGTATTTAGCTTTCACATTTACAGTAGAAATCTAGTGCTGGGAAACATAGTTAACAGTCACTTTTTAAAAATTAAATTTTTTATAAATTTACTAATTAATTAACGCAATGTGAATTAGGGGGGGTGCAGTGCTCCGACTGTGAGATGTAGCAGGTCTGGGAGGCTTCCCGCGTCCCGGGTGGCTTTTTCTGCAGAAAGTGCGCCTAACTAGAGTTCTTCACAGACCGCATGGTTCGGTTGGAGCAGCAGTTGGATGCACTTAGGAGCGTGCAGGTGGCGGAGAGCATCATTGATAGCAGTTATATAAATGTGGTCACACCCAAGGTGCAGGCAGAGAAATGGGTGACCACCAGAAGGGGCAGGCAGTCAGAGCAGGAATCCCCTGCGGTTGTCACCCTCTCAAACAGATATACCCCTTTAGATACTGTCGGGGGGGATAGCCTATCAGGGGAAAACAGCAACAGCCAGAGCAGTGGCACCACGGCTGGCTCTGATGTTCAAAGCGCAGAAGAGCAAGATTCACAGGGGACTCTACAGTCAGGGGCACAGATAGGTGCTTCTGTGGACGTGAAAGAGACTCCAGGATGGTATGTTGCCTCCCTGGTGCCAGGCTCCAGGATGTCTCAGAACGGGTAGCGGGCATCCTGAAGGGGGAGGGTAAACAGGCAGAGGTCATTGTACATATTGGTACTAAAGAAATAGGCAGGAAAGGGCATGAGGTCCTGCAGCAGAAGTTCAGGGAGCTAGGCAGAAAGTTAAACGACAGGACCTCTAGGGTTGTAATCTCAGGATTACTCCCTGTGCCACATGCCAGTGGGGCTAGAAATAGGAAGATAGAGCAGCTAAACATGTGGCTAAACAGCTGGTGTAGGAGGGAGGGTTTCCATTATGTGGACCACTGGGAGCTCTTCAGGGGCAGGTGTGACCTGTATAAGAAGGATGGGTTGCATCTAAACTGGAGAGGCATAAATATCCTGGCCGTGAGGTTTGCTAGTGTCACACGGGAGGGTTTAAACTAGTATGGCAGGGGCGTGGGTACCGGAGCAATAGGTCAGAAGGTGAAAGCATTGAGGGAGAACTAGGGAATAGGGCCAGTATGGCTCCGAGGAAGAGCAGACAGGGAGATGTTGCTGAAAAGAGCAGGTCTGGTGGCCTGAAGTGCATATGTTTTAATGCAAGAAGTATTACGGGTAAGGCAGATGAACTTAGAGCTTGGATTAGTACTTGGAACTATGATGTTGTTGCCATTACAGAGACCTGGTTGAGGGAAGGATAGGATTGGCAGCTAAACCTTCGAGGATTGAAATGTTTCAGGCGGGATAGAGGGGGTGTAAAAGGGGTGGCGGAGTTGCGCTACTGGTTGGGGAGAATATCACAGCTATACTACGGGAGGACAGCTCAGAGGGCAGCAAAGCTATATGGGTAGAGATCAGGAATAAGAAGGGTGCAGTCACAATGTTGGGGGTTTACTACAGGCCTCCCAATAGCCAGCGGGAGATAGAGGAGCAGATATGCAGACATATTTTGGAAACTATTAAAAACAACAGGGTTGTTGTGATAGGAGACTTCAACTTCCCCAATATTGACTGGGACTCACTTAGTGCTAGGGGCTTGGATGGGGCAGAGTTTGTAAGGAGCATCCAGGAGGGCTTCTCAAAACAATATGTAGATAGTGCAACTAGGGAAGGGGCTGTACTGGACCTGGTATTGGGGAATCAGCCTGGCCAGGTGGTAGAAGTTTCAGCAGGTGAGCATTTCGGGAACAATGACTACAATTCAGTAAGTTTTAAGGTGCTGGTGTACAAGGATAAGAGTGGTCCTCGGATGAATGTGCGAAATTGGGGGAAGGCTAATTATAACAATATTAGGCGGGAACTGAAGAACATAGATTGGCAAGATTAGGGAACCATGGATGACGGGTGGAATTGTAAGACTAGCTAAGATGAAAAAGGAAGCACACAAGATCTAGGTCACTTAAAACTGATGAAGCATTGGACGAATATCGGGAAAGTAGGACAAATCTCAAACGCGCAATAAAGAGGGCTAAAATGAGTCATGAAATATCTTTGGCTGACAGGGTTAATGAAAATCCCAAAGCCTTTTATTCGTATATGAGGAGCAAGAGGGTAACTAGAGAAAGGATTGGCCCACTCAAAGACAAAAGAGAGAATTTATCCATGGAGTCAGAAGAAATGGGTGAGATTCTTAATGAGTACTTTGCATCAGTATTCACCAAGGAGAGGGACATGACGGATGTTGAGGATGTTTAAATACTCTAGGTCAAGGCGGCATAAGGAAGGGGGAAGTTTTGGATATTCTAAAAGGCATTAAGGTGGACAAGTCCCCAGGTCCGGGTGGGATCTATCCCAGGTCACTGAGGGAAGTGAGGGACGAAATAGCTGGGGCCTTAACAGACATCTTTGCAGCATCCTTGAGCATGGGTGAGGTCCCGGAGGACTGGAGAATTGCTAAATTTGTTCCTTTCTTTAAGAAGGGTAGCAGGGATAATCCAGGGAATTATAGACCTGTGAGCTTGACGTCAGTGGTAGGAAAACTGTTGGAGAAGATACTGAGGGATAGGATGTATTCACATTTGGAAGAAAATAGACTTATCAGTGATAGGCAGCATGGTTTTGTGCAGGGAAGGTCATGTCTTACAACCTCTAATAGAATTATTTGAGGAAGTGACAAAGTTAATTGATAAGGGAAGAGCTGTAGATGTCATATGCATGGATTTCAGTAAGGCGTTTGATAAAGGTTCCCATGGCAGGTTGATGGAAAAAGTGAAGTCTCATGGGGTTCAGGGTAGATGGATAAAGAACTGGCTGGGCAACAGGAGACAGAGAGTAGTGGTGGAAGGGAGTGGCTCAAAATGGAGAAAGGTGACTAGTGGTGTTCCACAGGGATCCGTGCCCGGACCACTGTTGTCTGTGATATACATAAATGATCTGGACAAAGGTGTAGGTGGTTTGATTAGCAAGTTTTCAGATGATACTAAGATTGGTGGAGTTGCAGATAGCGAGGGGGACTGTCAGAGAATACAGCAAAATATAGATAGATTGGAGAGTTGGCCAGAGAAATGGCAGATGGAGTTCAATCCAGGCAAATGAGAGGTGATGCATTTTGGAAGATCCAATTCAAGAGCGGACTATACGGTCAATGGACGAGTCCTGGAGAAAATTGATGTCCAGAGAGATCTGGGAGTTCAGGCCCATTGTACCTGAAGGTGGCAATGCAGATTGATAGAGTGGTCAAGAAGGCATACAGCATGCTTGCCTTCATCGGACGGGGTATTGAGTACAAGAGTTAGCAGGTCATGTTACAATTGTATAGGACTTTGGTTGGGCCACATTTGGAATACCGCGTGCAGTTCTGGTCGCCACATTACCAGAAGGATGTGGATGCTTTAGAGAAGGTGCAGAGGAGGTTCACCAGGATGTTGCCTGGTACTGAGGGTGCTAGCTATGAAGAAAGGTTGAGTAGATTAGGATTGATTTCATTGGAAAGACGGAGGTTGAGGGGGGACCTGATTGAGGTCGACAAAATTATGAGAGGTATGGACAGGGTGGATAGCAACAAGCTTTTTCCAAGAGTGGGGGTGTCAATTACAAGGGGTCACGATTTCAAGGTGAGAGGTGAAAGTTTAAGGGAGATGTGCATGGGAAGTTTTTTACGCAGAGGGTGGTGGGTGCCTGGAACACATTGCTATTGGAGGTGGTAGAGGTGGGCACGATAGCATCATTTAAGATGCATCTATACAGATATATGAACAGGTGGGGAACAGAGGGAAGTAGATCCTTGGAAAATAGGCGACAGGTTTAGATTAAGGATCTGGATCGGCGCAGGCTGGGAGGGCCGAAAAACGTGTTCCTGTGCTGTAATTTTCATTGTTCTTTGTTCGAGATGGGTGGTGGATGTTTGAGGGTACATCAACATCTGACATGTGGGAGGCTTTCAAATGTCAGTTGAAAGGAATTCACTACCGGCATGTTCCTGTGCGGAAGAAGGACAAATACGGCAAATTTCGGGAACCTTGAATAACGAGAGATATTGTTGGCCTCGTCAAAATGAAAAAGGAGGCATTTGTCAGGGATGGAAGGCTGGGAACAGACGAAGCCTGTGTCGAATGTAAGGAAAGTAGGAAGGAACTTAAGCAAGGAGGGCTAGAAGGGGTCACGAAAAGTAATTGGCAAATAGGGTTAAGGAAAATCCCAAGGCTTTCTACACATATATAAAAAGCAAGAGGGTAGCCAGGGAAAGGGTTGGCCCACTGAAGGATAGGCAAGGGAATCTATGTGTGGAGCCAGAGGAAATTGGCAAGGTACTGAATGAATACTTTGCATCAGTATTCACCAAAGAGAAGGAATTGGTGGATGTTGAGTCTGGAGAAGGGTGTGTAGATAGCCTGGGTCACATTGAGATCCAAAAAGACGAGGTGTTGGGCGTCTTAAAAAATATTAAGATAGATAAGTCCCCAGGGCCTGAGGGGATCTTTCCCAGAATACTGAAGGAGGCTAGAGAGGAAATTGCTGAGGCCTTGACAGAAATCTTTGGATCCTCACTGTCTTCAGGTGATGTCCCGGAGGACTGGAGAATAGCCAATGTTGTTCCTTTGTTTAAGGAGGGTAGCAAGGATAATCCAGGGGACTACAGGCTGATGAGCCTTACGTCAGTGGTAGAGAAATTACTGGAGAGAATTCTTCAAGACAGGATCTACTCCCATTTGGAAGCAAATTGACGTATTAGTGAGAGGCAGCATGGTTTTGTGAAGGGGAGGTCGTGTCTCACTAACTTGATAGAGTTTTTTGAAGAGGTCACAAAGATGATTGATGCAGGTAGGGCAGTGAATGTTGTCTATATGGACTTCAGTAAGGCCTTTGACAAGGTCCCTCATGGTAGACTGGTACAAAAGGTGAAGTCACACGGGATCAGGGGTGAGCTGGCAAGGTGGATACAGAACTGGCTAGGTCATAGATAGCAGAGAGTAGCAATGGGAGGGTGCTTTTCTAATTGGAGGGCTGTGACTAGTGATGTTCCGCAGGGATCAGTGCTGGGACCTTTGCTGTTTGTAGTATATATAAATGATTTGGAGGAAAATGTAACTGGTCGGATTAGTAAGTTTGCAGAAGACATAAAGGTTGGTGGAATTGCGGGTAGCGATGAGGACTGTCAGACGATACAGCAGGATTTAGATTGTTTGGAGACTTGGTCGGAGAGATGGCAGATGGAGTTTAATCCGGACAAATGTGAGGTAATGCATTTTGGAAGGTCTACTGCAGGAAGAGGATATACCGTGAATGGTAGAAGCCTCAAGAGTATTGAAAGTCAGAGAGATCTAGGTGTACAGGTCCACAGGTCACTGAAAGGGGCAACACAGGTGGAGAAGGTAGTCAAGAAGGCATATGGCATGCTTGCCTTCATTGGTCGGGGCATTGAGTATACGAATGGCAAGTCACACTTGGAGTATAGTGTTCAATTCTGGTTGCCACACTACCAGAAGGATGTGGAGGCTTCAGAGAGGGTGCAGAAGAGATTTATCAGGAGGTTGCCTGGTCTGGAGGGCATTAGCTATGAGGAGCGGTTGAATAAACTCGGTTTGTTCTCACTGGAACGACGGAAGTTGACGGGCGACCTGATAGGGGTCTACAAAATTATGAGGTGCATGGACAAAGTGGATAGTCAGAGGCTTTTTCCCAGGGTAGAGGGGTCAATTACTAGGGGGCATAGGTTTAAGGTGCGAGGGGCAAGGTTTAGAGGAGATGTATGAGGCACGTTTTTTTGCACAGAGGGTAGTGGGTACCTGGAACTTGCTGCCGGAGGAGGTGGTGGAAGCAGGAACAATAGTGACATTTAAGGGTGCAGCCATCTGGGATGGCCACTTTCAGTATATCAAACGGACACTCGCAGTGCCTACAGGGAAAATGGACAATGCAAAGCAACAAGCAGGCACAGAGCCTGAACGTATATTTGGAAGACAGACTGTAGACGGAACAGAACCTCTCAGTCGATTTACATATTGATGGCCCATCTCCGGGAAACAAAGAACGAGTGCTCAGGTTGCCGATACTGTTCCAGACAGTCTGGCGCCATTACCCCAACCAGAAGACACAAACAAAGCAAGGCCAACGGCCACTTAGGAAATGCCCAGCCATCAAGGCACCCGCCCCTTTATTGGCTTAGATCGATGACAATGATCAAGAAGCTGCCCAATTAATTGGGACCATGTTTAAGGCCCGACTAAAAGCGCGCAAAGCCCCTCCAAGTATAAGAAGGAACCCGTGCGAAAGGTTCGCTCTCTTGGATTTGGCTCTCAACCGGAGAGACCCTTCCACCAGCACCACCAGATGCAAGTAAGTTCAAGTTCAACGCTCGCTACCAGATGGACGACCTTAGCTGTACTCTTGTTACCTCTTCGAACCCAACAGCCTCAGATCCGAACGGCAATTGTTCCTCTGACCATTACAAGGGGACATAAATTTAAGGTGTATGGTGGAAGATATAGGGGGGATGTCAGAGGTGGTTCTTTACCCAGAGTGTAGTGGGGGCATGGAATGCACTGCCTGTGGAAGTAGTTGAGTCGGAAACATTAGGGACCTTCAAGCGGGTATTGGATAGGTACATGGATTACGGTAGAATGAAGGGGTGTAGTATAATTTGTTCTTAATCTAGGACAAAGGTTCGGATTAACATTGTGGGCCGAAGGGCCTGTTCTGTGCTGTATTTTTCTATGTTCTATGTTCTATTTTCTAAGTGGGCACCCGAAGTTGAGTATAGATGTTTGTGATAGACATAGTTTAGCCTGTAGTGTTATTGTGCATGAGTAAATCATACTGTGTGTAAATAAAGTATCATTGACTTTGAACTAACTAACTGGTGTATTGGCTCTTTGATCGGTATTCGGGTTGAACCTTGTGGCGGTATCGAGAGATACCTGGCGACTCTGAAAGTATACTCATAATTAGGATTAAGAAAGGCGACCTTATTAACTGCCATATTTATCACAAGTAAACAGAGCAACATGGGGCATCTTGACAAATACATGAATAGGCTGGGAATAGAGGGATACGGACCCAGGAAGTGTAGAAGATTTTAGTTTAGGTGGGCAGCATGGTCGGCACAGGCTTGGAGGGCCGAAGGGCCTGTTCCTGTGCTGTACTTTTCTTTGTTCCCTGTTCTTTGTTTTTTGATTCCCCTTCAAGTCCACCCAATGTAGCGAATGATCCGAAAACACAATTGCTGAGTATTCAGAACCAACCACCTCCGTCAACAATGTCCTATCCAACATAAAATAGTCAATTTGGTAGCACATGGGAGAAAAACAAAAATTCCCTCAGCCTTGGCCTACCAAATCTCCACGGATCCACCTGTCCTTGCGCTCCATAAACCCCCTCAGTTCCCTCGGCACCGTTGAGACCCTCCCTGACCTCGAACTCGACGGATCCAACTTTGGCTCCAGAATCGTGTTAATTCTGAAGGCAAGCATGTCATATGCCTTCTTGAATATCTTCTCCACCTGCATTGCCACTTTCAGTGATCTGTGCACCTGTACACCCAGATGCCGCTGCATATCCATACTCAGAAGGGTTCTGCCATTTACTGTATATTCCCATCTGTATTGGACCTTCCAAAATGCATTACCTCACATTTGTCCAGATTAAACTCTATCTGCCATCTCTCCGCCCAAGTCGCCAACTGATCTATATCCTTCTGTATACTCTGATGGGTTTCATCGCTATTTGCAATTCCACCAACCTTTATGTCGTCTGCAAACATAGTAATCAAACTTGTTACATTTTCCTCCAAAACATGTATTTTTATATCACAAACAGCAAGGATCCAAGCACTGATCCCCGAGGAATGCCATTAGTCACACCCCTCCATTCAGAAATTCACCCTTCCACTGCTACCCTCTGTCTTCTCTGACTGAGCCAGTTCTGTATTCATCTTGCCAGTTCACCTCTGATCCCACGTGACTTCACCTTCTCTACAGTCTCTACCAGTCTGCCATGAAGGACTTTGTCAAAGGCCTTACTGAAGTCCATGTAGACGGCATCCACTGCCCTACCCTCATCAATCATCTTCATCAGTTCCTCAGAAAATTCAACCAAAAAGTCATGTTGCCTCTTGCCAATACATCCACTTATTTCCAAGTGGGAGAAAATCCTGCCTTGAAGAATGCACTCTAAGAATTTCCCTATCACTGGTGTAAGGCCCACCAGCCTGTAATTACCTGGATTATCCTTGCTACTCTCCTTAAACAAAGGAACAACATTGGCTATTCTCCAATCTGCTAGGACTTCCCCTGCAGCCAGTGAAGATACAAAGATTTCTCTCAAGGCCCGAGCAATTTTCTCCCTTGCCTCTCTCAGTATTCTGGGGTATATCCCATCAGGCCCTTAGGACTTGTCTACCTTAATGTTTTTTTAAGATCACCAATACCTCCTCCTTTTTAATCTCAAAATGACTCAAATCACCAATACACCCTTCTCTAGACTCATCACCCACCAAGTCCTTCTCTTGGGTGAATGCTGACGCAAAGTACTCATTTAATACCTCACCATTTCCTCTGGCTCCACGCATAGATTCCCTCCCCTGTTCTTGAGTGGGCCAACCCTTTCCCTGACGAGCCTCTTGGTCTTCATTTTTTTGTATAAATAGCCTTGGGATTTTCCTTAAATCGTCTGGCCAATGACTTTTCGTGACCCCTTTTAGCCCTCCTGACTCCTTGCATAAGTTTGCTTTCACTCATGTTGTATTCCACACACGATTCACGTGTTCCCAGCATTCTAGCCATGACAAATGCTTTCTTTTTCTTTCTGACCAGGCTCACAATATCTCTTGTTTTCCAAGGTTCCCAAAATTTGCCATTCTTATCCTTCACCCTTACAGGAACAAGCCGGTCCTGAATTCCTATCAACTTACACTTGAAAGCTTTCCCACATGCCAGACGTTCATTTTCCCTCAAACATCTGACCCCAATTTACATTCTTCAGTTCTTGCCTAATATTGTTGTAATTAGCCTTCCCCCAATTTAGCACCTGTACCTGAGGACTACACTTATCTTTGCTCTTCAGTACCTTAAAGCTGACTGAATTGTGGTCACTGTTCCCAAACTGCTCCCCTATTGAAATATCGACGACCTGGCCAAGATCATTCACCAATACCAGGTCCAGTACTGCCCCTTCCCAAGTTGGACTATCTATATACTTCAAAAACCTTCCTGGATGCTCCTTACAAACTCTGCCCCATCCACCCCCGAACACTAAGTGAGTCCCAGTCAAGATAGGGGAAGTTAAAATCACCCAGTTACTTTTACAGGGGAACATCTGCCTACATATCTGTTCCTCTATCTCCCACTGACTGTTGGGATGCTATAGTAAATCCCTAACATTGTGACTGCATCCTTCCTATTCCTGAGCTCTACCCATATTGCCTCGCTGTCCTCTCGCAGTATAGCTGTGATATTCTCCTTAACCAGTAGTGCAACTCCCCCACCCCTTCTACATCCCCCTCCATCCCACCTGAAACATCTATATCCTAGAACATTAAGCTGCCAATCTTGTCCTTCCCTTAACCACGCCTCTGTAATGGCAACATCATAGTTCCAAGTACTAATCCAAGCTCTAAATTCATCTGCCTTAACATAGAACATAGAACAGTACAGCACAGAACAGGCCCTTCGGCCCTCGATGTTGTGCCGAGCAATGATCACCCCGCTTAAACCCACGTAACCCGTATCCCAACAATCCCCCCATTAACCTTACACTACGGGCAATTTTAGCATGGCCAATCCACCTAACCCGCACATCTTTGGACTGTGGGAGGAAACCGGAGCACCCGGAGGAAACCCACGCACACACGGGGAGGACGTGCAGACTCCACACAGACAGTGACCCAGCCGGGAATTTCTCGTTTTGAAACAAATGGTCTACCAGACCCTCATTGACTCGCATCCACACCCTGTCTGCTCTTCCTCTGAGTCTTAGTGGTCCTCCTGTCTAGTGAATAAGAAAAGTGATAGGTGGAGAAACCAAGGGCAAAATTCAAACAGGGCAAAAGAGAAAAATACTGTGAGCATGACAAACAATCTGAAAAAGACAACTTAAAGGCTCTGTGCCTTAATGCACGGAGCATTTGCAATAAAATGGATGAACTAATTGCGCAGATAGATATAAATGGGTATGATATAATTGAGATTACGGAGACATGGCTGCAGAGTGACCAGGGATGGGGACTGAATGTCCCACAGTTTTCAGTGTTTAGGAAGGACAGACATAAAAGAAAAAGTGGTGGTGTGGCACTGCTGGTTAAAGAGGAAATTAACACAGTAGTGAGAAAGAATATTATTTCCGACAATGTGGAGTCTGTATTGGTGGAGTTGAGAAATACCAAGGGGTGTCATAAACAGACCCTCAAACTGCAGTGGTGATGTTAGGAATGGCATTTAGCATGAAATTAGAGATGCATGTAATAAGGGAATATTGGTGATCATGGGTGATTTTAATCTTCACATTGATTTGGCAAATCAAATTAGCCACAATGCCGTGGCACATAACCAAGTTACGGGATGGTTTTATTGACCAATATGTGGAGGAACCAACTAGAGAGCAGGCCATCTTAGACAGGGTACTGTGTAATGAGACGGGAATCATTGCCAATCTGGCTGTGTGAGACCCCTTGGGAATGAGTGACCATAACATGATAGAATGTTTATTCAAGATGGAGTGAAGTAGTTGATTCAGAGACCAAGGTGTTGAATCTTAATAAAGGGAACTATGAAGATATGATGCGTGAGTTGGCCTTGATAGATTGGGGAGAGTTACTTAAATGGATGACAGTAGATAGGCAATGGCAAACATTCAAGGAACGCATGGGGACCTACAGCAATTGTTCATTCCTGTCTGGCACAAAAGCAAAATAGGTAAGAGAGCCAATCAATGGCTTACAAAGGAAATTGGAAATAGTGTCCAATCCAAGGAAGAAGTATACAGATTGGTCAAGAAGAATAATAGGTCTGAGGATTGGGAGCAGTTTAGAATTCAGCAAAGGAGGACAAAGGGATTGATTAAGAAGGGGGAAGTACAGTCCGAAAGGAAGCTTGCAGGGAACATAAAGACTGACACTACGAGTTTCTATAGATATGTGAAGAGAATAGATAGGTAAAGAGAAATGTAGCCCCCCCTACTGACAGAAACAAGGGAATGCATAATAAGGGACAAAGAAATGGCTGAGCAATTGAATACATACTTTGGTTCTGTCTTCACAAATGAGGACACAAATCAGATACCAGAAATATCGGAGAATGAAAGGTTTAGTGAGAGGGAAGAACTGTGGGAGATCAACATTAGTAGAGAAATGGTGCTGGGAAAATTAATGGGATTGAAGGCAGATAAATCCCCAGGGCCTGAGAATCTGCATCCCAGAGTGCTTAAGGAGGTGGCTCAGGAAATAGTGGATGCATTGGTGGTCATCTTCCAGGATTCTATGGACTCTGGAACAGTCCCTGCAGATTGGAGGATAGCTCCCATCACTCCGATATTCAAAAAGGGAGGTAGAGAGAAAGCATGGAATTATAGAGCAGTAATCCGAACATCAGTAGTCGGGAGAATTCTTGAATTCATTAAAGAACTTTATAGCGGAACAGTTGGAAAGCAGTGGCAGGATCAGTCTGAGTCAGCATGTATTTATGAAGGGAAAATCATGCTTGACAAATCTGTTGGAATTCTTGAACAAACAAGATGTAACCAGTACAGTTGACAAGGGGGAGCCAGTCGATGTAGTATAGTTGGACTTTCAGACGCCATTTGACAAAGTCCCGCATAAGAGATTATCGTGCAAAATTAAAGCGCATGGAATTGGGGGAAATGTATTGAGGTGGATAGAAAACTAGTTGGCAGAGAGGAAACACAGAGGAGGAATTAATGGGCCCTTTTCAAATTGGCAGGCACTAATTAGTGGGGTGCCACAGGGATCGGTGCTGGGACCTCAGCTCTTCACAATATATATTAATGATTTGGATGAAGGAACAAAATGTAACATCTCAAAGTTTGCTGATGATACCAAGTTAGGTGGGAGGGTGAACTGTGACGAGGATACGGGAATCCTACAGCATGATCTGGACATGTTGGGCAAGTGGGCAAATCAAGGCAGATGCAGTATACTTTGGATAAGTGTGAGGTTATTCACTTTGGAAGCAAAAACAGGAAGGCAGATTACTACCTGAATGGTTGTAAATTGGTTGAGGGGAGTGTGCAGCAGGACCTGGGTGTCCTTGTGCACCATTCACTGAAGGTAAGCATGCAGGCGCAGCAGGCGGTAAAGAAGGCTAATTGTATGTTGGCTTTCATTGTGGGAGGTTTCGAGTATAGAAGCAGGGATGTGTTGCTGCAATTAGGGCCTTAGTAAGGCCACACCTGGAGTATTGCATGCAGTTTTGAGCTCCTTCTCTGAGGAAGAATGTTCTGAATCTCAAGGGAGTGCAGCAAAGTTTTACCAGACTAATTACAGGAATGGTGGGAATGTCATATGAGGTGAGATTGACTAGATTGGGATTGTTCTCGCTGGAGTTCAGAAGAATGAGTGGGTATCTCATGGAGACTTATAAAATTCTAACAGGACTAGACAGGGTAGATGCAGGGAAGATGTTACCAATGATAGGTGTGTCCAGAACCAGGGGTCACAGCCTGAGGATTTGGGGTGAACCATTTCAGACAGAGATGAGGAGACATTTCTTTACGCAAAGATTGGTGAGCCTGTGGAATTCATTACCACAGGAAGTAGCTGATGCTAAATCATTGAATATATTCAAGAGGGAGCTAGACATAGCACTTGGGAAGAATGGGATCGAAGGCAATGGGGAGAAAGCAGGATTAGGCTATTGAGTTGGATGATCAGCCATGATCGTGATGAATTGCGGAGCAGGATCGAAGTGCCAAAGCCCTCCTCCTGCCCCTATCTTCTATGTATTTATGTATCTATGTTCCCCTTCAGTTAATTCATCTTTGCTTTGGTTTCCACCCCGCTGCCAAACTTGTTTAAATCCCCCCATGTGACACTAGCAAACCTCTTGGCCACAATATTTATGCTCCTCCAGTTTAGATGCAACCATCCTTCTTGTACAGGTCCCACCTGCCCCGGAAGAGATTCCAATCGTCCAGACATCTGAAACCCTCCCTTCTCCACCGGATATTTAGCCATATGTTGTGCTGTACTATCTTCCTATTTCTTGCTTCACTGGGACGTGGCACAGGATGTAATCCTGCGATTACAACCCAAGAGGTCCTGCTTTTTAACTTTCTATCTTACTCCCTAAACTGCTGCTGCAGGACCTGGTCACTCTTCCTACCTATGCCGTTAGTACCAATTTGTACCACAACCTCTGGCTGTCCACCCTCTTCCTTCAGAATGCTTTCTGCCCCTTCAGAGGCATCCTGGACCCTGGCACCAGGAAGCAACATACCATCCTGGAGTCTCTTTTATGTTTACAGAAGCGCCTATCTGTACCCCTAACTCTGGAGTCCCCGATAACTATTGCTCTAGTGCTCTTTGTCCCTCCCTGCTTAATAACAGAGCCAGCCTTCATGCCACTGCTGTGGCTGCTGCTGCTGTTATCCCCTCAAAGGCCTTCCCCCCTCCAACAGTATCAAAAACAGAATACTTGTTCGAGAAGGGAAAGACCACAGGGGATTCCTGCACTGACTGCCTGCCCCTTCTAGCGGTCGCCCATCTATCTGCCTGCACCTTGGGTGTCGCCACATGGCTAAAACTCCTGTCTATGATGCTTTCCGTCACCTTCATGCTCCTAAATGCATCCAATCCTGCTCCAACCTGCCCATGTGGTCTGTGAGGAGCTGCAATTGGGTGCACTTCCTGCAGATCTAGGCTGACTCCCACTTCCCATGCCCAAAGCATTATTATTATTGGGTTATGCATTTTTAGTTCCTTATGGATTTATAGTCCCTTAAAGGTGAATGGTTTGAAGCCACAACTATTTGGCTCAAAGTAGCTGCTAAACGTGTGTGTGCGAGGGAGCGGAGAGATTAGGAGAGGGGAGAAAAGCTGGTTAAGTTGATTTATTGATTTATTGCCACATGTACCGAAGTACAGTGAAAAGCATTTTTCTGCGGCCAAGGGAATGCACAGAGTATATTCAAATAGTCATTGGTTACAGTGGTACAAGGGCCAAACAAAGCAAATACATGAGTAAGAGCAGCATAGTGTATGGTGAATATGTTCTTACCGGGAACAGATCAGTCCGAGGGAGAGTCGTTGAGTCTAGTAGCTGTGGGGAAGAGTGGGCTCAGGTCGATATGTTCAACTAAAAAGTTGCAACACAGCACAATTAGTTCAGAGAAACAGAACAAGCAGAACTTTTTGTGTGGCCTTTAACCTGTGATAACCTCCACACAGTTCGAGACTGAAAATAAATCTGTTCAGTGAAGATTTCTGCCACTGGCAAGGGTTGATCACCATCTGGATGAGCTTGCGTGCGGTGACGCAGGTTGTGGTTAACCTGAAGTGAACTGTGAGGAGGCCTTTCAATCCTGACATTAGTCATCAGTCCCACTGAGCCGTCTGTGTGGGTGTTTTGAAAAAGAAAAAAATTGAATGTGAGAGTTCATTTCTGAGGTCACCTTCTTGACATAAGGATGCATAATATATATGTAATAATCTTTATTGTCACAAGTGGGCTGACATTAACACTGCAATTAAGTTACTGTGAAAGGCCCCTAGTAATAATAATCATTATTGTCACAAGTAGGCTTACATTAACACCACAATGAAGTTACTGAGAAAAGCCCTTAATCGTCACATTCCAGCCCCTGTTCGGGCACATGGAGGGCGAATTTAGTATGTCCACATTATCTAACAGCACATCTTTCAGGACTTGTGGGAGGAAACCGGAGCACCCGAAGAAACCTACGCAGACACAGGGAGAACATGCAGAGGCCGCACAGTGACCCAAGCCGGGAATTGAACCTGGGTCTCTGGCGCTGTGAAGCAACAGTGCTAACCACTGTGCTACCGTGCCACATAAGAAATGGAGCAACAATGGACCCTTCCCTTGCCCCCCCCCCCAAAGCTTGCTCCGTCATTCAATGTGATCAGGGTCATCCCAGATCATGAACCCCACCTCCCCATTGCTCCACTCTTCTCTTGGTTCCCATGGAGATCATAAATTGGCCTATCCCACTTATGGTGGTGACCATGGAGTGAGCAGTTGCACATTTGGCAGCTCCCACTCATGGTGGTCTTTTTCTAGCCTTTACGCCAGTTTGTTGCAGGAATTTTGCAGAGAAAAGGTGCAGAAATAAGAACAGAAGAAATTGACCCCTAGCTTATGGAGCTGCGGCCCGGAAGTAATCGAAAAAGAATGAACCAGGTGGTGAGCTTCTTAAATGGGAAGTTCACCCAGCAGCGGAAGGAGAGTGCAGAGGACCTGGCCCGGGCGGAGGACTCGATCAAGGCAGTGGTTGACTGTGTGGAGACGAGACTGACAGCCCATGAACAGGCGGTCCAGAGTTTGGAGGAGCAGGCGGGGAACAGGAGGAACAGTCCATCTAGATGGTAGCAGAAATTGGGATGCTATGACCAGCAGAAGAGATTGCTGGAGAACATGGAAAATCGTTCTCGGAGGCAGAACATTTGGATCATGGGTCTGCCGGAGGGAATCGAAGGATCGGATGCTGGTGCATATGTGGGGAAGATGTTGGAGAAGCTGCTTGGAGAAGGTGCGTTGATCGACCATTGGAAGCAGATCAACCATTGGAAGTGGATCGTGCCCACAGGGCACTGATGTGCAAGCCCCAAGGGGTGAGCCACCAAGGGAGATAGTGGTCCGACTACATCAGTCCCTGGATAAGGAAGGTATTATGAGGTGGGCCAGGCAGATGAGGCGATGCACTTGGGAAGATGTCGAGATCCGGGTGTACCAGAACCTGGGAGCAGAGGTTACGAATAAGAGGCAAGCTTTAATAACTTCAAGTCAGCCCTGCACAAGAAGGGCATAAAGTTTGGTCTACTGTATCTGACTTGTGTATGGGTGACCTATGAGGCTGAGAGTTGTACTTTAGATCGGTTGGAGGAGGCAGCGGACTTTATGAAGGAGAGATTTGAGGAGATCTGAACTATGTTCTGTAAATACTTTGTGTTTGCATTGTTTGGATTGATTTTGGGGGTTTTGCTTGTTTCTTTATATTTTGTCTGTTTGGGGGTTGGCTGCTATGTAGTTCTTTGTTACGGGAGGAGGGGTGGGTCTTTGGGTTCAGACCATGGGAGGGAAGGTTTTGTTTATTTTCACTTCTTGCCTTTGTTTTGATCGTTTCAAATGTTTGCACTAAGAGCGGGGGGGGGGGGGGGGGGGGGGGCGGAACCAGTGTGGGATAAGGTGCTCACCATGGGCGGGGTCTGCCAGGATAGCTGTGCGGGCTAGTTCATGGAAGCAAAGTGAGGGGTGAGCTGAAGACTGATGTGGGGGGAGGATGGGAGGGAGGGGGAGTGGGGCAGTTGGGTGGGTTGGATAGTGGGGAGAGTACACTGCTGACGAGGAGGGGACTTTCATGGTGGAGGAGGAGGGTCATTGCTCAAGGGCAGGACAGGGGAGGTGCGGGACATGGGCTGAAGGCTGGCCGAGGAGAGATTATCATTAATCGGCAGGGGAGGGGGGTGCGATGCCCCCCGATCAGGTTGGTTACGTGGAACGTTCGGGGACTGAATGGGCCAGTCAAAAGGGCCCATGCGTTCGTGCACTTGAGGCAACTGAAGGCGGACGTGGCTATGTTGCAGGAGACACATCTGTATCTGCGGTATCAGGTTAGGTTAAGGAAGGGATGGGTTCCATTCGGGATTGAACTTTAAAATGAGGGGTTGGTAATCCTGGTCAATAAGTGGGTGGCATTCGAGGTGGGGAATATAGAGGCAGACCCGGTTGTAGACATATTGTGGTTCGTGGGAAATTGGACGGAATGTCCGTGGTACTGGTAAATAAATATGCCCCAAACTGGGATGATGTTGAGTTTGTTAGACAGATGCTGGGGAAGATCCTGGACCTGGACTGACATCAATTGATTATGGGGGCAGATTTTAACATGGTCCTGGATCCAAGGTTGGATCAGTCGAGTGCCAGGTCTGGGAAGGTGTCAGCTATGGCAAAGGAGCTGTGGGGGTTTATGGAGCACATGGGGGAGGTTGATCAGTGGGGATTTGGGAGGCCAAGGAATTATCAGTCTACTCCCATGTGCACAAGGTAGAACATAGAACACTACACTACAGCGCAGTACGGGCCCTTCGGCCCTCGATGTTGCGCCGACCTGTGAAACCATCTGAAGCCTATCTGACCTACACTATTCCATTTTCACCCATATGTCTATCCAGTGACCACTTAAATGCCCTTAAAGTTGGCGAGTCTACTACTGTTGCAGGCAGGGCGTTCCACACCCCGACTACTCTCTGAGTAAAGAAACTGCTTCTCATATCTGTCCTATATCTATCACCCCTCAATTTAAAGCTATGTCCCCTCGTGTTGGTCATCACCATCCGAGGAAAAAGACTCTCACTGTCCACCCTATCTAACCCTCTGACTATCTTATATGTCTCTATTAAGTCACCTCTCAGCCTTCTCCTCTCTAACGAAAACAACCTCAATTCCCTGAGCCTTTCCTCGTAAGACCTTCCCTCCATACCAGGCAACATCCTAGTAAATCTCCTCTGAACCCTTTCCAAAGCTTCCACATCCTTCCTATAATGTGGTGACCAGAACTGCACGCAGTACTCCAGGTGCGGCCGCACCAGAGTTATGTACAGCTGCAGCATGCCCTTGTGGTTCCGAAACTCAATCCCCCTGCTTATAAAGACTAGCACACCATATGCCTTCTTAACAGCCCTATTAACCTGGGTGGCAACTTTCAGGGATTTATGTACCTGGATGCCGAGATCTCTCTGTTCATCTACACTACCAAGAATCTTGCCATTAGCCCAGTACTCTGCATTCCTGTTACTCCTTCCAAAGTGAACCACCTCACACTTTTCCGCATTAAACTCCATCTGCCACCTCTCAGCCCAGCTCTGCAGCTTATCTATGTCCCTCTGTATCCTATAACATCCTTCAGCACTATCCACAACTCCACCGACCTTCGTGTCATCTGCAAATTTACTAACCCATCCTTCTACACCCTCTTCCAGGTCATTTATAAAAATGACAAACAGCAGTGGCCCCAAAACAGATCCTTGCGGTACACCACTAGTAACTGAACTCCAGGATGAACATTTGCCATCAACCACCACCCTCTATCTTCTTTCAGCTAGCCAATTACTGATTCAAACCGCTAAATCACCTTCAATTCCATACTTCCTTATTTTCTGCAATAGCCTACCATGGGGAACCTTATCAAACGCCTTACTGAAATCCATATACACCACATCAACAGCTTTACCCTGATCCACCTGTTTGGTCACCTTCTCAAAAAACTCAATAAGGTTTGTGAGGCATGACCTACCCTTCACAAAACCGTGTTGACTATCGCTAATCAACTTGTCCTTTTCAAGATGATTATAAACCCTATCTCTTATAACCTTTTCCAACATTTTACCCACAATCGAAGTAAGGCTCACAGGTCTATAATTACCAGGGTTGTCTCTACTCCCCTTCTTGAACATTTGCTATCCTCCAGTCTTCCGGCACTATTCCTGTTGACAAAGACAACATAAAGATCAAGGACAAAGGCTCTGCAATCTCCTCCCTGGCTTCCCAGAGAATCCTAGGATAAATCCCATCTGGCCCAGGGGACTTATCTATTTTGACATTTTCCAAAATTGATAACACATCCTCCTTTTGAACCTCAATTCCATCTAGCCTGGTCGACTGAACCTGAGTGTTCTCCTCGACAACATTGTCTTTCTCCAGTGCAAACACTGAAGAAAAATATCCATTTAACGCTTCCCCTATCTCCTCTGATTCCACACACAACTTTCCACTACTATCCTTGATTGGCCCTAATCTTACTCTAGTCATTCTTTTGTTCCTGATATACCTATAGAAAGCCTTAGGGTTTTCCTTGATCCTATCCGCCAACGACTTTTCGTGTCCTCTCCTCGCTCTTCTTAACTCTCCCTTTAGGTCCTTCCTGGCTAACTTGTAACTCTCAAGTGCCCTCACTGAGCCTTCATGTCTCATCCTAACATAAGCCTTCTTCTTCCTCTTGACAAGTGCTTCAACTTCCTTAGTAAACCACGGTTCCCTTGCTCGCCAACTTCCTCCCTGCCTGACAGGTACATACTTATCAAGGACACGCAGTAGCTGTTCCTTGAAAAAGCTCCACATTTCGATTGTACCCATCCCCTGCAGTTTCCTTCCCCATCCTATTCATCCTAAATCTTGCCGAATAGCATCATAATTGCCTTTCCCCCAGCTATAATTCTTGCCTTGCGGTATATACCTATCCCTGCCCATTGCTAAAGTAAACATAACCGAGTTGTGATCACTATCACCAAAGTGCTCACCTACATCTAAATCTAACACCTGGCCCGGTTCATTACCCAGTACCAAATCCAATGTGGCCTCGCCCCTTGTTGGCCTGTCTACATACTGTGTCAGAAAACCCTCCTGCACACACTGCACAAAAACTGACCCATCGATAGTACTCGAACTATAGTATTTCCAGTCAATATTTGGAAAGTTAAAGTCCCCCATAACAACTACCCTGTTACTCTCGCTCCTGTCGAGAATCATCTTTGCAATCCTTTCCTCTACATCTCTGGAACTATTCGGAGGTCTATAGACAACTCCCAACAGGGTGACCTCTCCTCTACTGTTCCTAACCTCGGCCCATACTACCTCAGTAGACGAGTCCTCAAGCGTCCTTTCTACCGCCGTAATACTTTCCTTGATTAACAATGCCACACCCCCCCCTGTATTATTATATAGACTTCTTTATGTTGGACGAAACACTGCTGGCTGAGGTGGTACATGCTGAATATTCAGCAATTGTGGTGTCAGACCATGCCCCACACTGGGTAGACCTGCAAGTTTAAAAAGGAAAGGTCCAGAGCCCACAGTGGAGGTTTGTTGTGGAGCAGTTAGCGGAGGAGGAGGTGTGCGAGCGGGTGAGGGAGGCCATTCAGGGATACACTTCACAGGTGAGGTTTCGGCTGGTGTGGTGTGGGAGGCACTGAAGGTGGTTATTAGGGGGGGGGATCTCATTTCAATTTGGGCCCAGAAGGAGAAGGCTGAGGGGTGGAGTTAGACAGGCTGATAGGCAAAATTTTACAGGTGGAAAGGAGGTATGCGGAGTCTCCGGATGATGGAATTCTGTCTGAAGGAGCATCAGACACTGCAGCTGGAATTTGGGCTTCTGCCCACAGGTAAGGTGGAGGTACAGCTGAGGAGAGTAAAGAGGCGGTCTATGAATATGGGGAAAAAGGCAGCAGGATGCTGGCCCGTCAGCTGAGGAAACAGCAGGCGGCAAGAGAGATTGGGAAAGTAAGAGATATAGGGGGGAAGGTGGCTTGGATCCGGCAGGGCTGAATGATGTGTTTCGGGAATCTAACAGTGGATTGTATAAATTGGAACCCCCAGCCGGGGAGGAGGATAACAAGCAATTTCTGCGGGGGCTGGAGTTTCTGAGGATAGATGAGGTGTTGGTGGAGGATATGTGAGCCCCAATTGGGCTGGGGGAGATTATAGACGGATTGGGGGTGATGCAATCGGGTAAGGCTCCGGGAGCTGTTGGATTCCGAGTTGAGTTTTATAAAAAGTTTCCCATTCTGTTGGAGCCACTCCTGGTAAAGGATTTTAATGAGTCCAAGGAGCTGGGAGTTATCACAGGCATCAATTTCCCTTATTTTGAAGCGAGATAAGGATCCGGATAGCTATGGGTCGTATAGGCTGATGGAACCATCAATTCAGCGAACACGTGTAGTTTGATCTGAACAGAGGCTTTAATACACTTACAACAGAGCCAGCCTATTCGTCGTTGAACTTCAGATGAACTGGCAGGTTGGCTCTAAGGCACTGATCTTTATACATCGGTCCCAGGGGGAGGAGTCCTAGGCGGAGCCAAAGGAGGAGTCCAGTACAGACTCTCGCGTACTCCCAGAGCGACTCCCCCTGGTGGTCGGATAGTGCAACTGCACTTACAATGGTGGATAGTGAACATATATACATGGAGTTATATTGGCAACTATATACAGCATTGATCTTACAACGGGTAGATAACAAACATATATACATGGCGTGATATTGGCAACTAGATATAGTGTGAATCACATTCACCACATTCACCCCCCTGTTAAAAAAATCAAGTCCGGCGGGGGTGATGGCTCAAAGAGTCAGTCTATCCGGTGGACGAATTGTCCGTTTTGATCTGCGGAGCACCGGGGTTGCAGCCTCTTGCGGTGGCTGGGCGGGCATCGAGGTCTGGGGTACGGTTGCTGGCTCCGGGGCGAGCCTTGTCCGAGCCTCATACACCTCCTGGTTGAATGGAGACTGGGGGCGCGGAGGGCGGGCTGGTGCTGGCGCTCGGGACTGGTGGGGTGAACTCGCAGAATTGGGGGGCAAGGGGGCGGCCACATAGGGAACGGGGAAAGGAGTTCCTCGGTAGGGGTAGATGGGGGGCTGGATCCAGCGGGTGCCAGGTCTCGGAGGGATACTGTGTCCTGGCGACCGTCCGGGAACTCAACAAATGCGTACTGTGGGTTGGAATGAAGCAGGCGCACCTTTTCAACAATGGGGTCGGTTTTGTACGCCCTGACGTGCTTCCTTAGGAGAACCGGGCCTGGCGTCCTCAGCCACGCCGGAAGTGAGACCCCTGTGGTAGTGCCCCTGGAAAAAATGAAGAGCCGCTCGTGAGGGGTTTGGTTGGTAGCTGTACACAGGAGGGATCTAATTGCGTGGAGCGCATCAGGGAGGACTTCCTGCCATTGGAAATCTTGGAGCTTCCTGGACCTGAGGGTCAGTAGGACAGTCTTCCAGACCGTCACGTTCTCCCTCTCCACCTGTTCCTTCCCCCTGGGGTTGTAACTGGTAGTCCTGCTCGAGGCGATGCCCTTGTCGAGCAAGTACTGACGCAGCTCGTCGCTCATAAAGGACGCACCCCGGTCGCTGTGCACGGAGCTGGGGAAACCGAACAGGGTGAAGACACTATGCAGGGCCCTAATGACTGTGTGGGAGGTCATATCGGGGCATGGGATGGTGAAGGGGAATCGGGAGAACTCGTCAATAATGTTAAGGAAGTAAATGTTTTTGTTAGTGGAGGGGAGTGGCCCCTTGAAATCGATCGCAAGGCGTTCAAAGGGCCTAGAAGCCTTGACCAGGTGGGCCCTGTCAGGTCTATAGAAGTGCGGTTTACACTCCGCACAGATCGGGCAGTCCCTGGTGACCGCTTTTACCTCCTCGTTGGAGAAAGGCAGGTTTCGGGCTCTGATGTAGTGGGCGAGCCGGGTGACCCCTGGGGTCATCGTGGATGGCTTTTAGGCGGCTGACTTGCGCGCTGGCGTATGTCCCGCGGGATAGGGCATCCGAGGGCTCGTTGAGCTTCCCCTGTCGATATTTGATATCATAATTGTAGGTGGAGAGTTCAATCCTCCATCGAAGAATTTTGTCATTTTTAATTTTGCCCCTTTGCGAGTTGTCGAACATGAAGCGACCAACCGTTGGTCGGTAATGAGGGTGAACCTCCTACCTGCGAGGTAGTGCCTCCAGTGTCGGATAGCCTCCAGATGGCTTGTGCTTCCTTCTCGACTGAGGAGTGCCTCAGTTCTGAAGCGGATAGGGTACGGGAGAAAAATACAACGGGCCGCCCTGCTTGGTTTAAAGTGGCTGCTAGCGCTACCTCTGAGGCGTCGCTCTCAACCTGAAAGGGAGTGGATTCATCCACCGCCCGCATGGCTGCTCTGGCGATGTCGTCCCTGATGCAGCTGAAGGCTTGGCGCGCCTCAGCAGACAGGGGAAATAGTGTGGCCTTGAAGAGTGCGTGGGCTTTGACCGCATATTGGGGGACCCACTGGGCGTAGTACGAAAAGAGCCCCAAGCACCGTTTGAGGGCCTTGGGGCCATGGGGGAGGGGGGAGTTCTAAGAGGGGGTGCATGCGGTCCGGGTCTGGGCCCAGGACTCCGTTCTCCACGACGTAGCCGAGGATGGCTAGTCTGTTTGTGTGGAACACGCATTTCTCCTTGTTATATGTAAGGTTTAAATTTTGGGCCGTCTGGAGAAAACGGTGGAGGTTGGCGTCGTGGTCCTGCTGGTCATGGCCGCAAATGATAACATTATCCAGATACGGAAACGTGGCCTGCAGCCCGTACTGGTCTACCATTCGGTCCATTGCTCGTTGGAACACCGAAACCCCGTTAGTGACGCCGAAGGGAACCCGGAGGAAATGGAAGAGGCGGCCATCGGCCTCGAACGCCGTGTAGTGGCGGTCCTCCGGGCGGATTGGGAGCTGGTGGTATGCAGACTTCAGATCCACCGTGGAAAGTACCCGATATTGGGCGATCTGGTTTACCATGTCTGCGATTCTGGGGAGGGGATACGCATCTAGGAGCGTAAAGCGATTGATGGTCTGGCTATAATCGACGACCATGCGGAATTTTCCCCCGGTCTTGACGACCACCACCTGAGCTCTCCAGGGACTGTTACTGGCCTCTATGATCCCCTCACTGAGCAGCCTTCGGACCTCCGTTCTGATAAATACCCTATCCTGCAGGCTGTACTGCCTGCTGCGGGTGGCTACCGGTTTGCAATCCGGGGTGAGGTTGGCGAAGAGAGGAGGGGGGGCGATGCGCAGCGTGGCGAGGCTGCAGATAGTGAGTGGGGGCAGGGGCCCGACGAAGCTGAGGGTGAGAGTCTGGAGATTACATTGGAAATCCAAGCCTAAGAGGAGTGGCGCGCAGAGGTTGGGCAAGACATACAGTTTAAATTTGGAATAGCTAGCGCCTCGAATCGTTAGCGTTGCTGTAGTGCGGCCTTGGATTTGGATGGAATGGGAGCCCGAAGCAAGGGCGATAGTTTGGTTGATGGGATAAATAGGGAGGGAACAGCGTCTTACCAGCTCTGGGTGTATGAAGCTCTCTGTGCTCCCGGAGTCGAAGAGGCACGATGTGTCGTACCCGTTGATCTGGACCTCCGTCATCGAATTTCTCAGATGCTTGGGGCGAAATTGGTCGAGGGTGACCATGTTGAGTTGCGGGCCGCGTGGTGGGTGCCAGGGGGAGTCAAATTCTTCCGATCGGGCGTCCTGCCGAGTAGATGCCGCTGCGTTCTGGCGAGCTTGATGCAGGAACACTGCGCTGAGTTGCGGGCCATGTGGTGACTGCCCGGGGGGGGTCGTACTCCTCCGATGAGCTGTTTGAGTCTGGGGATGCAGCTAGGGCCCGTGGATCGCACGTGGAGGGTGGTGATGAAGATGGCGTCCAAGATGGCGGCCCCCATGAATCGCACATGGCCGGCCGCATGGTGGAGGTTTGCCAAGATGGCGGCCCCCATGGATCACACGTGGCGGGAGGGGGTGGAGCCTGAGCGTAGGCCACAGCGTTTCGGGCCCTGCGGGCCTGCTGGTGCTGGGGGCGATGTTTTTGGACTGTTGGGATGTTGAGGGCTGGGGCCCTTCTGCCGAGGCACACTTTAGCATAGTGGCCTTTCTTCCCGCAGCTGCTGCAGGTCACGGATCGGGCTGAGCAGTGCTGCCACGGGTGCTGGCTTTGACCACAGAAGTGGTCTGGGGAGCTGAATAGTGGCAGGCTGGAACAGTTGAATAACTGGTTTGGGGAGCTGAATAGTGGCAGGCTGGAGCAGTTGAATAACTGGTTTGGGGAGCTGAATAGTGGCAGGCTGGAGCAGTTGAACAACTGGTTTGGCGAGCTGAGTAGCTGACTGGGGGAGCTGAGTAATTAGCTGGAGCAGCTGGATAGTTTGAGTAGTTGACTGGGGTTTTGTGGGGTTTTTGTGTGTGTTGGACCACTGTTGTTTAGAATGTTAAAATGTTAAAATGATAAATGCCTCAATAAAATATTTTCTAAAAATTGGCCTATCCCAGTCTGAAGGATATTCAATAGTGGAACATCTACCATCCACCAGCATAGGGGATTCAAAATATTCATAATACTTTAACTTGAAGAAGCTTCTTCACATTTCAGTCCTAAACGATTATTCATTGTCCTGAGTGTGTCCTGTATTCTGCATTCTTCTGCCAGGAGGAACTTCCTCGCAATATCTTCCCTGCCAAGCCCCTTCAGAATACTGTCTGATTCAATGAGGTCACCTCCCATTCTTCTAAACACCTGAGAATATGGACCTAATTTACTCAGCCTTTCGTCGCAGAACAACACTTTCATTCCAGGAACCAATCTTGTGACCCTTCACTTAAACATGGGGACCAAAACTTTGCACAGTGTTTTCTCACGAAAGCCCTGTAATATTTTCTTGATTATGGGCTCCAATCCCCTTGTAATTCAATGGACATTGTGTTCCTTCATCGAGTATAGCCAAATTCTTCTGAACATCAATATATTGTTCTGTTTCTCATTTCTAAATAGCAGCGTGAGTCGCCTCACACTTCCCCACATGACAGTCCCTCTCCCACTTTCTCGCCCACTCTACTGGATGGCTCGGTAGCTGGGCAGCATGGTAGCACTCTTAGTCTCCCTGTCTGCATGGGTTCCTCCGAGTGCTCCGGTTTCCTCCCACAAGTCCTGAAAGGCGAGCTGTTAGGTATTTTGGATATTCTGAATTTTCCCTCTGTGTACCCAAACAGGTGCCAGAATGTGGCGACGAGGGGCTTTTCAAAGTAATTTCATCGCAGTATTAATATAAGCCTATTTGTGACAATAAAGATTATTTAAAAAATTAAAATTAAAAAAAATTAGCTCAGTCCCAGTCAAGACGTGAAAGATAAAACAATATATGTTCATCGGATGGAGTATTTTATAAAGTCATTTATTTTGTACTTCCTTCAAAATGATTAATGGCTGAGCAGACAAACTGGTTCAGCAGGTCACCTGATGCCCTGGAGCAGTTTTAAAGGATTGGATTTGTTTATTGTCACGTGTACCGAGGTACAGTGAAAAGTATTTTTCTGCGTACAGCTCAAACAGATCATTTGTATATGAAAAGTAAAGGAAATACTTTATAGGGCAACACAAGGGACACAATGTAAATACTTAGACACCGGCATTGGGTGGAGCATACAGGAGTGTAGCATTAATCAGGTCAGTCCATAAGAGGGTCATTTAGGAGTCTGGTCACAAGGGGAAGAAGCTGTTTTTGAACCTGTTGTGTGTTCTCAGACCTTTGTATCTCCTGCCCGATGGAAGAAGTTGGAAAAGAGAGTAAGCCAAGTGGAAGGGGTCTTTGATTATGCCGCCTTCACCATGGCGGGGGTGGAAGAGACCCTCTCCCCTGCGCATGCACCGGTATGACATCAGCAGTCGCTGACACACCGGCGCATGCGCAGACTTCCGCCGGCCGGTGAATGCCTTTCGGCCCCAGCTGGCGGGGCGCCAAAGGCCATTCGCTCCGGACAGCGGAGCAGGAGCCAGTCCGGCGCGGGCCTAGCCCCTAAAGGTGGGGAGAATTCCACGCCTTTGGGGAGGCCCGATGCCGGAGTGGTTCTTGCCACTCCACAACGCCGGGATCCCCCGTCCCGCCGGGTAGGGGAGAATCCCGGCCCTTATGTCCAACACTGAGGAGGTATTCATAGCGTCAGGGACCTGTGGTGATATGCGTCACTGTAAATACACAAGGGGTTAATGTAAATACACTAAGACTAAATAAACACTAGGAGGAACACCAGAGACATCATGACACACATTCAACCAATAGGTCAGTAAGATAGGACATGACCAATGGGCAGTCAAGACACCCAGAGCTGACACTACCACAAGGGGGCAACCCATATAAAAGGACAGGGCACACATGGTCTTCCTCTTTCCATAGGCGACACTCAGAGAGACAGGGGCAGATCGGAAGCATCACACCCACCGCATGGATTAGAGAAGACTGGTTAGTTAGACTGAGTTACTACAGCAAGATTAACAGGAGAGTCAAACTCAAGGAGGAGAATTGTTAACTGTTCAATAAATGTGTTAAACCTATCTCCAAGTCTCAATCTTCCTTTGTCAGAGCATACATCAAGGAAGCAGCTTATGTTACATGAAGAAGCATAATACACATGGTTCCAGGAGTGTCCTGTTGAATCCATATAGTTCAACTCAAGATCAGTGACTACCAGCAACAGCACCCAGGCAAGATGTTCAAGATTCCGGTTCCACAGCAGCTCAGATGCCACGGCAATCTCAGTGGTAACTGCCGTGCATTCAGGCAGAGATTCAAGATCTACCTGGTAGCGTCCAACCTAGATGGCATGGCGGATGCAGAGGAAATAAAGCTCTGCTCACCTTTGCAGGTGCAAGTGCAGCAGAAATCTTTAAGATCTTCAAGTACTCCAAAGGGCAAGACAAGAGAGACTTCCAGACAGTCCTGGGAAAGTTTGACACATACTGTGAGGAAACCACAAGAGAGAACGGCAAAAGAGGCGCCAAAACTTACCACGAGGCGAAGGTAGGCTTGCAAATGCAGAAAACAGCAGTTTTGATTGGCACCCATCTTGAGAAAGGAGCTGCACTTGAGCAGTTGCCCAGAAAGACGCAAACTGGCAAAACAGTGTTTTACGCATGCGCATGCGCAGTTGCGAAAGGAGCGCACAGAAAAGGAAGGTCCGTTTGCGTATGCACGAGAAGCTGCACATGCGCATTTGCGCAAAGAGCGCAAAGTAAAGGAAAAGCGATCTGCCCATGCACGATCTATCCCTACGCTCTATGTCACAAGCGTCATGACATCGGACCAAGGAAATGCCCGAAAATAAGAAAAACATTTTTTAAAGCCGTGAAACACAATTCTTTCACCTGGAACAACAGCACAATGACTGAACTTTGACCAGTAGCTGAACATAACCTCCGCAGAACACTGCAACAAGCAGTTAGCACTGCCCAAAGAAATGATTTGGTCCTTGAAGACTCCGACTCGGATGTTGATTACTTCTTTGGACACCGCGAGCACAATGACAGCTCCGACACAAAAAGTGATGATGTGGTCTTTGAAGACTACAACTCGGAAGATGATTTCATCATTGGACATGGCGACCTCAGTGCCAAACCGAAACACAATGAGATGTGTTGTACAGTGAAGAGTCCGACACAGACATGGACGAGTTCTTCGGACTTGAGGATCCTCAGCCCAGCACAGACGACATCCTGTACCAGAAGTACAGGATTCTGCTGCTGCCTGACGCCAAGAGACAGAGAGAGGTACAAACCCACAGAGAGCGGCCTGACACCAAGAGACAGAGAGAGGTACAAGCCCACAGAGAGCGGCCTGACGCCAAGAGATAGAGAGAGGTACAAGCCCACAGAGAGCGGCCTGACACCAAGAGACAGAGAGCGGTACAGGGCCCACAGAGAGCGGCCTGACGCCAAGAGACAGAGAGAGGTACAAGCCCACAGAGAGCGGCCTGACGCCAAGAGATAGAGAGAGGTACAAGCCCACAGAGAGCGGCCTGACGCCAAGAGATAGAGAGAGGTACAAGCCCACAGAGAGCGGCCTGAAGCCAGAGACAGAGAGCGGTACAATCCCACAGAGAGCGGCCTGACGCCCAGAGACAGAGAGCGGTACAAGCCCACAGAGAGCAGCCTGACGCCAGAGAGACAGAGAGCGGTACAAGCCCACAGAGAGCGGCCTGAAGCCAAGAGACAGAGAGAGGTACAATCCCACAGAGAGCGGCCTGATGCCAAGAGACAGAGAGAGGTACAAGCCCACAGAGAGCGGCCTGACGCCAGAGAGACAGAGAGCGGTACAAGCCCACAGAGAGCGGCCTGAAGCCAAGAGACAGAGAGAGGTACAATCCCACAGAGAGCGGCCTGATGCCAAGAGACAGAGAGAGGTACAGGGCCCACAGAGAGCGGCCTGACGCCAAGAGACAGAGCATGGTACAAGCCCACAGAGAGCGGCCTGAAGCCAGAGACAGAGCGTGGTACAAGCCCACAGAGAGCGGCCTGACGCCAAGAGACAGAGAGAGGTACAATCCCACAGAGAGCGGCCTGACGCCAAGAGATAGTGAGAGGCCCAAGCCCACAGAGAGCGGCCTGACGCCAAGAGACAGAGAGCGGTACAATCCCACAGAGAGCCGTCTGATGCCAAGAGACAGAGAGCGGCCTGACACCAAGAGACAGAGAGTGGTACAAGCCCACAGAGAGCGGCCTGACGCCAAGAGACAGAGAGTGGTACAATCCCACAGAGAGCCGTCTGATGCCAAGAGATAGAGAGAGGCCCAAGCCCACAGAGAGCGGCCTGACACCAAGAGACAGAGAGCGGTACAATCCCACAGAGAGCGGCCTGACGCCAGAGACAGAGAGAGGTACAAGCCCACAGAGAGCGGCCTGACACCAAGAGACAGAGAGAGGTACAGGGCCCACAGAGAGCGGCCTGACGCCAAGAGACAGAGCATGGTACAAGCCCACAGAGAGCGGCCTGAAGCCAGAGACAGAGCGTGGTACAAGCCCACAGAGAGCGGCCTGACGCCAAGAGACAGAGAGAGGTACAATCCCACAGAGAGCGGCCTGACGCCAAGAGATAGAGAGAGGCCCAAGCCCACAGAGAGCGGCCTGACGCCAAGAGACAGAGAGCGGTACAATCCCACAGAGAGCCGTCTGATGCCAAGAGACAGAGAGCGGCCTGACACCAAGAGACAGAGAGTGGTACAAGCCCACAGAGAGCGGCTTGACGCCAAAAGACAGAGAGAGGCCCAAGCCCACAGAGAGCGGCCTGACGCCAAGAGACAGAGAGAGGCCCAAGCCCACAGAGAGCGGCCTGACACCAAGAGACAGAGAGAGGTACAAGCCCACAGAGAGCGGCCTGATGCCAGAGACAGAGAGCGGTACAATCCCACAGAGAGCGGCCTGACGCCAAGAGACAGAGAGAGGTACAAGCCCACAGAGAGCGGCCTGACACCAAGAGACAGAGAGAGGTACAATCCCACAGAGAGCGGCCTGACGCCAGAGACAGAGAGAGGTACAAGCCCACAGAGAGCCGTCTGATGCCAAGAGATAGAGAGAGGCCCAAGCCCACAGAGAGCGTCCTGACGCCAAGAGACAGAGAGCGGTACAATCCCACAGAGAGCGGCCTGACGCCAGAGACAGAGAGAGGTACAAGCCCACAGAGAGCGGCCTGACACCAAGAGACAGAGAGCGGTACAAGCCCACAGAGAGCGGCCTGACGCCAAGAGACAGAGAGAGGTACAATCCCACAGAGAGCAGCCTGAAGCCAAGAGACAGAGAGCGGTACAAGCCCACAGAGAGCGGCCTGACACCAAGAGACAGAGAGCGGTACAATCCCACAGAGAGCAGCCTGACGCCAAGAGATAGAGAGAGGCCCAAGCCCACAGAGAGCGGCTTGATGCCACCCAGAGAGTGGTCCACGCACCATGAAGTGTCCCCGACTCCACACAGAGTGGTCCACACACCACGAAGCACCCCCGACTCCGCATAGAAAGCGATGGCAGACTCTGAGGTCTGAACCTTCCTTTGCCAGAGCATACATCTATGAAGCAGCTTGTGCTACATGAAGAAGCTTAACACAACAGGACCCAGGCTTAATTCCCGCCATGACTGTCCGTGTGGAGTTTGCACGTTCTCCCTGTGTTTGCGTGGGTTTCTTCCGGTTGCCTCCAACATACCAAAGGCCATGCCAAATTGGCCCTTTGTGTCAAAAGATAAGGTGGGGTTATGGAGTTGGAGCAGGGAGTGGGCATTCTTTTGGAGGGTCAATACAGAGTTGATGGGCTCAATGGCCGACCCCTGCACTGTAGGGATTCCGTGATTCTATGTGATAAGGCCCCCCCGAGGTTGCACGGTGATATTGTCTGTTGGAACTGAATTCCGGCAGTTACTGTTTTGCCTTCCAATGTTAAAGGAAGCAGCACTGTGACACAGTGGTAGAACTGCTACTTCACAGCTCTAGAGATCCTGGATCAATTCCGGAGTTTGCACATTCTCCCCGTGGGCTTCCTCCGGCTTGTCCGGGTTCCTCCCAGAGCACAAAGGTGAATTGGCCATGCTAAATTGCCCCTTAGTGTCAAAAGATGCGCAGGTTAGGTGTAGTTATGGAGTCACTGGGATAATTTGTTCATTTTTCGTTATCCCCAATATTGTGCCAATATAAAAGGGGTGGATGTTTCAAAAGCAGAATAAATTAATCACCTTTTTGTTTAGGGGCAGGGAGAGAGTGGGGAATTCAGAGCAGTTCAAATTAACTTCTGTTCTGTCTGGGACACCTTGTTGCAGCATGTTTGTGTCCATCTCACAACTTACACCAAGCTTTTTATTGTCACCACACATTACTCTTGGTTTCTTTGTCTCAGACACTAATAAAGATGGAAAATAGATGAGGATGCAGCACTTATCCTGTGTCCGACTGACAACCGAAAATGCCTTCTTCACCTATATTCTCTGCTTCCTATACATTAAGCAATGCTCTGTACACACATTCGAACTTCACATCCATGAGTCATGTTCTTTTGAAGGGTCAGGATTGTCATAAGTCGTCACTGAGAAAACACGCACTTCTGTGGCCGGACTGAGGAATTACCACACTATTGGAGCATCAGTACTGAGAGAGCACTATATTATCGAAGTGTCGGTACTCAGGTAGTGTTATTTGTCCGAGGGTCAGTCCTGAGGGAGTGCTGCACTATTGGAAAGTCAGTACTGAAGTACCACTCACTGTTGGAGGGACAGTATTGAGGGAGCGCTCACTGTTGGAGTGACAGCCCTGAGGGGGTGCTGCACTATTGAAGATTCAGTCCTGAGTGAGTGTTGCATTCTAGGAGGGTCAGTACTGAGGGAGTGCTGCAATGTTAGTGGGCCAGTACTGAGGGAGCGTTGCACTGTCAGAGAGTCATGTCTAAGGGAGCGGTGCACTGTAGGAAGATCAGTACTGAGGGAGCACGACGTTGTAGGGGAGTTAGTACTGAGGGAGCACTACACTGTAGGGGAGTTAGTACTGAGGGAGCGCTACACTGTGTAGGCGGGTCAGTACTGAGGGAGTGTTGCACTGTGGCGGGCCAGCACTGAGGTAGCGATGCAATGTCGAATGGTCTATAAAGATGGAGCGCTGAATTGTCAATAGGTCAGCAGACCAACCGGCCAATGTGTTGTGTCTCTACAACTATCATTATCTTCCTTTTGCCTTGTGTTCCATGAGAACTATGTAATTTAACCACCACAGGCCTCTAACCTATCCCTGACCGTTTCTCCTGGTACACCTAGCCCCCCCATCCCCGACCTTACTCAACAGGAAAAACCTCTCACAATCCTCCCTCTCTCCAGTTCTGAAGAGTTATTGGACTTGAAATCTTAACTCTGTTTCTCTCTCCACAGATGCTGCCAGACCTGCTGAGCCTTTCCACCACTTCCTGCTTTTATTTCAAGGGGTCTTCTCCTGTTCCTGTGCATTACGCAAAGGGGCTCACATTTATGAAATGCTCTCACAATATCTCACCGAGCCCCTGCCTGACCTTCAGGATCCCACAGCCAATGTCTACAAAAACACTCAGGGGACGGTTTCCTCGTGGGCCTCCTTTATCACCGACATAGACGAGGTTTTAACCACACATTGTGGGATTCTGCTGTGCCAAACTTGTGACAAATCGAGACTGAGTGTCAGCACCCAAAGTGCTTTTGCACAGACCGTGATGCGTCTTCCCTGCTGGCCCCCGTTAGTGTGAAATTTAAATGGAAAATACTGGACATATTCCACAGGTCTGTGGAGAGTGGAATAAAGTTAATATTTCAGGTGGGTGGCCTGTCATCAGTATCAGAAAAAGGCACTGTGATGTCATCTAAAATCCTAAAATGGATAAAGGGAGATTGAACAGTCTGGAACTTTTTTTCTCCAGGGAAGAGAAGGCTGAGGGGAGACATTACGGAGGTAATTAAATTATGAACTGTTTCAATAAGGTAGATGGAGAGACGGTGGCATCATAGTAATATACTGGACTAGTCTGGCCTATATGTGGCTCTAAATATTGTTGATTCTGAGCTGCTCTCTGAGGTGGTCGAACTGTGAAAGACAGGCGTGATGAATGGACAGAAAGGAGACAGGGTGAAGGGAATGGCAATTAGCAGATAAAGAATAACACCCAGAGTTCTAGGGCGATGGGTGCAATATGAGAGCAATTGGTAGTGGATGTCAGCAGGAGAGACTCAGGGTCCATAGAGGGAGGCAAGAAAGCCTTCGAAGTGAGTGGGAGGAGGCTGTTAATATTGGAATTATCATACAATGAAGTGCATGCTTTAGTTTGTTAGAAAGTTAAGCCAATTCGAATTGGGGAATTGCTTTTAAGTGTTGAAGAACTGGTTTACACCTGAGTAGCGGCGAGGAAAAGGGGAGTCAGTACTCTTGTGAATGAACCTCTTGTAAGGAAAAGACCTGGCTCCAGATTTGCCCTTTGCTCAATGTTTGAATAAAAAATTTAACATCAGGCGACCAGTGAAGTCAGCTCCTGGAGTCTGGACCCGGGGCCTGTTCAGTGGTGCTGGAAGAAGTCTTAACGGTCTCCTGCAGCTGGCCAAGGTCGTTGAAAGCCTCAATAAAAGCATTCACTCAGCAGCGTGACCCCACCCCTGCCCAGCTCACAAACCCCCCACCCCCACACACCTACCTATATTCCCTCCAACTACCTACAGCTATTTGGCTGTGGCATATACTTCAACCACAGCGCAACACAGTCACTGACAAACTGCCTTAGACTCCTGAAGAATAAAGTGACAAGAGGAGATTTACAGAGGTTGCTGCTGGGAATGGAGAACCTTTGTGATGAGGAAAAACTGGAGTGACTGGGGTTGTTCATAAGAACATAAGAACGAGGAGCAGGAGTAGGCCATCTGGCCCCTCGAGCCTGCTCCACCATTCAATGACATCATGGCTGATCTTTTGTGGACTCAGCTCCACTTTCCGGCCTGAACACCATAACCCTTAATCCCTTTATTCTTCAAAAAACTATCTATCGTTATCTTAAAAACATTTAATGAAGGAGCCTCAACTGCTTCACTGGGCAAGGATTTCCATAGATTCACAAACCTTTGGGTGAAGAAGTTCCTCCTAAACTCAGTCCTAAATCTACATTTGGGCAGCAAGGTAGCATGGTGGTTAGCACAATTGCTTCACAGCTCCAGGGTCCCAGGTTCGATTCCTGGCTTGGGTCACTGTCTGTGCGGAGTCTGCATGTTCTCCCCATGTGTGCTTGGGTTTCCTCCAGGTGCTCTGGTTTCCTCCCACAGTCCAAAGATGTGCAGGTTAGGTGGATTGGCCATGCTAAATTGCCCTTAGTGTACAACATTGCCCTTAGTGTTGGGTGGGGTTACTGGGTTATGGGGATAGGGTGGAGGTGTGTGTTTGGGTAGGGTGCTCTTTCAAAGAGCTGGTGCAGACTCGATGGGCCGAATGGCCTCCTTCTGCACTGTAAATTCTATGATTCTATGATTCTACTTCCCCTTATTTTGATGCTATGCCCCCTACTTCTGCTTTCACCCACCAGTGGAAATAACCTGCCCGCATCTATCCTATCTATTCCCTTTATAATTTTATATGTTTCGATAAGATCCCCCTTCATCCTTCTAAATTCCAACGAATACAGTCCCAGTCTCCTCAACCTCTCCTCGTAATCTAACACCTTCAGGTCTGGGATTAACCCAGTGAATCTCCTCTGCACACCCACCAGCGCCAGTACGTCCTTTCTCAGGTAAGGAGACCAAAACTGAACACAACACTGCAGGTGTGGCCTCACTAACACCTTATACAATTGCACCATAACCTCCCTCGTCTTGAACTCCATCCCTCTGGCAATGAAGGACAAAATTCCATTCACCTTCTTAATCACCTGTTGCACCTGTAAACCAACTTTCTGCGACTCATGCACGAGCACACCTAGGTCTCTCTGCACAGCAACATGTTTTAACATTTTATCGTTGAAATAATAATCCCTTTTGCTGTTATTCCTACCAAAATGGACAACCTCACATTTGTATTCCATCTGCCAGACACTAGCCCATTCACTTAACCTGTCCAAATCCCTCTGCAGACTTCTGGTATCCTCTGCACTTTTTGCTTTACCACTCATTTTAGTGTCGTCTGCAAACGTGGACACATTGCCCTTGGCCCCCAACTCCAAATCATCCATGTAAATTGTTAACAATTGTGGGCCCAACACTGATCCCTGAGGGACACCACAAGCTACTGATTGCCAACCAAAGAAACACCCATTAATCCCCACTCTTTGCTTTCTATTAATTAACCAATCCTCTACCCATGCTACTACTTTACCCTTAATGCCATGCATCTTTATCTTATGCAGTAACCTTTTGTGTGGCACCTTGTCAAAGGCTTTCTGGAAATCCGGATATACCACGTCCATTGGTTCCCTGTTATCTACCGCACTGGTAATGTCCTCAAAAAATTCCACTAAATTAGTTAGGCACGACCTGTCCTTTATGAACCCATGCTGCGTCTGCCCAATGGGACAATTACCATCCAGACGCCTCGCTCTTTCTTCCTTGATGATAGATTCCAGCATCTTCTCTACTACCGAAGTTAGGCCAACTGGACTATAATTACCCGCTTTCTGCATACCTCCTTTTTTAAACAGTGGTGTCACGTTTGCTACTTTCCAATCCACCGGGACCACCCCATAGTCTAGTGAGTTTTGGTAAATTATCACTATTGCATCTGAAATTTCCCTAGCCATCTCTTTCAGCACTCTGGGATGCATTCCATCAGGGCCAGGAGACGTGTCTACCTTTAGCCCCATTAGCTTGCCCATCACTACCTCCTTAGTGATAGCAATCATCTCAGGGTCCTCACCTGTCATTGCCTCATTTCCATCAGTCACTGGCATGTTATTTGTGTCTTCGACTATGAAGACCGACCCAAAAAACCTGTTCGTTCCTCAGCCATTTCCTCATCTCCCATTATTAAAGCTCCCTTCTCAAATATAAAGGACCAATACTTACCTTAGCCAATCTTTTTTGTTTTGTATATTTGTAGAAACTTTTACTATCTGTTTTTATATTTCGGGCAAGTTTACTCTCATAATCTATCTTACTCTTCTTTAAAGCTTTTTTAGTAGCTTTCTGTTGCCCTCAAAACATTTCCTAGTCCTCTGGTCTCCCACTGATACTCTCCCTTATTTCCTTAGATATCCACGTCGATTTTCCCTCTTTCTACCGTCCTTCCTTTTTGTGGTATAAACCTTTGCTGAGCACAGTGAAAAATCGCTTGGAAGGTTCTCCACTGTTCCTCAACTGTTTCGCCATAAAGTCTTTGCTCCCAGTCCACCTTAGCTAGCTCTTCTCTCATCCCATTGTAATCTCCTGTGTTTAAGCACAAAACACAAGTGTTTGATTTTACCTTCTCACCCTCCACCTGTATTTAAATTCCACCATATTGTGATCGCTCCTTCCGAGAGGATCCCTAACTATGAGATTATTAATCAATCCTGTCTCAATACACAGGACCAGATCTAGGGCCGCTTGTTCCCTCGTAGGTTCCATTACATACTCTTCTAGGAAACTATCGCGGATACATTCTATAAACTCCTCCTCAAGGCTACCTTGACCGACCTGGTTAAACCAATCGACATGTAGATTAAAAACCCCCAATGTAACTGCTGCACCATTTCTACATGCATCCGTTATTTATTTGTTTATTGCCTGCTCCACAATAATGTTACTATTTGATGCCCTATAGACTACTCCTATCAGTGACTTTTTCGCCTTACTATTCCTGATTTCCACCCAAATGGATTCAACCTTATCCTCCATAGCACCGATGTCATCCCTTACTATTGCCCGGATGTCATCCTTAAATAACAGAGCTACAACACCTCCCTTACCATCCACTCTGTCCTTCCGAATAGTTTGATACCCTCGGATATTTATCTCCCAGTCGTGACCATCCTTCAACCATGTTTCAGTAATGGCCACTAAATCATAGTCAATCACGATGATTTGCGCCATCAACTCATTAACCTTATTCCGAATACTACGAGCATTCAGGTAAAGTACACTTATGTTGGCTTTTATTCCTCTGTTTTGAATCTTAACACCTTGATCAGTAACCTCTCCTAAGTTATTTTTCCTCTTAACTTTTCTCCTAATTTTCCTTGTCGTTGATCCCATATCTTCATGTCCCAACCTGCCGCGTTGCTTACTATTTATGTTTGTACTTACCATTTTATCCCTTTTAGTATTCCTGGGCCAGTTCACTGAGCTCCGTCAGTCACTGTACTTTGTACTGACGCCCTTTTTGATTTTTGACTATGGCTTCTCTGCCTTACACTTTCCCCATTACTGCCTTTTGTTTCTGTCCCTGTTTTTCCGACTTCCTGCATCGGTTCCCAGCCCCCTGCCCCATTAGTTTAAACACTCCCCGACCGCTCGAGCAAATAGCCCCCCTCGGACATCAGTTCCAGTCCTGCCCAGGTGTAAACCGTCAAGTTTGTACAGGTCGCCCAGAACCGGTTCCAATGCCCAATCGGAAACCCTCCCCCTGAAGTCATCCCTTCAGCCACATATTCATCCTATATATCCTGTCATTTCTAATCAGACTAGCACGTGGCACCGGTAGTAATCCTGAGATCATTACCTTCGAGGTCCGATTTTTTTACTTCCTTCTTAGCTCCCTGTGTTCTGCTTTTACTACCTCATTCCTTTTTTTTACCTATGTCGTTTGTACTGATGTGTACCCGGACCACTGCTTGTTCAGCCTCCCCCTCCAGAATGTCCTGGAACCGCTCCGCGACATCCTTGACTCTAGCAGCAGGGAGGCAACACACCATCCTGGAGTCTATTTTGCGGCCACAGAAACGCCCGTCTATTCCTCTTACAATTGAATCTCCTATAACTATTGCACTGTCACACTTATCACCCCTCCCCTCCGCAGCAGAAGCAACCGTGGTGCCACGAGTTTGGCTGTTGCTGTTTTCCCCTGAGAGGCCATTCCCCTCAACATTATCCAAAGCAGTATATCTGTTCTGCAGGGGAATAGCGACAGGTGATTCCTGCACTTCCTGCCTCACTGTCTTGTTATGTCTGGTGGTCATCCATTCCCTTTCTGCCTGCGGAGTCTGAGCCTGTGATGTGACCCCTGATGTGTTGGGTACTCTGGATCCGTGGAGACTGCGTTTACCTCAGCAGTAACACATACAGGCTACTGAAGAAGGACATTTTTAAGACTATATTGGATTTGTATCATCAAAGCATTCTTCATTTATTGGACTGATTGGCACCATTTATGATGAAAGGGATGGGCATTCGTTTGAATCCCATTTTTGCACAGCTGAGAAACCTTTTTCGAACGAAATGGAGAATCTATAATCTGCCTAGCAACAGCACGAAGCTGCATCTTAAAACGGCACCATGGCCAGAAGATCGGGATATCTGCTAGTCAAGACCCTGACAGTGGGCAGATATATATATATTTTGATTAAAACTAAGACTTATAAAATGAAATGTTATAAAATGAAATGTTGTAAAACCAAAATGACCCAGGCAGGTAAAAGAAACCTAAGGATTAAATATATTGATTAGATTAGTTTTACACACAGACACAAATCCTATCACAATCCTGGCACAATAGATTCCCAGGTTAACCCAGGAACCACACTCAACACCTAATCAAGGTACAGCATAGAGATAATGGGACCCCATTGTAAGTCAAGGGAACACCTATTAAAACCATGCAGATAAAGAGACATTGACGTCAGAGTCAGGAAGCCCGGGAAATCATGTATCTGTACTATTTATCTGTACTATTCAAATGTAAAACGGCAAAAGCCCGCCAAAACCTTGCAAATGCTTGTACTCTCCATAAATATTGAACCTCGTCTGCATATCGGAGAGATCACCGTGGTCAAGCCATTGTTAGGAGCTGGCTGCGTGGGTCTCCCTGAAGGACTTCAGAACTTGTACAATACAGTAAAAACGCTTTGAACCTTGCCTTGAGATTCGACCTCTTGAATGCACTGGCACAAGGGATTTTTCCCTACAACACTACCAACACTTGAAATAGTACAACACTATTTTATTAAACTAGAAAATGTTGAACATACTTTCACTGTGGGTCGACACTATGTTAGATTAAACTAAAGACCTATGCCTATCCTAACCAGTCTATGCACTCAGCACATGGTGAAGATCTGTGCTGCAAGCTGTGAGCTCCGTCCTTCTGAGAGGTTACATCCCGAATGACCGAGAAAACTGATGCCCTCTGTCTTTGTAGTGAGTATGCTCTCTATATACGTACTCTCCATGATGCTCTCCGACTCGCGGATGCTCCAGTGTCTCCAGCCGCCGCTCCAGCTCTGAAATGCGAGCTTCCAGGAGCTGCAACTGGAGACACTTCCTGCACACATGCTGACCCTGTGGACTGGAACTGTCCCCAGCCTGCCACATGGAGGAAAAGGAGCATACCATGCCTTGGAGATGTCCTGCCATGAATTATTCCTTGAAATTAAACCTTTGAAATTCAACTTTGGAAAGGTGTATTTGTGTCAGATTAAATCCAATCCCGTGTACTATTTAAATACATTCTTAAAAACTGAGTATGTATCCCTGTTGATCTGAAAACAAATTAAAAATAGTTATTTAATTGAAATTAAAAAATGTTATTTAAACCAAATTAAAAATAGTAATTTAAATCAACCCAAAATAGTTATGTAAGTCAAATAAAAAAAAAATAGTAATTCAAATCAACTTAAAAATGGTAAACAAAGTCAAATCAAAATTAATATTTAAATAAGTAACTTCAGATATTCAAATTTAGCTCAATTTGACTTTCACCCAATCAGGTCACAGTTTTGTGTGACGTCACAATACCGTTTTTAAAAAAAATAAACAAACAGCTGTCATACCCGAGAGTGCTCTTTACTGAAGTCTCACCCTCTCTCTCCACGCTCTTTATTGAAGTCTCGCCCTCTCTCTCCACGCTCTTTACTGAATTCTCGCCCACTCTCTCCACGCTCTTTACTGAAGTCTCGCCCTCTCTCTCCATGCTCTTTACTGAATTCTCGCCTTCTCTCCGCGCTCTTTACTGAAGTCTCGCCCTCTCTCTCCACGCTCATTACTGAAGTCTCGCCCTCTATCTCCACGCTCTTTACTGAAGTCTCGCCGTCTCTCTCCACGCTCTTTACTGAAGTCTCGCACTCTCTCTCCACGCTCTTTACTGAAGTCTCGCCCTCTATCTCCACGCTCTTTACTGAATTCTCGTCCTCTCTCTCCATGCTCTTTACTGAAGTCTCGCCCTCTCTCCATGCTCTTTACTGAATTCTCGCCCTCTCTCTCCACGCTCTTTACTGAAGTCTCGCCCTCTCTGTCCACGCTCTTTACTGAAGTCTCACCCTCTATCTCCACGCTCTTTACTGAAGTCTCACCCTCTATCTCCACGCTCTTTACTGAAGTCTCGCCCTCTATCTCCACGCTCTTTACTGAATTCTCGTCCTCTCTCTCCATGCTCTTTACTGAAGTCTCGCCCTCTCTCTGTGCTGTTTACTGAAGTCTCGCCCCCTCTCTCGCCACGCTCTTTACTGAAGTCTCGCCCTCTCTCTCCACGCTCTTTACTGAAGTCTCGCCCTCTCTATCCATGCTCTTTACTGAATTCTCGGCCTCTCTCTCCACGCTCTTTACTGAAGTCTTGCCCTCTCTCTCCATGCTCTTTACTGAAGTCTCGCCCTCTCTCTCCATGCCCTTTACTGAAGTCTCGCCCTCTCTCTCCATGCTCTTTACTGAAGTCTCGCCCTCTCTCTCCACGCTCTTTACTGAAGTCTTGCCCTCTCTCTCCATGCTCTTTACTGAAGTCTCGCCCTCTCTCTCCATGCCCTTTACTGAAGTCTCGCCCTCTCTCTCCATGCTCTTTACTGAAGTCTCGCCCTCTCTCTCCATGCTCTTTACTGAAGTCTCGCCCTCTCTCTCCATGCTCTTTACTGAATTCTCGCCCTCTCTCTCCATGCTCTTTACTGAAGTCTCGCCCTCTCTCCATGCTCTTTACTGAATTCTCGCCCTCTCTCTCCACGCTCTTTACTGAAGTCTCGCCCTCTCTCTCCATGCTCTTTACTGAAGACTGCCCTCTCTCTCCACGCTCCTTACTGAATTCTCGCCCTCTCTCTCCACGCTCTTTACTGAAGTCTCGCCCTCTCTCTCCACGCTCTTTACAGAAGTCTCGCCCTCTCTTTCTGTGCTCTTTACTGAAGTCTCGCCCTCTCTCTCCATGGTCTTTACTGAAGTCTCGCCCTCTCTCTCCACGCTCTTTACTGAAGTCGCGCCCTCTCTCGCTCCACGCTCTTTACTGAAGTCTCGCCCTCTATCTCCACGCTCTTTATTGAAGTCTCGCGCTCTCTCTCCACGCTCTATACTGAAGTCTCGCCCTCTCTCTGCACGCTCTTTACTGAAGTCTCGCCCTCTCTCCGCGCTCTTTACTGAAGTCTCGCCGTCTCTCTCCACGCTCTTTACTGAAGTCTCGCCCTCTCTCTCCACGATCTTTACTGAAGTCTCGCCGTCTCTCTCCACGCTCTTTATTGAAGTCTCGCCCTCTCTCTCTACGCTCTTTACTGAAGTCTCGCCCTCTCTCTCCACGCTCTTTACTTAAGTCTCGCCCTCTCTCTCCATGCTCTATACTGAAGTCTCGCCCTCTCTCTCCACGCTCTTTACTGATGTCTCGCCCCCTCTCTCCACGCTCTTTACTGAAGTCGCCCCCTTTCTCTCTCCACGCTCTTTACTGAAGTCTCGCCCTCTCTCCACGCTCTTTATTGAAGTCTCGCACTCTCTCTCCACGCTCTTTACTGAAGTCTCGCCCTCTCTCTCCACGCTCTTTACTGAAGTCTCGCCCTCTCTCTCTGTGCTCTTTACTGAAGTCTCGCCCTCTCTCTCCATGCTCTTTACTGAAGTCTCGCCCTCTCTCTCCACGCTCTTTACTGAAGCCTCGCCCTCTCTCTCCACGCTCTTTACTGAAGTCGCGCCCTCTCTCTCTCCACGCTCTTTACTGAATTCTCGTCCTCTCTCACCACGCCCTTTACTGAAGTCTCGCCCTCTCTCTCCACGCTCTTTACTGAAGTCTCGCCGTCTCTCTCCACGCTCTTTACTGAAGTCTCGCCCTCTCTCTCCACGATCTTTACTGAAGTCACGCCCTCTCTCTTTCCACGCTCTTTATTGAAGTCTTGCACTCTCTCCACGCTCTTTACTGAAGTCTCGCCCTCTCTCTCCACGCTCTTTACTGAAGTCTCGCCCTCTCTCTGTGCTCTTTACTGAAGTCTCGCCCTCTCTCACCACGCCCTTTACTGAAGTCTCGCCCTCTCTCTCCACGCTCTATACTGAAGCCTCACCCTCTCTCTCCACGCTCTTTACTGAAGTCTCGCCCTCTCTCCGCGCTCTTTACTGAAGTCTCTCCGTCCCTCTCCACGCTCTTTACTGAAGTCTCGCCCTCTCTCTCCACGATCTTTACTGAAGTCTCGCCGTCTCTCTCCACGCTCTTTATTGAAGTCTCGCACTCTCTCTCCACGCTCTTTACTGAAGTCTCGCCCTCTGTCTCCACGCTCTTTACTGAAGTCTCGCCCTCTCTCTGTGCTCTTTACTGAAGTCTCACCCTTTCTCTGTGCTCTTTACTGAAGTCTCGCCCTCTCTCTCCACGCTCTTTACTGAAGTCTCGCCCTCTCTCTCCACGCTCTTTACTGAAGTCTCGCCCTCTCTCTCGTCACGCTCTTTACTGAAGTCTCACCCTCTCTCCAACACTCTTTACTGAAGTGTCACCCTCTCTCCGCACTCTTTACTGAAGTCTTGCTCTCTCTCTCTCTGCGCTCTTTACTGAAGTCTCTACCTCTCTCAGTGCTCTTTACTGAAGTCTTGCCCTCTCTCTCCACGATCTTTACTGAAGTCTCGCCGTCTCTCTCCACGCTCTTTATTGAAGTCTCGCACTCTCTCTCCACGATCTTTACTGAAGTCTCGCCGTCTCTCTCCACGCTCTTTACTGAAGTCTCGCCCTCTGTCTCCACGCTCTTCACTGAAGTCTCGCCCTCTCTCTGTGCTCTTTACTGAAGTCTCACCCTCTCTCTGTGCTCTTTATTAAAGTCTCGCCCTCTCTCTCCACGCTCTTTACTGAAGTCTCGCCCTCTCTCTCCACGCTCTTTACTGAAATCTCGCCCTCTCTCTCCACTCTCTTTAATGAAGTCTCTCCCTCTCTCTCGCCACGCTCTTTAATAATGTTCACTCCTCTCTCTCGCCACGCTCTTTACTGAATTCTCGCCCTCTCTCTCCACGCTCTTTACTGAAGTCTCACCCTCTCTCTGTGCTCTTTTCTGAAGTCTCGCACTCTCTCTCCACGCTCTTTACTGAAGTCTCGCCCTCTCTCTCCACGCTCTTTACTGAAGTCTCGCCCTCTCTCTCGTCACGCTCTTTACTGAAGTCTCACCCTCTCTCCATCCGCGCTCTTTACTGAAGTCTCACCCTCTCTCCAACACTCTTTACTGAAGTCTCACCCTCTCTCCGCACTCTTTACTGAAGTCTTGCTCTCTCTCTCTCTGCGCTCTTTACTGAAGTCTCTACCTCTCTCAGTGCTCTTTACTGAAGTCTTGCCCTCTCTCTCCACGATCTTTACTGAAGTCTCGCCGTCTCTCTCCACGCTCTTTATTGAAGTCTCGCACTCTCTCTCCACGATCTTTACTGAAGTCTCGCCGTCTCTCTCCACGCTCTTTACTGAAGTCTCGCCCTCTGTCTCCACGCTCTTCACTGAAGTCTCGCCCTCTCTCTGTGCTCTTTACTGAAGTCTCACCCTCTCTCTGTGCTCTTTATTAAAGTCTCGCCCTCTCTCTCCACGCTCTTTACTGAAGTCTCGCCCTCTCTCTCCACGCTCTTTACTGAAATCTCGCCCTCTCTCTCCACTCTCTTTAATGAAGTCTCGCCCTCTCTCTCGCCACGCTCTTTAATAATGTTCACTCCTCTCTCTCGCCACGCTCTTTACTGAATTCTCGCCCTCTCTCTCCACGCTCTTTACTGAAGTCTCACCCTCTCTCTGTGCTCTTTTCTGAAGTCTCGCACTCTCTCTCCACGCTCTTTACTGAAGTCTCGCCCTCTCTCTCCACGCTCTTTACTGAAGTCTCGCCCTCTCTCTCGTCACGCTCTTTACTGAAGTCTCACCCTCTCTCCATCCGCGCTCTTTACTGAAGTCTCACCCTCTCTCCAACACTCTTTACTGAAGTCTCACCCTCTCTCCGCACTCTTTACTGAAGTCTTGCTCTCTCTCTCTCTGCGCTCTTTACTGAAGTCTCTATCTCTCTCAGTGCTCTTTACTGAAGTCTTGCCCTCTCTCTATTCGCGCTCTTTACTGAAGTCTCGCACTCTCTCTGCACGCTCTTTACTGAAGTCTCGCCCTCTCTCTCCACGCTCTTTACTAAAGTCTCGCCCTCTCTCTCCACGCTCTTTACTAAAGTCTCGCCCTCTCTCTCTGTGCTCTTTACTGAAGTCTCGCCCTCTCTCTCCATGCTCTTTACTGAAGTCTCGCCCTCTCTCTCCACGCTCTTTACTGAAGTCTCGCCCTCTCTCCGCGCTCTTTACTGAAGTCTCGCCGTCTCTCTCCATGCTCTTTACTGAAGTCTCGCCCTCTCTCTCCACGATCTTTGCTGAAGTCTCGCCGTCTCTCTCCACGCTCTTTATTGAAGTCTCGCACTCTCTCTCCACGCTCTTTACTGAAGTCTCGCCCTCTCTCTCCATGCTCATTACTGAAGTCTCGCCCTCTCTCTCCACGCTCTGTACTGAATTCTCGCCCTCTATCTCCACGCTCTTTACTGAAGTCTCGCCTTCTCTCTCCACGCTCTTTACTGAAGTCTCGCCCTCTCTCTCTGTGCTGTTTACTGAAGTCTCGCCCTCTCTCTCCACGCTCTTTACTGAAGTCTCGCCCTCTCTCTCCACGCTCTTTACTGAAGTCTCGCCGTCCCTCTCCACGCTCTTTACTGAAGTCTCGCCCTCTCTCTCCACGATCTTTACTGAAGTCTCGCCGTCTCACTCCACGCTCTATATTGAAATCTTGCCCTCTCTCTCCACGCTCTTTACTGAAGTCTCGCCCTCTGTCTCCACGCTCTTTATTGAAGTCTCGCCCTCTCTCTCCACGCTCTATACTGAAGTCTCACCCTCTCTCTCCACGCTCTTTACTGAAGACTCGCCCTCTCTCCGCGCTCTTTACTGAAGTCTCGCCGTCCCTCTCCACGCTCTTTACTGAAGTCTCGCCCTCTCTCTCCACGATCTTTACTGAAGTCTCGCCGTCTCTCTCCACGCTCTTTATTGAAGTCTTGCACTCTCTCTCCACGATCTTTACTGAAGTCTCGCCGTCTCTCTCCACGCTCTTTATTGAAGTCTCGCCCTCTCTCTCCACGCTCTTTACTGAAGTCTCGCCCTCTCTCTCCACGCTCTTTACTGAAGTCTCGGCCTCTCGCTCCACGCTCTTTACTGAAGTCTCGCCCTCTCTCTGTGCTCTTTACTGAAGTCTCGTCCTCTCTCACCACGCCCTTTACTGAAGTCTCGCCCTCTCTCTCCACGCTCTTTACTGAAGTCTCGCCGTCTCTCTCCACGCTCTTTACTGAAGTCTCGCCCTCTCTCTCCACGATCTTTACTGAAGTCACGCCCTCTCTCTTTCCACGCTCTTTATTGAAGTCTCGCACTCTCTCCACGCTCTTTACTGAAGTCTCGCCCTCTCTCTCCACGCTCTTTACTGAAGTCTCGCCCTCTCTCTGTGCTCTTTACTGAAGTCTCGCCCTCTCTCACCACGCCCTTTACTGAAGTCTCGCCCTCTCTCTCCACGCTCTTTACTGAAGTCTCGCCGTCTCTCTCCACGCTCTTTACTGAAGTCTCGCCCTCTCTCTCCACGATCTTTACTGAAGTCGCGCCCTCTCTCTTTCCACGCTCTTTATTGAAGTCTCGCACTCTCTCCACGCTCTTTACTGAAGTCTCGCCCTCTCTCTCCATGCTCATTACTGAAGTCTCGCCGTCTCTCTCCACGCTCTTTACTGAATTCTCGCCCTCTCTCTCCACGCTCTTTACTGAAGTCTCGCCCTCTCTCTCCACGCTCTTTACTGAAGTCTCGCCCTCTCTCTCTGTGCTGTTTACTGAAGTCTCGCCCTCTCTCTCCATGCTCTTTACTGAATTCTCGCCCTCTCTCTCCACGCTCTTTACTGAAGTCCTGCCCTCTCTCTCCACGCTCTTTACTGAAGTCACACCCTCTCTCTCTCCACGCTCTTTACTGAAGTCTCGCCCTCTATCTCCACGCTCTTTATTGAAGTCTCGCCCTCTCTCTCCACGCTCTATACTGAAGCCTCACCCTCTCTCTCCACGCTCTTTACTGAAGTCTCGCCCTCTCTCCGCGCTCTTTACTGAAGTCTCTCCGTCCCTCTCCACGCTCTTTACTGAAGTCTCGCCCTCTCTCTCCACGATCTTTACTGAAGTCTCGCCGTCTCTCTCCACGCTCTTTATTGAAGTCTCGCACTCTCTCTCCACGCTCTTTACTGAAGTCTCGCCCTCTGTCTCCACGCTCTTTACTGAAGTCTCGCCCTCTCTCTGTGCTCTTTACTGAAGTCTCACCCTCTCTCTGTGCTCTTTACTGAAGTCTCGCCCTCTCTCTCCACGCTCTTTACTGAAGTCTCGCCCTCTCTCTCCACGCTCTTTACTGAAGTCTCGCCCTCTCTCTCGTCACGCTCTTTACTGAAGTCTCACCCTCTCTCCATCCGCGCTCTTTACTGAAGTCTCACCCTCTCTCCAACACTCTTTACTGAAGTCTCACCCTCTCTCCGCACTCTTTACTGAAGTCTTGCTCTCTCTCTCTCTGCGCTCTTTACTGAAGTCTCTATCTCTCTCAGTGCTCTTTACTGAAGTCTTGCCCTCTCTCTATTCGCGCTCTTTACTGAAGTCTCGCACTCTCTCTGCACGCTCTTTACTGAAGTCTCGCCCTCTCTCTCCACGCTCTTTACTAAAGTCTCGCCCTCTCTCTCCACGCTCTTTACTAAAGTCTCGCCCTCTCTCTCTGTGCTCTTTACTGAAGTCTCGCCCTCTCTCTCCATGCTCTTTACTGAGGTCTCGCCCTCTCTCTCCACGCTCTTTACTGAAGTCTCGCCCTCTCTCCGCGCTCTTTACTGAAGTCTCGCCGTCTCTCTCCATGCTCTTTACTGAAGTCTCGCCCTCTCTCTCCACGATCTTTACTGAAGTCTCGCCGTCTCTCTCCACGCTCTTTATTGAAGTCTCGCACTCTCTCTCCACGCTCTTTACTGAAGTCTCGCCCTCTCTCTCCATGCTCATTACTGAAGTCTCGCCCTCTCTCTCCACGCTCTGTACTGAATTCTCGCCCTCTATCTCCACGCTCTTTACTGAAGTCTCGCCTTCTCTCTCCACGCTCTTTACTGAAGTCTCGCCCTCTCTCTCTGTGCTGTTTACTGAAGTCTCGCCCTCTCTCTCCATGCTCTTTACTGAAGTCTCGCCCTCTCTCTCCACGCTCTTTACTGAAGTCTCGCCCTCTGTCTCCACGCTCTTTACTGAAGTCTCGCCCTCTCTCTGTGTTCTTTCCTGAAGTCTCACCCTCTCTCTCGCCACGCTCTTTAATAATGTTCACTCCTCTCTCTCGCCACGCTCTTTACTGAATTCTCGCCCTCTCTCTCCACGCTCTTTACTGAAGTCTCACCCTCTCTCTGTGCTCTTTTCTGAAGTCTCGCACTCTCTCTCCACGCTCTTTACTGAAGTCTCGCACTCTCACTCCACGCTCTTTACTGATGTCTCGCCTTCTCTCTCGTCACGCTCTTTACTGAAGTCTCACCCTCTCTCCATCCGCGCTCTTTACTGAAGTCTCACCCTCTCTCCAACACTCTTTACTGAAGTCTCACCCTCTCTCCGCACTCTTTACTGAAGTCTTGCTCTCTCTCTCTCTGCGCTCTTTACTGAAGTCTCTACCTCTCTCAGTGCTCTTTACTGAAGTCTTGCCCTCTCTCTCTTCGCGCTCTTTACTGAAGTCTCGCACTCTCTCTGCACGCTCTTTACTGAAGTCTCGCCCTCTCTCTCCACGCTCTTTACTAAAGTCTCGCCCTCTCTCTCCACGCTCTTTACTGAAGTCTCGCCCTCTCTCTCTGTGCTCTTTACTGAAGTCTCGCCCTCTCTCTCCATGCTCTTTACTGAAGTCTCGCCCTCTCTCTCCACGCTCTTTACTGAAGTCTCGCCCTCTCTCTCCACGCTCTTTACTGAAGTCGCGCCCTCTCTCTCTCCACGCTCTTTACTGAAGTCTCGCCGTCCCTCTCCACGCTCTTTACTGAAGTCTCGCCCTCTCTCTCCACGATCTTTACTGAAGTCTCGCCGTCTCTCTCCACGCTCTTTATTGAAGTCTCGCACTCTCTCTCCACGATCTTTACTGAAGTCTCGCCATCTCTCTCCACGCTCTTTATTGAAGTCTCGCACTCTCTCTCCACGCTCTTTACTGAAGTCTCGCCCTCTCTCTGTGCTCTTTACTGAAGTCTCGCCCTCTCTCTCCACGCTCTTTACTGAAGTCTCGCCCTCTCTCTCCACGCTCTTTACTAAAGTCTCACCCTCTCTCTCCACGCTCTTTACACTTTACTCTTTACTGTAGTTCACCATGGAAACGAGGAGGCCAGGAGAGATTTAATAGAGGTGTATAAAATGATGCTGGGTCGAGAGAGTGGACTGGCAGGACACATTTCTCTGCGCTTGAAGGCCAATAACCAGGATCCATAGATTAAATTAATTGGTGGGAGGACTGAATCGTACTTGAGGAGTTAATTGATGGATTTCCAAAAGGCATTTGACAATGTGCCACATAAAAGATTACTACACAAGGTAAGAGCTCATGTGGGATGTAGTGACATATTGGCATGGTTAGTGGATAGGCTAACGGGGCGGGGGGGGGGGGGGGGGGGGGGGGGAAGGACCAAAATGGAGATGAATGGGACATTTTCAGCATAAAAGAAAAGTTTTACTGATGGATTATTTCAGGGTCTTCAACTATTTATGATCGGTTTTAATGAATTTGATGAAGGGTCCACCACTGTGGTAGTCAGATTTGCTGACAGCACGAAGATAGGTAGGAAAGCAAGTTGTGAGGAGGATGCAGAGAGATTGCAAAGGAATACAGACAGTTTTTTTTAAATATATGTTTATTGAAGTTTTTCAAAACATTTTTACACAGATATTTACAAAACAAGCAAAAGCAGAAAGGCAGCTCCAAGTGTCAATGTACAACAAATACAGCTGAGAACAGCAGTCATTACAATGTTAGGAACATTAAAAGCCGATAGGTCAGGGAGAAAATCCCCAACACTTGCCAGAGTGCAGAAGCCAAATCCGGGGTCAAGTTTCAAGACTCAAGACTTAGAGGAAAATAACCTGATCCTAGTCGAAAGGACAGGGGGAAACCCACACCGGTTGGGAGGGCTATCAGAAAGGCCCTAAAATTGTGGAAGAGCCAGCACCTCGGAACAGTGGGACCACTCCTCCCCCACCCCCCCCCCCTCCCTCCACATCACACCACCACTGATACCATCAACACAAGGAAAGATTTGGACCACCCAAACAAAAACCAGTCCCTGGATGTCCTTGCCACCAAGGCCCAACTTTCAACACCAACACAGCACAAGGACATCAAAACTAAGAATTCAGTTGACACTCTTAACATCTCGTCTGGTCCGAAGAAAATGAAGAGAAGAAAAACAAAAACTTTCAGAACTAACCCCTTGGATTCATTATGTTCCTCTCGAGAGCAATCAACCAAGGATAAAAACGTGAGGACTGGGCCACACATTCAGACCTACCCCATGACAATGGCTCTCTGAGCACACATCACCCACCTCAGGACTCTCCATGGCACTCCTGAGGGAGGTGTCAATGCCTCAGTGCTCCAGAATAACGACGAAGAAGACCCCGCGCCAGGCCTCATCCAGAGCTGCCTCAAGAAGAAACAGGATATTCATCAGGGCATCGGGCCTGGCCTTTCCCAGCACTGGCACAGAAACCAAAAACATGATTGGATTGGATTTGTTTATTGTCACGTGTACTGAGGTACAGTGAAAAGTATTTTTCTGTGAGCAACCCAACAGATCATTAAGTACATGGGAAGAAAAGGGAAAAAAAGAAAATACATAATAGGGCAACACAAGATATATAATGTGATCACATAAGCACCGACATCGGATGAAGCATACAGGGTGTAGTGTTAATGAGGTCAGTCCATAAGAGGGTCATTTGGGAGTCTGATGACAGGGGAAAGAAGTTGTTTTTGAGTCTATTTGTGCATTTCTCAGACTTCTGTATCTCCTGCCCGATGGAAGAGTGAGTAAGCTGGGTGGGAGGGATCTTTGATTATGCTGCCTGCTTTTCCCAGGCAGCGGGAGGTGTAGATGGAGTCAATGGATGGGAGGCAGGTTTGTGTGATGGACTGGGCAGTGTTCACGACTCTCTGAAGTTTCTTGCGGGCCAGGGCTGAGCAGTTGCCATATCAGGCTGTGATTCAGACTGATAGGATGCTTTCTATGGTGCATCTGTAAAAGATGGTAAGGGTTAATGTGGACATGCAAATTTCCTTAGTTTCCTGAGGAAGTATAGGTGCTGTTGTGCTTTCTTGGTGGTAGCATCAACGTGGGTGGACCAGGACAGATTTTTGGAGATGTGCACCCCTAGGAATTTGAAACTGCTAACCATCTCCACCTCGGCCCCGTTGATGCTGACAGGTGTGTGCAGCACTTTGCTTCCTGAAGTCAATGACCAGCTCTTTAGTTTTGCTGGCATTGAGGGAGAGACTGTTGTCGCTACACCACTCCACTATGTTCTCTATCTCCCTCCTGTATTCTGACTCCTCGTTATTCGAGATCTGGCCCACTATGAATGGACTAGTCCCTAACACTAGCTGGACCCTCTATCCAATGCCATTCCAATTCTGGGCTCAACTGGACATGCGGGAAACACAGCATGTAACAGAACCCCCCTCCCCCTAGAGGGGCCAGCCCACCTGGCAAACTACCTGCCACTAAAAATAGAACACATTAAGGTCAACCTCCCCACGGATGTGCAGACAACAGAAGAACAGTCAAAGAGGGAGACATAATGCTGGATAATAGACCAACTTCCCCCTAATGGGAACTTACTTCCCTGCAAACAAATAAAATAACTGCATTAACAGAAAGCATCATGATTATCAGGGAGCTAAGTCCAAGATCATGACTGAGGAGCGGGGTAGCCATCAGGATAAATGAACATTCGACTGGCGCACAAAGTAAATTGACGTCAATGATCATGCAGTATCTAAAATGGAGATCATCTTCTAGGAGATTGTATGGATGTCAATGATCAGGACACGAGTCTCATTATTTCCAACCTTCCGGCATAGCCAGACCCCGACAGTCAACAACCGAGGCTCCCGCTTGGGGGTGGGGGTGGGGACAGCCCGATCAATTCTCATACTTTTCGGACGTTACCTAGAACAGGGAAATACCAAACCAGAGGTTGGAACGCGACCCCAACGTAAGGCCTCGAAGATAGGATCAAATGTGCTCAGCCAAAAGTAAGCCATCTTCCCTCCACATCGAGATGCTGGAAGCATGGCAGTCAGTTCTCAAACATGGCCCGGAACCTCTCCACCATGCCGCTAGAGATACCAGACTAAGCCGGGTACCACACCGGTTCCCTCTCATCCTCATCCACATCCGTCAGGAAGGATGACAGGCCATGCAACAGGCCCCCAACCATGCGGAGACAGGCTTCCACTGGACACAATGCTCTCTCCATCGCAAGTACCTCATCATGTGCCACTACTGCCTTCATAAAAATACCTCGCAACTCCTGAAACTAGGGGCGCGATTCTCCGCACCCGTGAAAATTCGCGAAGTCGGTGGTAAAAACGGGCGCGTTTTACGACGGTCGGGAAAGGGTCCATTTCCCGACGTATTCACGTCCGGGAAATGGGCTAGGAACGTGGCCGCGTCAATTACGTGCGCGATGATGACCGAACGCGATGACGACACGACCACGCCCGCGTGACGCCGCCCGACGCCGTAAAAAGGCGCGGGCGAGCATAGAATCTGTCGGCCATGATGTCGGAGCCCAGGAGAGCTGCCCCTCGGTTTGTTGAGGCCGATGTGGAGACGCTGCCAGCTGCCATCGAGCAGAGGAGGGGCATCATCTGCCCGCGTAGAGGGCATCGCCAACCTGCCAGCGTGGTACGCCAGGCCTGGCGTGAGGTGGCTGCTGCCGTTAGTGCTGTGGGGCAGACTCCTCGCTCAGCAGAGCAATGCAGAAAAAAGCTGCACGACCTCACCAGGGCTGCCAGGGTAAGTGCCAAGAGGGTGCCCCCTGGTCACAACCATCCCTCCCCCTTAACTTAATCATCCACCTCCCCCCGGCACGGAGGGTGGAGGGGGATTGGGGCAGAGTTATTTGAGGGTGGTTCACAAAGTTGTCACAGACCCAGCGCTCTGGCCTCCGTGGAGAGATGTAATGGTCTTTTGACAACTTGACCCCCAAACTGTGCCAGTATCTGAACGGACTGCTGATACCTGCCGTATTGTAATGATCTACCTATGCCCCCTCCCTCAACAGGCCAAGACCGCTCACAATACCCGTGAGCGGCACCAGACTGGAGGGGGTTCGCCCAACCTGCACCCCCTCACCACGTTTGAGCAGAGGGCACTGGACCTTGTTAGGGGGTCCGGCACCCGGGAGGTCGCGCTATGCGAGGTTGGCGGAACTGCAACAAGTGAGACAACCCTCCATGACAAACACCCCCCTCCCCATCCTCTGTCCCTTCACACACCCTGCCCACTTGGACACCTCCCCCATCCTCTGTCCCTCTGTCCCTGGTCGCCTCATTATAGGAAGGACGTGGAAGCTTTGGAACGGGTGCAGAGGAGATTTACCAGGATGTTGCCTGATATGGAGGGAAAATCTTATGAGGAAAGGCTGATGGATTTGAGGTTGTTTTCGTTAGAGAGAAGAAGGTTAAGAGGAGACTTAATAGAGGCATACAAAATGATCAGAGGGTTAGATAGGGTGGACAGTAGGAGCCTTCTCCCGAGGATGGAGGTGGCTAGCACGAGGGGACATAGCCTTAAATTGAGGGGTAATAGATATAGGACAGAGTTCAGAGGTAGGTTGTTTACGCAGAGTGGTGAGGCCGTGGAATGCCCTATCTGCAACAGTAGTGAACTCGCCAACATTGAGGGCACTTAAAAGTTTATTGGATAAGCATATGGATGATAAGGGCATAGTGTCGGTTAGATGGCCTTTAGTTTTTGACTTCCCATGTCGGTGCAACATCGTGGGCCGAAGGGCCTGTACTGCGCTGTATCTTTCTATGTTCTATGTTCTATGTTCACACCCTGCCCACTGGGACCGTCCAGCGGCCGGCTGAGCGAATCTAAATAAGCTGTTTCATTCTCTTCCCTAGGACGTGATGCCGAACGACCAGGGCCGTCTGCCTCCAGGCGGAGACACGCATCTGGCCCCACCTCACCCGGGGCCGCACGACAGAAGGTGCCCGATCAGCGGGGAGTCCCATCCTCCCCAACAGAATCTGTGGAGCAGGACGCCTAGAGGGCGGCGACACCACAAGAGAGAGAAATGGCCCGCGATCGCCCTGCGGCCTCTCAGCGGGCCGATACCATAGAGGAGGCGTCAAACCAAGACGACCTCGAGCTTGCGGCACAGCTATCTCCCACACCATCCACCATCCCAGAGACACTCACCCCGGCTGGCCTATTTAGTGATGAGGCTCCTGGGTCACAGTCTGGTTGGCACACCACAGCTGAGCAGGTACAGCAGGTGGAAGTCGGAGCAGACGAGGGCCCGGACTGGCGGAGGCCAGGCCAGGCCCAGCATGCAGCTGGCTCCCAGACGTTTTCTGAGTTCCTGGAGTTTCTCAGCCCACCCGCACAGCCGATGCCTCAAGAAACCCAGGGAAACAATGACGGGATGAGGGCTGTCTTCCTGGCTCTGCAGACGCTGTTAGAGGAGTCGAACCGCGTCCACGAGCAGGGAGTGGTGCCGCTCATGGCAGCGACCCAGACCGACACTGCACGGGTGGCATCCGCGGTGGAGGCAATGGGTCAGGTTATGCAAGGCGTTGGGGTTAATGTGCACGCGTCATCCTCGGCCCTGGACAAGGTTTCCCTCTCACAGGCAGCAATGTGCCAGAGCCAAAACGACATTGCCGGCGCCCTGCGGGCCTTGGCCCAGTCTCACCAGGTCATGGCCCAGCCGCAGCAGTCAGTCGCCGAGAGCATCAACCGCCTGACACATGTGCTGGGTGGCGTCGTGCACACACAGGTTGAGGTCGCACAGTCCCTGGCGGGAATGTCTAACTCTCTGGACTCCGTGTCTGCAAATGTTCGGATCCTGGTGGATGCCATCGCAGGCCTCCAGGACTGGCAGTGCCAGGTGTCGGTGGCGCGACGGGGCACCTCCCCGCTCGCACCTCTGTCCCAAAGTGAGGCCCGGGGGCCACCGGGCTCCCCGAGGGAGGAGGTTGTTTCGGGGTCCGTCCCATTAAGTCCATCACGGGACGTCCCGGAATTCTCGGCCTCTCCCCGTCCCATCCCTGGTGCATCGGGTGGGCAGCAGGCAGAGCAGGGTGGCACAACGTCACCCGAGACGCCCGCAGAGCAGCCTGGCCCATCAAGGCCGGGTCGCCCCAGGAAACGTTTGGCCAAGGAGAAACAAGTCGAAGTGGGCGATTCGCAGCAGTCCTCCTCCACTCCTGCTGTATCATCTGGGGACTCACGTAGACGTAGTGGTAGGGCCCGTAAGGTGAAGTGAGACACAGAGTAAGTTGGCACGGGTGAAGGGCACAGTTTAGTTGTAGGGGCTAAGGCACCTGTAAATGTTTGTTCACATTAAACGCACTGTTCCACCTTACTTGTAATACCGTGTGATTGTTCCACAGCCACAGGAATCGTGATGGTGACCGAGTGTCGCTGGGGTTGACGAGCGGTGAAACTTCGGTGCCGGGTGTGCAGTCCCTGCCCCTCCCCCCACCCCCTCCCATAGTTACCCCATGCAGGCACATGATGGAGTGTCCGTAACGAACTCAGCGGCCACCAAGGTGGATGGTTCAGCTATTGCCATGGGTCAGATTCTCTCTAACGATTCTGAGCTCACAGCTCTTCGCAGAGCGGGCTGTCATCATTCCACATGGCACGGATCACACCCGCTGACACAGCCATCAATGTTGTGCCATACCGTCTGGACCCAGTGGTAAGGGTGATGTCGAAGTGGAGCACTGTACACTGAGAGGGGGTGGGGGGGGGGGGTTTGTGGTGGTGGCAGTTGTGTGTTGACCCTCTGCATGACTAGCGATGCAGGTGGCGGTTTGGTGTTCAGCGGGGACGTCACATGCGACGCGTGAACCGTGCTGCCACCAAGACGTCGCGTGTCCGCCGTCCTCGTCGGGTCCGTCGTGCCGCCTCCTGGACATCACCAGCACCTGGGTCATGTCTGCGTGCTGCGCCCGCCACTCCGCCAGCCTCCTCCTCCCCCTCCTCCTCCTCTTCTGTGCTGGCACCACTGCCACTGGCTTCTCCCTCCGCCTCCTGCAGCAGGTCATCTCCCCTCTGCATCGCGATGTTGTGCAGCGCACAGCAGACCACAACAATGCGAGCGACCCTGTCGGGCTGGTACCGCAGGGCCCCTCCGGAGCGGTCCAGGCACCTGAATCTCATCTTCAGGAGGCCAAGGCAGCGCTCCACCACACCCCTGGTTGCTGCATGGGCCTCGTTGTATCGTGTTTCCACATTGGTCTGAGGCCTCCGTATAGGCGTCATCAGCCAAGACCTCAGCGGATAACCCCTGTCGCCTAGCAACCAGCCCCTCAGCCGGGGGGGGACGTCCCTCAAACATCGCAGGGATGAACGACTGCGCCAGTATGTAGGAGTCATGCACACTCCCTGGGAACCTTGCACAGACATTCATGATCCTCATGTGGGGGTCGCATACCACCTGGATATTCATGGAGTATGTCCCCCTCCTGTTTGTGAACACGTCCCTGTCCCCTGCAGGCGGGTGCATGGGGACGTGAACACAATCGATTGCCCCCTGCACCATCGGTATCCCGGCCACTCTGGAAAATCCACGAGCTCGTGAGTCTTGAGTTGCTCGGTCCTCGGGAAAGGTGATGTAGAGGTCCGCGATGGCATAGAGGGCGTCGGTCAAATCCCGGATGCACCTGTGCACCGATGACTGGGAGATCCCAGAGAGGTCCCCGCTCGGAGACTGGAAGGAGCCGGTCGCATAGAAGTTAAGAGTGACCGACACCTTGATGGCAACCGGGATCGCGTGTCCTCCCCCCGTTCCACGTGGGGCGAGGTGCGCCATGAGGTGACAGATATGTATCACCGTCCGCCTACTCAGCCGGAGTGTCCTCCTGCAGGTGATGTCCGTCATTGTTAGGAAAGAGACCCGGACACGGTACACCCTCGGCCTTGGTCGTCGCCTCTGGCGCCGTGGCTGCACCTTCACTCTCTCCTCTTCCTCCTCCTCATGCTGCTTGACGACTGCCAACTCCTTGGCCCTTCCCTCTGCTGCTGCAGCTGGCCCTGCATCCACTGCGGGTTGTGGGTGTGGATGCTGCTGCATCGCCAAATGCAGTGCAGCGGCCCCAACCACTGCGCAGAACATAGCCGTTCTGTTCACATACATTGTGCTAACCTACAGAAGGGTGGTGGGGGGCAGAGAAACGGGACATGTTAGACGGAGGTTAGTCGACACCTCGGCAGCTGCCTGCCACGGGATACCTGTGTGTCCCGGTGGCCTGGATGCGCTGCTGACACGCGGGCAGCCTAACCCCTGGTCACTTTCTGCATCCAACGGGCAGTTAACTTTGTCCTCCTCACCGGTGCGTCAGTAGCCTGTGGCCGTAAGCCACAGGGCAAACAGCAGCCTTGTCCTTGTGACCGGCACGCCATGGCATGGTGGCAGACATTTTGTTATGGGGTTGGACGGGTCACTCGCTCACTCTCTCCCTAACACCCCCCCCCCCCACTCCCACTCCCCCCCTCCATCTCCCCCCTCCGTCTCCCCCACTCCATCTCCCCCACTCCCCCCTCCATCTCCCCCCTCCGTCTCCCCCCCTCCGTCTCCCCCCCTCCGTCTCCCCCCCTCCCCCCCTCCATCTCCCCCACTCCCCCCCTCCATCTCCCCTACTCCCCCCCTCCATCTCCCCCACTCCCCCCCCCGCTCTGGACCCCCCTCCCGTTCTCAGGGATGCCTTCCCCATTGTGGCCAGACTCCAGCAGTGCGCTGAGCTGTGCGCTGAGCGGTGCGCTCACCTCCTCAAAGCTGTCATCAGCCAGCACAACTGGTTGACGAACTTGAAAAGCAGGTGTGTTTGACGCCGTGTAAACAGTGCGTGATGACGTCGGGACTTCGGCCCATCCGGGCCGGTGAATAGCGGGGGGGCCAAAAACTAGCGATTCTGGTCGTGTCGGGGGCGCGTTAGAGGCGTTTGACGGGAATGGCGACTTGGAGTTTGTGCGGGGTTCGGAGAATAGCGGGAGGGCGTCGGACCAGCGTCGCCGTGAAAATTTGCGCCGCCCGCTATTCTCCGCCCCATCGTGAGTGCGGAGAATCGCGCCCTAGGTTTTGACATCTTGAATCACAGAGTCGAGCCATTCAGACAGATTAACCTCTTCACTGGCAGCCGCTATTCTGCTAGCGAACATTGTAATGTTAGTGTGGAAATCCCCTCAAACGTTGCAGCCCCATCCAACTTTTTCCACAATCAACGAGGATTAAAGCCACTTAACTCGACTCAGTAAAGCTGCGAAGCTGACAAACAACTCTTGGTACATTGCACTACCTACAAAGACGAATAAATGACCAAAAAAATGTGCACATGGATTAAAATTAAAGATCAAAATAATAATCTTTACTTGTGTCACAAGTAGACTTAATTAGTGTCACAACATTGCAATGAAGTTACTGTGAAAATCTCCTGGTTGCCCCATTCCGGCGCCTGTGTGGGTCCACTGAGGGAGAATTCAAAATGTCCAATTCACCTAACAAGCAGGTCTTTCGGGACTTGTGGGAGGAAACCGGAGCCCACGAAGGAAATCTATGCAGACAATGGGAGAACGTGCAGAATCCGCACAGACAGTGACCCAAGCCGAGATTCGAACCCGGGGCCGTGGTACTGTGAAGCAACAGTGCTAACCATTGTGCTTTTGTTTTGTTTTTCAAATGTTTCAATTGAGATTTTGGCAGAGAAAACAAATGCAAATATGAACATGAACAAACCATGAGAGTTAAACACGAGAGTATAAGAAGTAAAATTGGACTATTTCCACATAGATTGTCTTTGACTATTTACATAGGTACATCAGAGTTTCCTCTTCCTTTTATTTTATTCCTTCCTTACAGTGTTTGCAGTGGCGATTGTGGTCCCCTGCATTTCGTTCCCCATTTCTTTTTCCCTTTGTTTTTCCCTTTGCTTTTCTTCCCTTTGCTCCAGGTTGTTGTTGCCCTGCAGCCCCCCACCATTATGTCTCCTGGTTCTTTAGTTGGGCCTGGTTGAGTTCCTTGTCCATCCCCACCCCGTGTCTCCTGGTTCTTTATTTGGGCCTGGTTGAGTTCCTTGTTCCCTGGTTTGGCAGCCAATCTGCAGCTTTGCATGGTGCTGCTGCCCACCATCCGAGCAGGATCCTCCGGCGAGCGATTAGGGAGGAAAAGGCAAGGGTGTCGACCTTCCTCCCCGTGAAGAACTCTGGCTGTTCTGATACCCTGAAGACCACACCTTTCGGGCATGGCTTCACCTTCTCCCCACCACATTGCCTTAAAGAATGCTGTCCAGAACCTAGCAAGTCTGGGCCAAGACCAGAACATGTGGGTGTAGTTGGCTAGGCCTCCTTGGAACCGTTTGTGTCTGTCCTCCATCTCCTGGAAGAATCTGCTCATTTGGATTAAGTGGGCCCTGGGTACCACTTTTAGCTGCATTAGGCTTAGCCTTGCACATGTAGAGGTGGAGTTGACCCTGTGCAATGCTTTGCTCCAGAATCCTCACCCTATTTCGAACCCCAAGTCCTCCTCCCACTTCTCCTTGTCTTGTCCAGTTGTGTGTTGGCTCCCCTTAGCAGTTGCCCACATATGCCACCACAATTCCCTTTTCCTTGGATGTCCATGTCCAGCAGGTCCTCTTGCAGTGATTGACAGGGTGGCCGTGGGCACTTCTTCATTTTTCTTCGTAGGAAGTTTTTAAGTTGTAAGAATCTAAGTTTGCATCTCCCCGCCAGCCTGAATCTTTCTGCCAGCTCTTCGAGCGTTGTTAGTCTATTAATGATGTAAAGGTCCTTAACTGTCAGTGTCTCCTCACCTTGTCGCCACCTTTTGCAAGTGGCGTCTATAGTCTCTGGCATGAGCCTTTGGTTATTGCAGATGGGGGCTTTATCAGACATCTCAGTTATTCCAAAATGTTGCAGTTGATTCCACGACTGAAGTGTTGGTATCACCACTGGGCTCAATGAATATTTATCAGGTTGGGATGGGAGTACCACCATGGCTAGGGCCTGGAAGGAGGTCCTTCTGCAGGAGCATTCCTCCATAAGCACCCACTCAGCTTCTGGCTCCATTATCCACCCTATACTCTCTCTGCAGTCACTGTTAATATTGCAGGTTTGGGAGGGACAGGCCTCCCATGGATCTCGTTCTCTGCAGTACTCTCTTTGGGATCCTTGCATTCTTCTCAACCCCCCCCCCATGTAAACGCCATAATCAGCTTGTTCAGTGAGTTGAAAAAGGCCTCGGGGATGTTGATCAGGATGGATCTAAACTGAAGAGGAACCTGTGCAGTACGTTTGTTTTGATTATCTGACGCTGTGTGCTCTGCCTCCTCTCTAGATCCCTTTCCAATTCTTTGCTGCGCTGACCATGATCACTAATGGTGCTGACCACTGTGCTACCGTTTCTTTAAATTTAGAATAGCAGATTATTTTTTTCCAATTAGTGGGTAATTTAGCATGGCCAGTCCACTTACCCTGTCCGTCTTTGTGTTATGGGGGTGTGATTCACTCACACACGGGGAGAATGTGAAAACTCCACATGGACAGTGACCTGGGGCCGAGATTGAACCTGGGTTTTTGGTGCTGTGAGGCAGCATTACTAACTACTGCGCCACCGTACCACCCGATCACTGTGCTACCGCACCACCCCATGCAGCCTCTCCATCTGGGTACAGATGAGTTGACTGGGCAAAAATTTAGCAGATGAACTATGATGCCTGAGTGTGTCCACTTGAGATGGATGAAGAGAAAAACCAGAATGCAGAATGTTGTGATACAGGGGGATGTGGATGGCCATGCAAAGGAATCGCATCATGTTATTGTGCAGGAACAGCAATTAGGAAGGCAAATCCCTTTGTTGCAAGCAGGATAGAGTGGTGTTCTTTGTGTTGCTTATTTAGGATGGATTGTGTAGTGTTCCACAAATGCCACAGTATAGCTTTTGCTTAAACAAAGCTATTATTTTATTTGCACTACTAAACTAGTTTTTGACTTTCGCCCTTTTAGAATACAGAATTGATAAATAACATCTAACTATACTCACATCCTGTTAATCTCACTCACTGGTATAATTATAATCTAACTTTATCACACTAACTGCTCTCATGACCTTTCTCTCGCTATCTCCAACTTAATCCTCCTTAAGGTCCAGCACCACTGCTTTATGTAGTCGTATCTGCAGCTCCCTCTAGTGGCTACACCTGGTACTATGTTAGCTCTTGTAATGTTGATAGCTATGATAATACCACAGGGAAGTTCTGCTACCATAGTACAGGTCAGTAGTGAGACTGTGTGTACAGTTTTGATCTCCTCACTCATGAAGGGATAGACTTTGGTTGGAGGTAATCCAGAGGAGGTTTACTAAACCAATTCCTGGGATGAAGGCTCGGTCTTCTGAGGAAATGTTGAGCAGTTTGGGCCTATACTCACTGGAGTTTAGAAGAATGACGGGTTATCTTAGTGAAACATATCAGATCCTGAGGGGCTTAACAGGGCGGGTGCTGAAAGGTTGTTACTTAGAGGTGGGAATGAGGGAGCACAGTTAAAAATAAGGGGGCTCCCATTTTGCAATGGAGAGGGGGAGGATTGCTTTCTCTCAGAAGGTTACTAATCTTTGAAATTCTCCTCGCAGTAGGCAGGGTCATTGAATGAACTTGAGTCTGATCGACAAGGGAGCATTCAGGAAAGTGGAGTTGAGACAATTACCAGATCACCATGATCTTATTGAAGGAGACTCATAGGGCTGAATGGCCAAGTCCTGTGTTACTAATTTTTTAAAAAAAATTTTTTATTGGCATTTCTTATATTTATAAACAGTTGTCTATATACATCGCATTTTTCTTATCCACATTAATTTACTTTATTGTACAGAAGAGGTTTATTTTGACTTTCTTTTAATTGGTCCCACTCACCAGCTGGTCTGCGCAGGCTCTGAGTTCTCGCCGAGGGACTGCCTCAGGGCCCGTTTCTTTCTGAGGATTCACTTTTCAGAAGGCAGCTCTTAACTCTGAGGCTGCAATAGTGGGTATGGCTGTGTCCATGGTTGTTGGGGCGGATGGGAGAATTGGCTCACTGCTCAAAGCGGGCATAGAACTTGTTCAGATCATCGGGTAGGGATGCTCGTGCCCCAGATGTTCCGCCTGGCCTTTCTTTATAGCCAGTGATCTTTTGTAGGCCCTTCCATAGTCGTCACAGGTCAGTCTCTTTGGCCTGGGACTCTAGTTCGATGCAGTATACTTTTTTGCATCCCGAATGGCATTCCTTACGTCGTACCTGGATTTCTTATATAGGTCAGGGTGATCAGACATGAATGCCTCCATCTGGGACTTCAGCAGGGAGTGAACCTTTTGGTTGAGCCAGTTTGTCCAATTGTGGAACACCCGTATTGTCTTCTTTGGTACACAGTCCTCAACACACACTGATGAAGTCTGTGACGGTGGTTGCCTACTCGCCCAGGTTAGGGGCCGCAGCTTTGAATGTAGACCAGTCCACAGACTCCAAGCAGTCGCGGTGGATGTCATCAGATGCCTCGTACCAGCACGGTTTTCCTGACTGGCTCAGCAAGCTTGAGTTGCTGTTGTTAGTCAGAAGTAGGAATACCGAGTTGTGGTTGGCTTTGCCAAAGTGTGATCGGGGAATCGAGCGGTAGGCACTTTTGTTGCTCATGTAGCAGTGGTCCAAGGTGTTTGTACCTCTGGTGTAGCAGGAGATATGTTGATGGAATCTGGGTCGAGCCTTCCTGAGGGTGGCCTGGTTGATGTCTCCAGCCTCGATTGTCAGGGCTTCAGGGTGATATGTTTCTTCGCTGTTGATGATGGAATGTAATTCGTCAAGTGCTTTCTTCACTTCCGACTGGGGTGTGAGGTAAACTGTTGTGATGCGTACAGAGGTGAATTCACGTGGGAGGTTGAAAGGGCAACACTTCATGGTCAGATATTCTAGGTCTGGGGAGCAGTGGCATGCCAGGGACACCACATCAGAGTACCAGGATGTTTTGATGAGGAGGCAGACAGTACCGCTCTTCGACTCACCTGATGCCATCTTGCAGACCATTTGGATTGAAAAGCTTTCAGATTGGATTGCGGAGTCTGGCGTGTCCGGAGTGAGCCATGTCTCGGTGAAGCAGAGAAAACAGCAGTTTCTCACTTCTCTCCGGGAGGCGAGTCTAGCATTGAGGTCATTCAGCTTGTTCTCACTTGCTTAGACATTTGCCAGGTGTACGCTGGGGAAAGGAGTCTTGAAGCCGGGTAATTATGGTTCACCTTCATACCATCGCATTTTCCCCACTTCCTGGCGAATGTTCGTGGATGGCAAGGCTGGCTTTGCATAAGGTAAGAGTTTGCGTTCGGTGGGGTCGTGGATGATGGTGGCGATGCCAGGGTCACTGGAGGGAGTTGTCAATGGTCCGGTCTGGTCTTGTGGGGCGGTGAAGTTGGGTTCACCTTCTTGTGCGTTCGGGCGGGTACCTGTTGCTCCGGGGTTAGCTCCGGCATTCCCGCTTCTCTGGCGAGGCCTCGCGCATGATGATGGACAGGTGAACACCCCGTGGGACTGGCCACGTGGTCAGAGTCTGGAGGGAGTGGCCATGTGGTCGGGCTCCGGTGTGACGCGAGTAGACCCGACAACAGGGGAAAGGATGCTGCAGTTCTTCTGGCCCAGGTAAATTTGATAGATGTGTTTTTGTTTGGAAACACACTGTAGAAATTCGACTAATCGCTTTGAAATCAACACATCCAATTATTTCCCTTCATCTGGTCCGTCATCATTCAGTTTACTGAAGATTGTGTCAGATCATATTGTCTCACTATTCGCACTGAGTGGTCTATTTGCAACTGTTCGGTAGCTGAGTTTTCTACTAGCTGCTCAACCACAGTAGGCTTCGCTACTTTCTGTGATCCAGTTAAAATATTCCTGACAATTAATTGAATCTCTGCAATCGGCGATGTTTTTACTATTCCATCAAACACTTTTCTTGCCTCCAAGTTATTTGCTAAGTTTATTTTCAACAAAGGAATTGTTCTGAGTAAGGCTAATCACTAAATATATGAATCATTCTTCCTTCACTGTTCCTTCTCGACAACAAATATTCTTATCCCCCAACATAAGGGATTTTCTTGCTCCTGTATCTCATATCATTTTAATAGGGGCTGGTTTAGCACACGGCTAAATCGCTGGCTTTGAAATCAGACCAAGGCAGGCCAGCAGCACGGTTCAATTCCCGTACCAGCCTTCCCGAACAGGCGCCGGAATGTGGCGACTAGGGGCTTTTCACAGTAACTTCATTTGAAGCCTACTTGTGACAATAAGCGATTTTCATTTCATTTCATATTGATCCACATCCCATTAATGGGCGGTACGGCAGGCCAGTGGTTAGTATTGTTGCTTCACAGCGCCAGGGTCCCTGGCTCGATTCTCTGTGTGGGTTACTGTCGATGTGGAGTCTGCACGTTCTGCCCGTGTCTGCGTGGGTTTTTTCGGGTGCACCGGTTTCTTCCCACAGGTCCCAAAATCCATGCTTGTTAGGTGATTTGGACATTTTGAATTCTCCCTCAGTGTGGAGTGTGGCGACTTGGGGATTATCACATTAACTTCATTGCAGTGTTAATGTAAGCTTACTTGTGTGAATAATAAAGATTATTTATTATTGTACACATGGAAAGACTTTCCCTTCAGACACGAAATTCCTAAAAAGTCTCAGCCACCTGCTGGTCGCTCAGCTCATGTGCAATTTGTGCTAAAAATTTGCTCCTATTGTTTGGACTGCCCTGTGTATAAATCCTATTGTTTTCTCTTGCTCTCCAGTCTCAGATTTAATAGTTCCTTCCTCAATATTTGTAATTCAGAATGGTTTTTCATTTAACCTCCAGCATGATTTTGTGGCCCAATTCGTTGTAAGGAAAACATCTAAATTCCTTGATTTCTTTAATTCCCTCAGAAGCATATTTAAAAAAAAATTTTGTGGTGATGTCTCTTGGAATTTTCAACCACTTGCTTGACTGGATTTTCATGCACTTCCCATTTTCTATCTTTCTCAGATTTTTAAGTATGTCAAAAAGACTTTGGGCTATGAACCAACTCGAAGTCGTCAGCAAGCACTGCGGCTTGTCTTACAGTTTTAACTTTTTGTTCCTCCGCACAATCAAACAAATAGCACTCGCTGGAAATGGCTTTAATGCCCATGAAATAATTTTCATTCAACAGCATCGCTGTCATACGTGAAATGTGCAGGCAATCTGCATGTTTTCAAAAACACCACTGACGAATTATTCTGTTGCAAATCATTTAGTAAAGTTGCCTGAGATGAACACATTAACCAAGAAGAATATTTCTGCACCATTAAAATTTCTAAATATGAATCCCCCTCACAGGCTGTACTCAGCAGGAGGATGAAAAGGCCAGGACCTAGCCCAACAGTAGATTTTCCTCCACAACTCAGATCCAAGCTCACAAAGTCAGGGGAGGTAGCAATGAAATGCATTTCACTCTTTAACCTTTCCTTCTCCAATTCAATTAGAAATGTATCTCATTTGCTTTAGTGGCATTTTCCACAGGCAAAAAATAAATATAAAATGGGATAAACTGGGGTTTGAGACCCACGGACAGAGAGATGGTACCAAGATTTAACTTTGTAAATCTGGCTTCCTGCAAGGATGTAAATGAAAGTTTGCTCCAGTAGTGAAACCATGGAAAACCATTGTGACAAAATATTCAGATGAAAATGTTTGACTGAAGTTGCCGGAGGGCTAGGCATAGACCCAAACGGTCAGAGACGAACGTTTCAGAATTGGTAAAATAACAAAGCCTGATCTCATGCCTGGGCTTGCCACAAGAGTCTGGTGACAACAGTAGAGCCAGTCAGTCAATCCACTATGTAGCTCAGCAACAACCCCACAAACAGAGCTGGAAGGAGACAATGGGATTCAATTGTCCACTTGTCTTCCCGTAGTTCCAATAAAAACAAAAGCATGTGCTTGCAGTTTTTAAGCAAGGGCTTTAAAAAAATAATGCAGGAAGCTCGTGTGAGAGAGAAAGAGGTGAAAGGAGGTAAAAAGGGACGGAGAGACCTGTAGAATGCACAAGAGAAAGCTAGGGATATTCCCGTAGTATATTCCCCTCGGCAGCAAGGTAGCATGGTGGTGATCATTATGACTTCACAGAACTAGGGTCCCAGGTTTGACTCCCGGCTTGAGTCACTATCGCTGCGGAGTCTGCACGTTTTCCCCATTTCTGCGGGGGTTTCTTCCAGATGCTCCGGTTGCTTCCCACGTATCCAGAAAAATGTGCTGTTGGGTAATTTGGACATTCTGAATTCTCCCTCTGTGTACTCGAACAGGCACTGGAATGTGGCAACTGGAGCCCTTTCACGGTAACTTCATTTCAGTGTTAGGGTAAGCCTACTTGTGACAATAAAGATTATTATTATCATATCCTCAGTAAATATTATCCAAATGGCTGGCCACATCTCATTTAAGTCACAAGTTTGTTTAGATATATATCTAATATTTCTCCCTTGATTCTCTAAATGTTGCGAACCGTCCTTCCAGGAACAAGTCTTTCAATGTGCTCCCACCTTTATTTCTTCCAACTTTTTGCTTCCTGTCTGCTAACCAGCTATCTATCCATCTCAAGAAACTAACCACAATCACAATCCCATGTGCTTTAACTTTACATACTAGTCTGTTCTGTGAGATCTTGACAAAAGCCTTCTGGAAGTCTAAATTGACCAGATCCACCGGGTCTTCTTGGTTAGCTCTACTAATTACATCTTCAAAGAATTCAAGTAGATTTGTCAGCATGATTTCCTTGGTGCAAATCAATGCTGACTTTTTCTGGTTATACCACTGCTTTCCAAAAACTGCGCTGTTTAATCCTTGATAATGAACTCTCATAACTTCCCTACTACTGATGTTAGGCTCAATGGTTATTGGTCCTGGTTTTCTGGGGTAGGTGGGACCTCTACAAACGGGATGGTCTACACCTGGACCAGAGGGGTACTAATATCCTGGGGGGGAAATTTGCTAATGCTCTACGGGAGGGTTTAAACTTGTTCAGCAGGGGATTGGGAACCTGAATTGTAGCTCCAGTACACAAGAGGTTGAGAGTAGTGAGGTCATGAGTAAGGTTTCAAAGTTGCAGACCGGCAGGAAGGAAGGTGGTTTAGAGTGTGTCTACTTCCATGCCAGGAGCATCCGGAATAAGGTGGGTGAACTTGCGGCATGGGTTGGTACCTGGGACTTTGACGTTGTGGCCATTTCGGAGACATGGATAGAGCAGGGAGAGGAATGGTCGTTGCAGGTGCCGGGGTTTAGATATTTCAGTAAGCTCAGGGAAGGTAGTAAGAGAGGGGGAGGGGTGGCATTGTTAGTCAAGGACAGTATTACGGCGGCTGAGAGGACATTTGATGATGACTCGAATACTGAGGTAGTATGGGCTGAGTTAAGAAACAGGAAAGGAGAGGTCACCCTGTTAGAGCTTTTCTATAGGCCTCCGAAAAGTTCCAGAGATGTAGAGGAAAGGATTGCAAAGATGATTCTGGATAGGAGCGAAAGTAACAGGGTAGTTGTTATGGGGGACTTTAACTTTCCATATATGGACTGGAAACACTATAGTTTGAGTACTTTAGATGGGTCCATTTTTGTCCAATGTGTGCAGGAGGGTTTCCTGACGCAGTATGTAGATAGGCCAACGAGAAGCAAGTCCGTATTGGATTTGGTACTGGTTAATGAACCAGGACAGGTGTTAGATTTGGAGGTAGGTGAGCACTTTGTTGATAGCGACCACAATTCGATTACATTTACTTTAGTGATGAAAAGGGATAGATATATACCGCAGGGCAAGAGTTATATCTGGGGGAGAGGTAATTATGATGCGATGAGGCAAGACTTAGGCTGCATCGGATGGAGAGGAAAACTGCAGGGGATGGGCACAATGGAAATGTGGAGCAGGTTCAAGGAACAGCTACTGCAGGTCCTTGATAAGTATGTACCTGTCAGGCAGGGAGGAAGTGGTCGAGCGAGGGAACCGTGATTTACGAATGCAGTTGAAACACTTGTCAAGAGGAAGAAGGAGGTTTATGTAAAGATGAGACGTGAAGGTTCAGTTAGGGCGCTCGAGTGTTACAAGTTAGCTACGAAGGATCTAAAGAGAGAGCTAAGAAGAGCAAGGAGGGGACATGAGAAGTATTTGGCAGGTAGGATCAAGGATAACCCTAAAGCTTTCTATAGATATGTCAGGAATAAAAGAATAACTAGGGTAAGAGTAGGGCCAGTCAAGGACAGTAGTGGGAAGTGTTGCACGTTTTACTGTGGTTGTAAAACGCGTTTATTGGAGTGTATTAACACGCCTCCGTATTCGACGTGTGCTTAACACTACTAGGCTCTGTTCTATGTATTTATTCAGCTCTGGAGTCGCCAGGTGCCGTATAGACACCGTCACAAGTATTCCAAGGTCAAGTTCAAAGTAATAAAGACGATACACCGATTAGTAAGGTTCAAACGATCAATATTTATTATACAGTTATAATAAATACTCATGCACACACTAAGAGACTAAGCTATAACTAAACTTAAGTGATCAGAATACTTATCTAACAGGAACAGGCAAGGTCAGAGAACGAGGCCTTCGTCCTGGTCTTGTACTGCAGCCTTCAGCAAGCGTTCTGGTACTGGGGGTCTAGTGGGCTTGGATCGCGTAGCGAGCGTTGAACTTACGGTTTCGGCGGCTGGTGCTCAACGGCTGGAGTCAGGATGCAAGATGTCTATCAGGGCCGGAGCACGGGTTTAACAGACCGGGCTATGTGGGGAATTTGCCTTTATACCCCTCTCTAATGTCCTTGCCCCCCTTCTGGGCGGGCTCTACCTTTCGGTACCGATTGGAGCGTTTCCAAACGGTTACCTTCGAAATCCTCCAATGCGAGGGCCTTCCTCGGTGTTGGGGGGTGGTTTCGATATTCGTTACTTTGGTGCCATCCTGTCTGCGCAATCAATTAAGTGTTACATTGAGATGGAAATGTTGCCATTGTTCGTGCCTGGATCTGGGCTGCCTCATCAGAATGCTAAGCGCTTTGCCATTAATACCTTTGGCTTGGAGATCTTGCACCTGGCCAGAAACTGGTTTGCTGCTTGCAAAATGCTAATTAGTTGAGAGCAGACTGTCTGCTCTCACTAAACAGGCTTTTCCTTCTGTCTTCCATTTTACTTTGGCTCAGTGTCCATTTTGCGTGGCCAGCATGGCTACATTCCCTCCTTGTGATCCTCACAATCATAATATTGTGAAGGATCACCTATGTACGTTGCCTTCCTTGTGTTCTGACCTCTTGCCAGTTCCTGTTCTACTCTATCTTAAACTATGGGAAGAAGAGAAACATTTTTAACTAACATTTCTACTTGGCCCTATGTCAAAGGGACATGCATTACTACAACTGGGAACCTCTACCTATCACTATTAACCTTAACCTTAACTTAAACATTTAATCACTCTAAAACCTTAACCATTCACACCACAACATCACACTTCCCAACTCGGCAGTCGAGTATGGAACAATATAATACATGGCTGAACTTTTTATTTACAGAGTGTTGTAATCAGTGAGGGGTTGAGGGGTTTGGTGGAATCCGAAGATGGGGGATTGAACTCTATAGATGGGTGAGGTGCTGGAACGAGAGGCTCTCCTCTTCCATTTCCTCAACCTGAGGGTCTGTACTAGTATGATGAGGATCGCGATCACCAACAGTGATTCGATTATATAGGACATGGAGTACCACGTCATGAATTTAGTGCACCAGGTCTGAACCTCGCTGATCAGGGCTGAGCACTGGGGGTTTGCTGTAATTGAAACATTTACGGTGGGGGTTGTGGGGGAAACGTGTCTTGTTTCCACACATATACACATAACATTTAGAAACAATAGGTGGGCTTCCATCATTTTGCTGTTCTTCTTCTTTCTCTTCCTTCTTCCTCCGGTATTGACAATCCTGGCTTCGACCTCTGTCTCGTCCTTTGAAACCTTTGGGATCAAGCACAGTATCTGTCAATACACAGTTTAAGACCTTTACTTGTTAGTGCATCTGTCTTTCAAAACCCAATTGACCCTTTAAAATGACTGGCTAAGTCACACCCTGTGACTCCCCTCATTTTTTTTTTTCAAAAAGCGAATTTAAAGACCAGCATACACCTAACAATCCTTCCTTCTGCGAGCCGTCTCGCAGGCTTTGCTGATTTACCATCCGAATGTTCCCGGATGTAAATAGCATGTGGGATGGCGGCCGAAGGGCTACCTAACGTAAAATGAAAACAAACTTTGAAACAAACATCCGAATGAGTTGCGTATGGGCCGCGACGGGTACGAGTTGGATGGAATCCCCGGGTAGGGCGTGCTGTGCCATACCCGAGCTTGGCTGACCAAGGGTTGGTTCTCAGACAGGGCGGGTCCTCAGTGCCGTTTGTCCACTGCCTGAGTAACCTGGAAAAAAAAAACGGGTACGAATGTGTTCATCATGACTTGCAGCCTCTATTCGCCGAATAGAGGGGCACCTAAAAAACCAAGGGAGCCAAGATGCTCCAACTGAGGACATCACTGAAGTTCTCAGAGATATCTGCGGACAAGCTATTTGGCGTGTAGCCTTACAACTTTGGAAAAGATCTCCAATCAAACTGGGTTTTTGGAACCGAAGTTCTCAAAGGTTTCGGCAGAGAAACTTATTGTGTATGTGAGGTGGTCACAATCTTTTCAGCTGAAAAGAAGATTTCCATCCTCCAGCTGAACAATTTACGATCCTGAAAACAAACAAACATAAAACGAAGACAAACATACGTGCAGGTTCCATCAGAAAGGACCTCGTTTCCCTCAAACGATTCCTATTTTACATCATCTGGACACCTCACTTTGATTCTGCCTCTGTGAACAGGGTCACAAAGGGGTTGCCGTGTCGGGATTCAGACATTGCGTCGTCCTGCTCTCCCGGATCCCACACCCTTGTGTGGATCAGGCATGAAACTTTGGAATTGTGTGACCGGGGGTCACTCTCATCGTTACGGACAAGTCTGAACGAATTGTCCCTGTGCCATAATGTAGTGTCGAGTGTGTTGTCGGGGTAGTCGGGGTCGGGTGGTGGTTCTGGATATTTGAGGTAGGTGACTTCCATGGGGTCACTGGAGTCGGGGTCGTAGTTGGTGCAGTGTGGGCTGTATGGCTGTGTGCTGTCGCTGTCTTCAGAGTCAGTGTCTGTCCTACTGTCTCTGCTGTGGCAGCTTGTGGGCGTGTCGGGACGTGGTCTGTCGTGGTCTGTGGGCGGAGTCGTGGATGAACTGGTCTGTGAGGGGGATGGTGGAAAAGTGTTTCTGGTGGGCGGGGTGAAGTGTTCTGCTGCATCCAGCAGTACATGATGAGCATGGTTAGACTGTGTTCCATACGCCTTAAGCTGGTTAATATGAAACCACGCGGTCTTCCCATTACGATTCTTTATCCTGTAAACGGAGGGGCTAATTTTGTCCGAAATTGAGTATGGGCCAGAATATTTTGGAGCCAAAAAACTGCTGGGGTTATAAACAGATAACATTACCTGGTGCCCAACCTGGAATTCTGTGGTGTGTACGGTCTTATTGAAACAGGCAGTGCGTTGCTGTCGGCGTTTCCCTAGCTGGACTGCGGCTGCGATCTGTGCAGACCTCACAGTCTCAACTAGATCTTTAACTGCCTTTTCATGTGTGAGGGCCGTCACTTCGGGGCTTGTCATGTCCAGTCCTAAAAGGAATTCTGTACCTTTCATAGGGCGTCCGGTCATGAGTGTGTGTGGTGTGTATCCTGTAGATGTGGAGACAGTGTTCCTTATGAACATAAGTGCAAATGGGAGCACTGAATCCCATGTGGAATTGTTCTCTTGAACCATTTTCCTGAGGGTCGTTTTTAGGGTCCGATTCATGCGCTCCACAATCCCGCTGGACTGTGGATGATACGCAATATGGAAGTTTTGTTTGATACCGAATATTGTCAGGACGTTCCTCATGACCCGTCCTGTAAAGTGAGATCCCTGGTCCGAATCGATACTTCGGGGTAAACCCCATCTCGTGAAGATGTGGTGGGTCAGGATCTTTGCAGCTGTCTTAGCTGTGTTTGTACGTGATGGAAATGCCTCTACCCATTTTGTAAAGGTATCTATCACCACCAGAACATACTTATAGCCATTCCGACAAGGGGGCAATGGACCTATAAAATCGATCTGGAGGTTTGTCCAAGGGCCGTTAACTGGGCGAGTATGCCGAAGTTGTGCTTTCTTAGAATACCGCTCCGGGTTATTCTGAGCACAAATCAGGCAATTCTCTATATAGTGTGTTACATCTGTCCTGAGATTAGGCCACCAACAGAGTTGCCTGAGGTGCCTCGTGGTTGAATCAATTCCTTGGTGTCCGTGGTTATCGTGAAATAAAGCAATCATTGCATTTCTATCCTGCTGTGGGACCACATAAAGTTGATCCTTAATGATCACACCCTCATGTGTGGTCAGTGCGTGTTTAAAGTGCTCGTACGCAGGCACAAAGTTTCCCTTGAAAACCTCCCTGAGGTCTCCATCCTGTTTCTGTGCTGCTACGAGATCTTTAACCTCTGTTTGTGAGACTTGTACTGCGCTCACAGGGGCGCTAGCTGGTGCGCTAGCTGGGGGGGTCCATAAGTGTCCTCTCCTGGAACCTGCCTTAGCCAATGCGTCGGCTTTTACATTCCCAGGGGGTGATGACCTATGGTGGCTGCGAACTTTTATTATTCCGAAGGTCCTGTCCTTCGCTTTGTCTAGAATATGCTGGAGTAGAGGGGCTGATGGAAGGGGTCTTCTGTCTGCGGAGACAAAACCTCGTGTCCTCCACAGGGGCAGAAAATCTGTCAAACTGTTGCAGACATATAAACTGTCTGAATATATGTCTGCTGGGCTGGGGAAAGAATCGGGGTGGTCCACTATATAGGCTATGGCTGCTAGCTCTGCTGCCTGCGCGCCTAAGTGACCGGGTAACTTCAGTGCTATTTCCTCGAGAGCGCGCCCCTGCGCGTCCTCGACGTAGATGCCGCATCCAGTGATACGCTCACCATTTAAAACTGTGGATGAACCGTCCACGTATATCTTGAGGGGTCCACACGTGTCTGTGTGTGGGGTGCCTTGTGCTGGGTTTCCTAGCTTCCTGGGGGGTGTTTTTGCTATGAAGGGGCCTGTGTTATGCAGGGGAGCTACAATTTCACAGTCATGGGGCTGTCCGGGGTATTGGAGGTTGTCTGCTAAATATGTGTGTGTGCGTGTCCGTTTTACAGTAATGTCCCGTCCTTGTAAAAGTAGGGTCCACCTAGCTGCCCTAATCTGGCTAACTGAACCGTCCTTCAGTCGACCGTCTAGTAGTAGCTGTGTGGGTGTGTGTTCGGTTAGAATGGTGATGGGGTTTAGTCCGGTTATGTATGAAAAGTACTGTACTGCCCAGAAGACAGCAAGGAGGTGCCTCTCACAGACTGAAAATCCTTGTTCAACCGGGTCTAACAGTCGGGAGGCATAAGCCACTGGTCTTAGCTGCTCGTGCTGTTCCTGAAGCAACACGGCCGAGAGGGTCAGATCTGTGCTAGCTACCTCGATTGCGTACGGGGAAAGTTGGTCTGGGACTAGCAGCGCGGGTGCTGCACTAAGGGCTCGTTTTAACTCTTCCACAGCCTCTGTATGCTGCGGAAGCCATTCCCAGGGGGCTCCTTTCTTAAGGAGGTCTGAAAGTGGGGCGGCTTTTGTCGCGAATCCGTCTATGTGGTTCCGACAATAACCAACCAGTCCTAAAAACGACCGGAGGGCTGAAACATTCTGGGGAAGGGGCAATTTGACAATCGAATCAATTCTTTTGAATTCGATCTCGCGTTTGCCGTGCGTGATGACTGTTCCCAAATACATCACTTTACTTTCCAATATCTGGGCCTTTCTGGGGTTAACTTTACATCCAATTGAAGTCAACAATTCCAGGAGTTCGGCCAGAAGCAAAATGTGCTCTGCCTTTGTGTCTGTCTGCAGTAGTAGGTCGTCTACATACTGTACCAGACATTCGGGTCGGGAAAATTTTTCTAATCCACTTGCCAGCTGTCGGTGGAAAATGGAGGGGGAATTGTGGAATCCCTGTGGGAGGCATGTCCACGTATACTGCTGAGTTTTAAAAGTGAATGCAAATTTGTATTGGCACGCTTTTGCCAATGGTATGGACCAGAATCCGTTACTGATATCCAATACCGTGAAGTACTTGGCGTTGAGACCCTGCTTGAGCATGGTCTCGGGACTAGTAGCTACCGTTGGGGCTACTGCGGGGGTTACTTTATTGAGTTCCCGATAATCGATGGTCAGACGCCATGATCCATCGGGCTTCCTCACTGGCCAAATAGGGACATTGTTGGTGGAGGCTACCGTTCTAAGTACACCTTGGTCCAACAAGCTACCTATAACCTTTTCTATTTCCACCTCTGCTTCAAGGGGAAATCTGTATTGCTTTTGCGGTCGGGGGTCCTGTCCGGTAACATGAACTTGTCCAGTCATTCTGCCACAGTCATGACGGTGACTTGCAAATGCTGTCCTGTGTTTGTTCAGTAATGCTTTAATTTGTCTGTCTGTGTGGAGTGTAGTCAGGTCGAATGAGTACTCTCCCACTGCGCTAATCCGATTAGCGTAGTCTCCTACTGTGAGGGTGGCTGGTGCTCTGTCTGCTCTTGCCATTCGCCAGACACACTGGTTTACTGGGTCGAACGATAAGCTGTGTGTGTTCATAAAATCAATCCCTAGGATGTGTTCTGCTGTCCTGGGAAGGTTTACTAGAACTACGGGGTGCCTTGTGCTAATGTTCCCTAGCTGAATTGCTATGGGTGCTGTAATGTGTCCCTGCTGCGAGTGTCCGGTGAACCCGCTAAGTGTAATGGTGGAGGTGGTCGGCCACGTGTCTGCGTGTGCCGTGATCGTAGAGTTAATGGTGGTGCGGGATCCTCCTGTATCCCAGAGTAATTCTATGGGCTTCCCTTTTACTCTCGCTGTGACTACGGGCCTCCCTGATGGATCCCATAGTGTGTCACAGACCCAAGTGGGGGAGCCCGGACACCGTCAGTCCGTCTCGTCCACATTGGTGGGTCCTGACTGTACTGTAACATTATGGATCGGTTTTGACTTATTGCGGTTCAGAGTGCCTGTCTGCTGGCCTCTCTGAGATCGCTGGGGTGCATTGCATTCTTTAGCCCAATGCCCTAACTGTCCACAGTTATAGCATTCCTGTCCTTTCTGCTGAGGGCTGCTCTTGCCTTCATTTACCCATGCGGGCTTCTGGTGCTCTCTGACTGCTTGGATATCTGCAGCAGCCTGAGCCTCTTCTGGGGATCTAACTTTGTCTTTTCCCTGAAGCGATTGCTCCCAAGCGCGGGACAATCTTTTCAGGACCCATTTCTCGTTATGGGCCTCTTCTGAGGGGTCATAGCTGTTGCAAGCGCTCTGTCCTGCTTCTGTTGCGTGGGAGATTATTGTGCGCGTCCATTTAACCATGTTTTCGCGGGTTAAATGCGCTCTATCTAATTGTCCAAAAACTGCGCTGAAATGAATCCACAGCCTTCCTGCGAATGCTGTGGGGTGTTCGGATCTTTTCTGCCTGCATTTGTTTAATCCTTCTACTGGGTCACCTCTATTGTACCCTATAGCATCTAAAATGGCGGTGTGCATCTCCTCTAGGCTGCCTCCTGCCACGTTCTGTGGGTCGGGGAGGGCTGCTACTACACTTTGGTCTAAACTCAGAACTGTGAGCTTAACCTGCTCTCTCTCATCCAGGCCGTACATGGTAGCCTGCTGTTTTACTTTTGGGAAAAATTGGTGGGGGTCTGCGGTGGGGAGGAACGGAGTGATCTTTTCACACGCGTCCCTTAGCTGGGTTACTGTTAAAGGGGTGGTGTAGGTTATGTCTGGGGCGCCTTCTGATTCGGCTTTTCTCTGCGTGGTTACGGGATTCATGGGTGCGGTTATGGTCTGAGCTGTGGGGGGTTGGGGTGCATGGAGTGCTCTCAAAGCTGCTTTGAGATCAGAGCATTGCCTCTGCAATGCCTCCACCTGCTTCTCCGATTCCTGTCTTATCAGAACGGCACGTTGCACGTCCTGATAGGCTTTCTCATACTGGGTCTGGGAACTGCTCAGATGAGCTAGACAAGACTGATGAGCCCTTTTGGCATCATCCACCTCTCTATCCTTCTCTGCCAACTTCCCTTTTAGATCCAGATTCTCCTTCTCGATGTCCCTGACATCGACCTTACTCATCCTATTCCTCTCTTCTAAATCTGTCCGGAGCGTCCTGATGACCTCCTCTGCGCCTCGCAACTGTGCCAAACAGGACACAATCGCCATCGGCTTGCGTGCTTTACCTAGGTTCTTTTTGTGTATTTGAGAGAGGTTCTCCCACCAAGTATGACCTATACTCCCGGGACCTGCCTCCTCATTTGCACAAAACTCTTTCCAAAGGGGCCATCCCTTTCCCTGCAGATACTTGCGGAGTTCCAGCTCCCACGTGGGACACTGACCTACTCTGCTACTGCTGCTGGTCGCTGCGACCACAAACCTTTCTGGATCCATCAGACGTTCCATTGCCTGCATGGCCATTTCCTCTGACTCTCTTTGTATAATTTGGAACAGGGGGTTGTTGGGGTTGTGTTTCAAGAAACGGGTACGGCTTACGCTATGTTCCGTTAACAAAACTACCGAAAGTTTGTCGCAACAAAAAGCTTTCAGTTTTACCTTACAGCCCTGTTAGTACGCATGCACTAAACACACTTCCGAATTACGCTTATTATTTTGAACACCTTGAATACTTGTGATCTCTTTCTTTCTCTGCAATTTGGAGTTCTAATTCAAATTTCAGGGTCCTGGACGGTGTGGGGTTTCCACTTACAACCGTGTCCCGCCAGGGAGTCGCCACTAAATGTTGCACGTTTTACTGTGGTTGTAAAACGCGTTTATTGGAGTGTATTAACACGCCTCCGTATTCGACGTGTGCTTAACACTACTAGGCTCTGTTCTATGTATTTATTCAGCTCTGGAGTCGCCAGGTGCCGTATAGACACCGTCACAAGTATTCCAAGGTCAAGTTCAAAGTAATAAAGACGATACACCGATTAGTAAGGTTCAAACGATCAATATTTATTATACAGTTATAATAAATACTCATGCACACACTAAGAGACTAAGCTATAACTAAACTTAAGTGATCAGAATACTTATCTAACAGGAACAGGCAAGGTCAGAGAACGAGGCCTTTGTCCTGGTCTTGTACTGCAGCCTTCAGCAAGCGTTCTGGTACTGGGGGTCTAGTGGGCTTGGATCGCGTAGCGAGCGTTGAACTTACGGTTTCGGCGGCTGGTGCTCAACGGCTGGAGTCAGGATGCAAGATGTCTATCAGGGCCGGAGCACGGGTTTAACAGACCGGGCTATGTGGGGAATTTGCCTTTATACCCCTCTCTAATGTCCTTGCCCCCCTTCTGGGCGGGCTCTACCTTTCGGTACCGATTGGAGCGTTTCCAAACGGTTACCTTCGAAATCCTCCAATGCGAGGGCCTTCCTCGGTGTTGGGGGGTGGTTTCGATATTCGTTACTTTGGTGCCATCCTGTCTGCGCAACCAATTAAGTGTTACATTGAGATGGAAATGTTGCCATTGTTCGTGCCTGGATCTGGGCTGCCTCATCAGAATGCTAAGCGCTTTGCCATTAATACCTTTGGCTTGGAGATCTTGCACCTGGCCAGAAACTGGTTTGCTGCTTGCAAAATGCTAATTAGTTGAGAGCAGACTGTCTGCTCTCACTAAACAGGCTTTTCCTTCTGTCTTCCATTTTACTTTGGCTCAGTGTCCATTTTGCGTGAGAGAGAGCTAAGAAGAGCAAGGAGGGGACATGAGAAGTATTTGGCAGGTAGGATCAAGGATAACCCTAAAGCTTTCTATAGATATGTCAGGAATAAAAGAATAACTAGGGTAAGAGTAGGGCCAGTCAAGGACAGTAGTGGGAAGTCGTGCATGGAGTCTGAAGAGATAGGAGAGGTGCAGAATGAATATTTTTTGTCAGTATTCACACAGGAAAAAGACAATGTTGTCAAGGAGAATACTGAGATACAGGCTACTAGACTAGAAGGGCTTGAGGTTCACAAGGAAGGAGGTGTTAGCAATTCTGGAAAGTGGGAAAATCCGTCCCCTGCGTCTGATGGGATTTATCCAAGGATTCTCTGGGAAGCTAGGGAGGAGATTGCTGAGCCTTTGGCTTTGATCTTTAAGTCATCTTTGTCTACAGGAATAGTGCCAGAGGACTGGAGGATAGCAAATGTTGTCCCCTTGTTCAAGAAGGAGAGTAGAGACAACCCCGGTAACTATAGACCAGTGAGCCTTACTTCTGTTGTGGGCAAAGTATTGGAAAGGTTTATAAGAGATAGGATGTATAATCATCTGGAATGGAATAATTTGATTAGAGATAGTCAACATGGGTTTGTAAAGGGTAGGTCGTGTCTCACAAACCTTATTGAGTTCTTTGAGAAGGTGACCAACAGGTGGATGAGGGTAAAGCAGTTGATGTGGTGTATATGGATTTCAGTAAAGCATTTGATAAGGTTCCCCACGGTAGGCTATTGCAGAAAGTACAGAGGCATGGGATTCAGGGTGATTTAGCAGTTTGGATCAGAAATTGGCTAGCTGGAAGAAGACAAAGGGTGGTGGTTGATAGGAAATGTTGAGACTGGAATCCAGTTACTAGTGGTGTACCACAAGGATCTGTTTTGGGGCCACTGCTCTTTTTCATTTTTATACATGATCTGGAGGAGGGTGTATAAGGATGGGTGAGTAAATTTGCAGATGACACTGAAGTCAGTGGAATTTGTGGACAGTGCAGAAAGATGTTACAAGTTACAGAGGGACATAGGTAAGCTGCAGAGCTGGGCTGATGGGTAGAAAATGGAGTTTAATACAGAAAAGTGTGAGGTGATTCATTTTGGAAGGAATAACAGGAAGACACAGTACTGGGCTCATGGTAAGATTCTTGGTAGCGTGGATGAGCAGAGGGATCTCGGTGTCCATGTACTTAGATCTCTGAAAGTTGCCACCCAGGTTGAGAGAGTTGTTATGAAGGCGTACGGTGTGTTAGTTTTTATTGGTAGAGGAATTGAGTTTCGGAGCCATGAGGTCATGTTGCAGTTGTACAAAAGTCTGGTGCGGCCGCATTTGGAGTATTGTATGCAGTATATGTATATATATATATATATATATTGTATATGCGGCCCGCCAAAGGTCTTTATGCGGCCCACCAAGATCAAGTCATAAAAAAACAATTTTTTTTTTTTAAAATTAAGGTTAATGGGGGTGGGGGGGGGGGGGGGGGGGGGGGGGGGATGTTTGGTTACTGGTATAGGGTGGATACGTTGACTTGAGTAGGGTGATCATTGCTCGGCACAACATGTGTTTCATGTGAAGTTTCTACTTTAAAATATTAATAAGAATTAATTGCTTTTTTTTCTTTAAACTGAGTTACTTTGTTTTTCAAATAAATGTGTTTCATATAAAGTTTCTTCTTTAAAATATTAATTAATAAAAATTAATTGCTTTTTTTTTCTTCAAAAACCTTTTATTTTGGCTATTTTATATATTAATTATTTTACTTAATATACTATGCGGCCCTTTAAAATTGTGAATTTCTGAATGTGGCCCTTGCACAGAAAAGTTTGCCCACCCCTGTTTTATGTTCTCTTTTTTATTGGCAGGGTTATAGCAGTTACCCTCCAATCTAAAGGAACCATTACAGATTCCAAGGAAAAATGACCACCAATGGATTGATTATTTCTCGCGCCAATTCCTTAAATTTTCTAGGATGTAGATTCTCAGATCCTGGAGATTTATCTGCGTTTAATCTAATTGATTTGCCTAAAACCATTTCTGCTCTGATACTAATTTCCTTCAGTTCGTCACAAAACCTTGTGTTAGTCAGAACTTGTGGTAAATTATTCATGTCTTCCTTTGTGAAGACAGAAGTGTGGTGATCCTCGCCTGAGTCACCAGGGGGCAGCGCAGGGACACCCATAAAAGGAACGCCGAAGGCCCGCCTCCGCCACTTGAAACCGGAGGGGTTGAAGTGGCAAGAGGTGCAAGTAACTGAAGGGTGCTAGTCTGTTTGGGGCCTAGTTGCAGAACATTGAAGAGCAGCCTTTTCTCAAGTGTAATCTGTAATTTATTGTGGGACACAATAAATCATCCTTAACCTAAAGACGACTTCGAGCATTCTTTCAAGAAGCATAACATGGTACAGGAGTGGCTTCTCTGAACAGAGGGAACCAGCGCTACCAGCAAGACAAAGAAAGAAAAAGACAGCAGACAAAGAAGAAGCACCAGCAACAGGCAGGCCACCAGACTTTGCAGCCTCTCAACTTCAGACGACTTTCTGCAACAATGGAACACACGCTACTTCCAGCGCCAATGAGAGCTACAGGTAATTTAAATTATAATTGGAAAATGTTCAAACAACAATTTGAAATGTACTTGTTAGCTCAGGACTTACATACAGCCACCGATGGAAAGAAAATTGCACTTTTAATCACATCGTGTGGCCAGCAACTGGTAGACACATATAACTCTTTCACATATGCGGATACTGAAGACAAAACTAAGTTTCAAGTGATAATGGCAAAATTGGATGAACACTGTAAGTCTCAATCCAATGAGATCATTGAAAGATTCACCCTCCGTCACAGACTCCAAAACAAGGGGAGACTATCACCCACTTGGTCACAGAGTTACGCTTGCTGGCACAAGGCTGCAACTTTGGTGATTTAACAAACTCACTCATCAGAGATCAGCTAATCTATGGTCTTGCTGACAAAAAACTAAGAGACTCACTATTACTTCAAAACGATTTAACACTAAAAACTACCATAGAAAAATGCTTGTTACAGGAGCAGAAAAAGCAGCAGGTACAGGAGCTATTTGAAAAACATTCCTTACAAAACACCCACCACGAGGACGATATAAAGATGGTGAATTCCCCTCACAGGTCGTCTCTTCCGTTTTCCAGGCCGTCTCTTCCGTTCTCTGGCCCGTCTGCGCATGCGCAGCATCTTGAAAGACGCGAACCCGGAAGTGATCGGTCCGCGCATGCGCACTATTCACAATACCGGCCCTGGTCTGAAAACCGCAATGCGCATGCGCGAACGCAGCATACGCATGACGTCATGACGTGTCATTACTGCGGCTCCTCCCACTTAAAAGGGCAATGTCCTGCCCAAGGAAAAAGGTGCAGAAAGTGTTCAAAAATGAATCACTTCGCCTCCCAATGTCAATCCACAGCTAAATTTCACTCGTCCACTCAACGGCATGGCAACCTGAAAGTCCGCACAGTTGATGTCACGAACACTCAGGCTCCCGACGACAATTTTTCCGACCATGAAGAATTCAACTCCTGGGAGCACACGTACAGCATTGGCATTATTAATGCCACAGCGGGACCACAGGAGCTGACGACACAACCTCGACACGTGCATGCCATCAACTCTGCAAGTGAATGGACTGCCACGGTGCACGTACAGGACTTCCCCATCACGTTCAAACTGGACACGGGAGCCTCAGCAAACTTGCTAACGAGCAAAGATCTCGCATCGGTCCCAGGGACGCACGAGGTGTTACCTGCAGCATGCAAGCTCACTGACTACAACGGCAACCCGATCATCTCAAAGGGATCCTGCCACCTACAAGTTGCCAACAAAACAGTCGTAACAGGCCTACGCTTTGAGATTGTGGAAGACAACAGGTCCTCGCTGCTCGGCGCTCAAGCCTGCAAGGATTTGCAGCTCATTCAGCGGATTTTCATGCACACGGCTGCATCATCACGCATTTACGAGGACATACAGCTGCTACTCACCGACTACCCCGACGTTTTCTCGGGCATGGGTACACTGCCCTACACGTACAGAATCTTGCTCAAAGAGACAGCCATACCGGTTGTTCATGCCCCACGGAGGGTCCCGGCTCCATTGCGGGACAAGCTAAAAGCCGAACTTCAGCGTCTCCAGACTCAAGGCGTCATCTCAAGAGTCACACAGACGACTGACTGGGTCAGCTCGCTGGTGTGCGTCAAGAAGCCATCTGGTGAACTTCGGATCTGTCTAGATCCCAAAGACCTGAATAAGAACATTCGCAGGGAACACTACCCGATCCCCAAGCGCGAGGAAATCACGAGCGAAATGGCAAAAGCTCGCATCTTCACCAAGCTTGATGCCTCACAGGGTTTCTGGCAAATGCAGCTCGATGAGTCCAGCCGCCTGCTATGCACCTTCAACACGCCGTTTGGAAGGTACTGCTATAATCGGATGCCCTTCGGCATTATATCTGCATCCGAAATATTCCACAGAATCATGGAGCAGATGGTAGAAGGCATCGAAGGCGTACGTGTCTATGTGGATGACATCATCATATGGTCGGCGACGGAGAAAGACCATATTGCGAGGGTGAAGCAAGTCTTCCAGAGGATACACCACTTTGGACTCAAGCTCAACCGGGCCAAGTGCACTTTCGCACAGTCCTCTCTGACATTCCTGGGCGACACAATCTCAGAGCACGGGGTGAAGCCGGACGCTGAGAAGATTGCTGCAATTCAGAGCATGCAGCGACCACAGGACAAGAAAGCGGTTCTAAGGTTCCTGGGATTCGTCAACTTCCTTGGTAAATTCATACCCAACCTGGCAGCACGGACAAAGGCGTTGAAGAACGTGACAAGGAAGGACACGGAGTTTGCCTGGACCCAGGCTCACCAGGCTGAATGGGATGATCTAAGATACCAGCTGATGGCAGCTCCAACGCTTGCATTTTTTGACCCGGTGAAACCTACCAAGATCTCCACTGACGCCAGTCAACATGGGATTGGTGCTGTGCTACTGCAACAGGATGACCAGTTGGACTGGGTTCCAGTGGCTTACGCTTCACGGGCGATGACCGCCACAGAGTGCAGGTATGCACAGATAGAAAAGGAGTGCCTAGGGCTAATAACAGGAGTGACCAAATTCCACCACTATGTGTACGGTCTCCCCACTTTCATCGTGGAAACGGATCATAGGCCGCTGGTCAATATCATTGACAAGGACCTCAATGATATGACGCCGCGCCTACAACGCATGATGATGAAGTTGCGCAGGTACGACTTCACGCTGGTCTACACCCCTGGCAAGGACCTTGTGATAGCTGACACGTTATCACGAGCCATGGACGCTGACAACCCGCCACTGGCGTCCATCAATGATGTGGAAGCTCATGCACAGTGGTGCAAGGAGACGCTCCCGGCAACGGACGAGAAGCTGCAGCAAATTCGTCAGGCGACACAGGAGGACGCCACCCTCCTTCAAGTCCTACACAACCTGCAGCATGGCTGGCCAAAGGGGCGGTGCCCACAGTTCCAGAATGTCAAGACTGAACTATCCGTGGTCGATGGCATTATACTGCGGAACGACAGGATCGTCATTCCAATGGCTCTCCGGGCGGACATCCTCCACAGGATTCACGAGGGGCACCTTGGTGCCGAAAAATGCAAAAGGAGAGCGCGCCAATCTGTTTACTGGCCAGGGATTAACGAGGACATCACCAACATGGTGCTCTCCTGTGACACGTGCCAAAGACATCGACCGGCACAATGCAAGGAGCCACTGCAGCAGCATGAGATGGCCACGTCACCATGGGACAAAGTGGGCATTGATTTGTTCCACTCCATGGGCCGCAACTATGTCCTGATCATTGACTACTTCTCCAACTCCCGGAAGTCCTGCAACTCCCGGATCTCACAGCAGCAGCCGTCATCAAGGCCTGCAAAGAAACTTTCTCCAGGCATGGCATCCCACGGACGGTCATGTCCGACAATGGTCCTTGTTTTGCCAGCTGGGAGTGGACGGACTTCGCCAAGATTTACAATTTCCAGCACATAACGTCGAGTCCCCACTTTCCGCAATCGAATGGCAGGGTGGAGAAAGGTGTCCACATAGTTAAGCAACTCATCAGCAAGGCTGCGGACTCAAAATCTGACGTACACTTGGCCCTCCTGTCGTACCGTTCGTCACCTTTGAGCTCGGGACTATCACCAGCTCAGATGCTTTTCAACAGGGATGTGCGGACAACTTTACCAGCGCTACACTTCACCAATCCTGATCACTCGCCTGTCCTGGATCAAATGCGTCAACAGCGGCAAGCGCAAAAGCAGCACTATGACAAGCAGGCCAAGGTACTGCCACCGTTGGCCATCGGCGACACAGTGAGGCTGCGAAACCCAGCTGGGGGTTGGTCCAAAATGGCGGTGGTCCTCCGCCTAACATCGCCACGGTCCTACGTCGTGCAGTCGGATGATGGAACAATGGTTCGACGAAATCGGCGAGACCTTCTGAAGGTCACACCTCGTCCACGGGTCCTTCCGACACTCGATCTGCAGGACACACTGGATCCACAGGACACGGTCATACATCTTCCTGACACCCCAGCAGCAGATGTCCGCACGGACACAAATGACCCTGGATCTCCAAGCCCACTCAGGAGGTCTACACGGATCAGACGTGCACCTGACCATCTGAACCTGTGAACATGGACTGACAAATGCATCGCCCTGCCCTGTTCTGTGTATATATATATATAAACCTAACTCTTTACCTTTGTGTTTTACTACAGCTCTGCAACTACGAAAAAAAAAAAAAAAAAGTGAAGAAGGGGGATGTGGTGATCCTCGCCTGAGTCACCAGGGGGCAGCGCGGGGACACCCATAAAAGGAACGCCGAAGGCCCGCCTCCGCCACTTGAAACCGGAGGGGTTGAAGTGGCAAGAGGTGCAAGTAACTGAAGGGTGCTAGTCTGTTTGGGGCCTAGTTGCAGAACATTGAAGAGCAGCCTTTTCTCAAGTGTAATCTGTAATTTATTGTGGGACACAATAAATCATCCTTAACCTAAAGACGACTTCGAGCATTCTTTCAAGAAGCATAACAAGAAGCAAAGCATGAATTCAGCTCCTCAGCCATTTCTTTATTTCCCGTTATGAAACTAATTAGTGATGTTGCCTGAGGGATGTTGTGCTGACAAACAGTTCAGAGGGTGGAACATTTCGGCAGCAGAATCTCAAAGGTTCATCCCGCTTACAGACTATGAGTAGGTGCCCAGTGCAAAGAACAGGCCCAAATCCAACAGATCAATTCCCTCAACAGTTCCCAAGACAGTTGATAGGAATAAGTGTTTTTTTTTTAACCTTCCCCATGTAAAGTAACAGCAAGTTGGGTTTCTTTGTCATGATTTTTAAAAAAGTATTAAAAAAGGCCAGGAAGAGTGAAGTCAGAGAGAGACAGAGACAGAAAGGGACACCTGGAGAATTATATAAATACAGTAAATCGTGAGAAATCTGCCTATATGTACCTTGGATTCTGACTGAAATGCAATTATTGTTTCTTCTCTAATCGAACACTGCCAATATGATGCTGCCAAAAGCACAAATTCCAAATGAGCCTAAAGAAGGTCTTCTATTCAATATCCTGACTGTTCAGCTGTGTTGCTGTTGTTGTTAATTTATATTTTAAAAGTTCCTTCTTCTAAACAACACATTTAATTACCTGCTTTGTTATGTTAGGTTATTACACACAGGTAGGCCAAAGAGGGTGAAGACATGGTTGAGGCAGAAATGTGGTGTGGCGGGGCGGAGAATCCAACCCATTATATAATAACGAACAAGAAGGTTTTTAGGAAAATTCACAGTGGTTTCAACGCAATCATTCGGGTTATAATTCCACTTTTCGTTTTACTAAATTCAAATTTCACAATGATCCTTGGTGGGATTCAAAAGCAGATCTCAAGGAGCCACTACACCAACAATTGCCTGAAACATGCAAACACGTAAAGGGGAAGAATCTAGGCGGTGATGATGGAAGGTGGCAGCAATTTCGAATGTAAACACTGTCACGTTCTGGTGCGGTAGTGAGAGGTGCTGCTGCATCAAAACCCACTTTGTCTCTCAGAACGAAATATGGAGAGCCACAGATAAACAGGAGACAGACACCCACAAAAAGGAACCCAGTGCATTGATTTAAAATGCCTGCTGCCTGTTTCATTTTGTCACCTAACTCATCACGCCAGAGACTTGATGGGGAATATTCAAGACTGTTCAAAACATTTTCACATTTACAAATTGATACCACTCTCAAGAGGGATTGTTAGCTTGTGGGTTAGTCAATTTCCAAATTTAATTAATTGATGATATGTGGAAAATGGTGAAGAAAATATGAGAACAACAAGACCCAGAGGCAGCAATTTGTTCACAATCAGTCAAGGTTTAAATAGATTTAAAAAAAGAGAGCTGGATAAAGAATAGTTGAGAAAAATCCCCACACAGGGCCTCAGAGTATTACATTGGAATATCCAATATGACAGTCAGAGGCTTTTTCTCCGGGTGGAACAAACCATTACAAGGGACATAAATTTAAGGTAAAAGGTGGAAGATATAGGGGTGATGTCAGAGGTAGGTTCTGTACCCAGAGAGTAGTGGGGGCATGGAATGCACTGCCTGTGGAAGTAGTTGAGTCGGAAACGTTAGGGACCTTCAAGCGACTATTGGATAAGTACATGGATTAGGGTAGAATAATGGAGTGTAGATTAATTTGTTCTTAAGGTTCTCTGTTCTTACTGTTCTCTGCACAGTAGCATTGTGGATAGCACAATTGCTTCACAGCTCCAGGGTCCCAGGTTCAATTTCGGCTTGGGTCACTGTCTGTGTGGAGTCTGCACATCCACCCCGTGTGTGCGTGGGTTTCCTCCGGGTGCTCCAGTTTACTCCCACAGTCCAAAGGTTGGGTGGGTTGGCGATGATAAATTGCCCTTAGTGTCCAAAATTCTATGATCTATGATTAACCTAGGACAAAAGTTCGGCACAACATCGTGGGCCGAAGGGCCTGTTCTGTGCTGTATTTCTCTATGTTCTATGTAAAGGGAGGCCTTTGGGCACAACAAGCGGGAGAGCCTGCAAAAACCGTTACATTTGGCTTAGTTGACTAAACCCCTCAAGTTTTTTGAGAAGATTAAAACTTTCAAACAAGCACCAGGGCCGAGCTTGGCTGGTGGAGAAAAGGCCCTCCATGTCAAATCTTTCCTCCACCCTATCTACACACTGCCCTCAAGGTGGTACGGTGATAAATATATTAGTGTACATGTCCTTGCAGAATGTGCGTTTGCAAAGTAGGTCTGGAGAGAGATCAGCTAGTTTTTTGTCGAGGTTGACACCAAGCAGTTCCGTGGCACAGGAGTCTGAGCTCTATGAGTTGTTCCCAAGGGGGGAATCTGACACAAACATCAACTGATGTTGCAAAACCATCAACTCTGTTAAAGGCGCCTTTTAGACCTGTCTCCAAAACCTGTTAGTCTTCCAATGCGAAGAGGTCTCCCCGACCGTGTGTTTCAGACTAGCACATTCCAAAGTCCAGGGACGGAATTCTCAATCACTGATGCCAGAATCAGGAAATGGAATTGGACGAAGAATCAATTCCGATGCCGAAATCGTGTGGGGTGCCGATTTCACGCCAAATCGCAATTCTCTGTTGCCCCGACAGTGGCGTCAATGAACAAAGAATAATACAGAATAGGAGCAAGCCCTTTGGCCCTCCAAGCCTGTGCCGATCACGTGTCCTATCTGGATCAACCGCCTGTATCCACCTACACCCCATCAGTTCATGTGCCTATCCAGATCAGTCTTAAAGTTCGCTCACTTATCTGCCTCAACCATCTCACTTGGCAGTACATTCCAGGCCACCACCACTCTCCCCGCGCACCACGACTCAACCTGTCCCCCCCCCCCCCCCCCCCTCACCTTGAACTTGTGCCCCATTGTATATCTCAATTCCTCCCTGGGAAAATGCCTCCAAAATTTCACTGTATCTATCCCCTGAATAATTGTCTAAGCTTCTATCAGGTCACCCCTCCGCCTCCGTCTCTCGTGGGAGAACTTTCCCAATTTATTCACTCTCTCCACATAGCTAATACCCTGCAACATTCTATTTAACTGGAAAATAATTTTTGAGCTTTTATACTCGATACCGGTCCTATGAAGGCAAGCGTGCCATATGCTTTCTTTACCATTATTTATTTAATCATGAAATCCATCGAGCGGCTAGTCATGAGACGGATCAACGCCAGCCTCACAGATGGTCTTGATCCACTGCAGTTTGCCTATCACCGCAAATGGTCCACAGTAGATGCAATCTCCCTGGCTCTACAATCAACACTCGAACACCTCAACAACATGGCACCTACATAAGATTGCTGTTCATAGACTAATGCTTCGCCTTCAACACCATTATCCCGACAAGACTAATAATCAACTCTGCAATCTTGGAATTGACACCTCCCCATGCAACTGGATCCTTGACTTCATCACCAACAGACCCAGCACCTCCTCCACAATAGTCCCGAACACTGGAGCCCTGCAAGGCTGTGTGCTCAGTCCTCTACTGTACCCCCTATACACACATGACTGTGTGACAAGATTAAACTGCAACTCAATCTATAAGTTTGCAGATGATGCGACTGTGGTGGGCTGTATCTCAAACAAAGACGAATCGGAATACAGATTTGAGATAAATCCCTTGGTTGCATGGTGTACCGGAAACAACCTCTCTCTAAATGTCGTAAAGACCAAGGTACTGATCATTGACTTCAGGAAGCGTAACACGACATACACTCCCTTCTGCATCAATGGCTTCGAAGCTTAGATGGTCGATAGCTTTATTTCCTGGGGGCTCACCATCACCAACAATTGCCCTGGTCCACTACAGTCTATCCCTTCTGCGAGCCTCAGAAGCACATGGCATGGGGAGTAGTAATGAAATTACTACCCTAGAGATCCAGCTTTTTAATCGACTAGTAACTCCCTAAATTGCTGTTGCAGAATTTTGCTACTCTTTCTACCTATGTCATTCATGCCCATGTGGACAATGGCCTCTGTCTGATTTCCGTCCTGTTTTAGGATGCTTTGTACCCGCTCAGCGACGTCCAGGACCCTGGCACCAGGGAGGCAAACTACCATCTGGAGTTTCTTTTGCGGCCACAGAACTGCCTGTCAGTGCCCCTAACTATTGAATCCCCCAACACTATTGCTTTTAGATGCTTTGTACCCCTGTCTGTGCAGCAGAGTTAACCGTGGTGCTGTCGCGCTGCCCACTGCTGCTACAGACCTCTGATGGACCTTCCCCCTCATGGGTATCCAAAACGGCATACTTGTTAGAAAGGAGGACAGCCATAGGTGACCCCTGCACTCTCTGCCTACCCCGTCTGGCGGTCACCCATTTAGCTTCCTGTACCTTGGGTGTGACCACATCTTTGAAGCTATTATCTATAATAATTGGAGATAATTGTGTACACTTCAGTGCTTCCAGCTGCTACTCTAACCAATCCATGCATTCGGTGAGCTTTTGCAACTGAATTTCCTTTCCATAGATGTAGTCCTCAGGGACACTTGAAGTGTCCATGATGCCGCACATCATGCAGGAGTAGCACACGGCCCCGCCAAATGTCACCTCTCTCCCTCTTTTGGGTGTCAGATAAAAAAATTAAATACTAATGCCATTAATAAAAATGTACTGCTGCTTCTTTCACAAACAGACCCCCCAAAATGTAATGTGTCTTCTGGTTACCACAGGTTGTTATCCATTATTAAATCTAGCTTGCTAATCTCAAGTCAGTGTGAGAAGATAAAAATAAAGAACAACTCTTACATTACAAAATGTGATGTGTGATGCCGGCGTTGGACTGGTGTGAGCACAGTAAGAAGTCTTGCAAAACCAGTTTACAGTCCAACAGTTTGGTATCACTAGCTTTCGGAGCGCAGCGCATTCCTCATTAGAAAATGTAGCTCAGAATCTACTCCAGTGAACCTCAGAATTAAAGGTTGAAGGACACAAGTCCTCTGATTTATTGTGAAGCAATTAAGAGCCACTCTCTCTTTTGCAAGTCTGACGTCTACAGAACGTTCACTTGGCGCTCAGATTAAACACTGGACACAGCTCCCGCGATTCCCGGCTGTTCCTGGTGTTCATGTGAATGTAAGTTCCTGAGTGAGACGTGGCCCGAAACCCACCCCACGCTCAATTGAAACACTTACCGGTCACTAGGCTCCACCATCCGAACACTGTTCCCGTGATTCCAGGCTGCTCTTGGGATTCCTGTGAAAGTTAGTTCCCGAGAATCAATTCAGTGGGCAACACAGTAGCACAGTGGATAGCAATATTGATTCACAGCTCCAAGGTTCTCGGCTCAATTCCCGACCTGGGTCACTGTCTCTGTGAAGTCTGTAAGTTCCCCAGCTGTCTGTGGTGGTTTGCTCTTGGCGCTCCGGTTTCCTCCTGCAAGTCCCAAAAGACGCGCCGTTAGACAATTTGGACATTCTGAATTCTCCCTCTGCGTCCCCGAACAGGCGCTGGAATGTCGCGACTGGGGGCTTTTCTCAGTAATGTCACTGCAGTGTTAATGTAAGCCGACTTGTTAAAATAATTTACAATTCTAGAATGTATGTACAGTTAACATCATTGGCATGCCATTAGTATTCACCGCAATTCACACCTGCCAATGGCCCGAATTCCCCACAGCAGGGTTCAGTTGTGTTTTTCAAAATTGAAAAACTGGTGTTGTGGCTGATGAGGGAGAAAGAGGTGGTAAGGCATGGAGAGGCGCGACTGTGCGCTGCCGGGTCGGAACTCGCCGGGCTGGCTGTGGTTGTGGGCTTGCCTGTCAGGGCTTCGGTGGGAATGATGGGAAAAGGGGCCGTGTGGCCGGGGTGACCACCTATGGACCGCCATTTCCATGGCCTTCAATGCATCCATCTTGCTGCTCACCACAATGATCACCCACCTTGCCCCCTGTTTCTCTCGAGTGACACGGATATGTGTGCCCCCAGACCCGCACCCTAACCTGCAGCCTCCACCGCACCTTCTCCCCTTCTCGGCCTAAACCCGCCGAAGGCCATTACACGGCCCACGTAAGGGCAATGCCCAGAGTAGTCCCTACGCGGGTGCCGTGATGCATACCGTTGACATGGGCAGCGCCAGTCGATGGTTCCCCTGCCAATAAGCATGGGCACCATGCCCAGAGGCCCTGATGGTGCTCAGCGCCGATGGGGCCAAGGGTGCTGGGATGGGGGTGGAGACATGCAGGACCAGGGCCTGCAGTGCCAACTGGGGGCACCATTTAGTCCATTGGACCTTGTTGGGCACAAGGTATGCACCATGCTGACATAGAACATAGAACATAGAACAGTACAGCACAGAACAGGCCCTTCGGCCCTCGATGTTGTGCCGAGCAATGATCACCCTACTTAAACCCACGTAACCCGTATACTCATAACCCAACAATTCCCCCATTAACCTTACACTACGGGCAATTTAGCATGGCCAATCCACCTAACCCGCACATCTTTGGTCTGTGGGAGGAAACCGGAGCACCCGGAGGAAACCCACGCACACACGGGGAGGACGTGCAGACTCCACACAGACAGTGACCCAGCCGGGAATCGAACCTGGGACCCTGGAGCTGTGAAGCATTGATGCTAACCACCATGCTACCGTGAGGCCCCATGTCAGCCTTTCACTCCCTGCACCCAATGGATATTGGAATACAACCAGCAATGGTGGCCTTCCTCCTGGCCGTTGCAGCCCTGGAGGATGTCATGCGGCTAAAAAGCTGGTGCTGCTTGAGGGAGAGGATGCGGCAGCAGCGGAGCATAAAGCAGTCGAGCCTGCAGAACTGAACAGCCGGTAGCCGCCCAGGATGGAGAATCAGCTGGCTAACAGGCCGAGCAGGAGGAGATGCCAAGAAGGTGCAACATAAGGCCTCGCGTTTACCAGCAGCGCCTGCCATTCAAGGACCTGACGGACCAGGCACGCCGCCCAACACTCCCGCTGAGCTTGCTGACAGTGCGACATAGCTGCCAGATGATGGCGCAGCTGGCACGCAGGGGAATGGGGAAGGACACCTGCTCCCAGTGGCCGTCAAGCTAATGGTCGCCATGGAGGTTTATGCCACGGGGTACTTCCAGATGCCGAGTGGGGACCTGTCTGGTATCTCACAGAGCTCGGTGCACAACCGCACTGTCACAGAGGCCCTGTATGCCCGGTTGGCCCATATATCCCTTTCAATGTAGACCGAGCCAAGTCAGTGGGATTCGCCTCCATTGTCGACATGCTCCAAGTCCATGGGGTACTCGGCAGGATGCATGTTCCCCTATTAGTAAGGCCAGATGACAGGCCGCTCTACACAAACCGAAAGGGGTTCCACTGGATGAACGTGCAGTTGGTGTATGACCATTCATTGCGCATGGTGCTCATGTTAACCCAATACCCAGGCAGAGTGCACAAAACCATCACTCTGGCACACTCTATGAATCCTAGGTTGGGGGGGAGGGGAGGGTGGGCAGTTGGTAGCTCCTGGGCAACAGGGATTATCTGCTGCGATCGGGGCTCATGACACGTTTTGGAAGGCCACAGGCCGATGTGGAGACCTGTTACAACGACCCCCAAGCAGCGACTTGATGCGGTTCAGGTGTCTGGATTGTTCTGGAGGGCCCATCCAGTATAGTGCTGGAGCTAACCTGCATCATGCTGGCCTGCTGTGTCCTCCACAACATCGCACAGCAGAGAGGTGATGTGCTGGAGGAGGTGGACGATGAAGGCCAGATCTCTTCCAATGAAGAGGATGCAGGGGAGGCCTGATGGAAGATAGCGCCGGCGCATGGCAACTCTCTGCAAGTGTTCCCAAACAGATCCGCCTTTTACATCTCTTTTTATCGTACTAATCTTTTAAAATTTAATTCTGACACTAACATTATCACTAACCTTTCTCTTTAATCTTCCCTTGCAGGTTTGAAGATCCTCCGAGGCCCATGGAGAAGACCTTTTGACCCGACTCGACTTGACCTTGCTGCACTCCTCTGGAAGCTGATGAGATCCAAACTGGACATGTGGCTTTAACCTCGAACTGGACCCGACCCGGACATCGGAGCCCCCGGTCCGGCCTAAATATCGACGCCAGCCCCCGGACTGCCCGGCTCAGTCGCCGGAGCCTCAACCCGGCCCCCGACCATGAGACCCGTCCCTACCCGACACAGAGAGATCGCCCAGGGACCCAACCTACATGAGGATGGAGGAAAGAAGAATCTACTTGGAGGCCCGACCTGGCCTACTCCAAGGCCGGACCCCAGGAGTGCCCAAGGAGGGAACAGAACACGAGACCCAGCCCAACCTGCCTCAGTAAGACCCTGCCTGCGACACGGGACCCTGAAATGGCAGAGACCCTGCGCGAGGACCCGAACTTGCCACAAGGTGTTCCCATACTTGCTAAACAACGGGTCCCGACATGATCGCAGCCATGTCCCCCGGCAACCCCAATACCACAACCTGTGCCCGGGACACTGCCAGATGCGACCCCGGAACGGAACCAGCGCCCTGGCACCCACCAGTGCCCCAGCCCCTGCCAGATACAACCACCTACCTTCCATAAGGTCAGACCACTCCCATCGGATCCCGGGAGCATCCAGCCGTAGCCACCTACCAAGGAAGGGAGGGAAAGTTGGAAGTCTTCAGGTGAGACTGAAGCAACGCGGTTTCAAGACTCCTCTCCGTCATACTCCTGGCTAATGGCCAAGCGATTGAAAAAAGGCTGGGTGAACTTAACGCCAGACCTACCTCTCAAGGGGAAGTAAGAGACTACTGTGTGCTCTGTTTCACAGAGACATGGCTCACCCTCACATCTCCGGATTATTGATTGACATGCTTTATTGTCACATGTAGTGAAGTATTTTTCTGCTTTTGAGGGAACATGCACAATACCTGCATAGTAGACAATAGAATAATCAACAGAGAACATTGACAAATGGTACATTGACAAGCAGTGATTGGTTAAAGTGCAGAACGAGAGGCCAAGCAATGCAAATACATGAGCAAAAGCAGCATAGGGCATCACGAATAGTGTTCTTACAGGGAACAGATCAGTCTGAAGGGGGTTGAAGAGTCTTTTATCAGTGGGGAAGAAGCTGTTCCTATGTCTGGATGTGCAGGTCTCCAGAATTCTGTATGTTCTGCCTGATGGAATGGTCTGGACGAAGGCAATGCCTGGATGGGAGGGGTCTCTGATAATGCTGTCTGGCTTCTTGAGGCAGCGGGAGGTGTGTACAGATTCAATGTGGCGATGGCAAGCTTGTGTGATGCATTGGGCTAAGTTCACCAGAGTCTGCAGTTTCTTGCGATCTTAGGCCGAGAGTTGCCATACCAGACTGTGTAACAGCCAGATAGGATGCTCTTTATCGTACATCTGTAGTCGTTTGTGATAACCGATGCAGACATGTCACATTTATTTCGCTTCCATAGGAAGTAGAGACGTTGTTGGGCTTTCTTGAGTGTTGCATCGACGTGAGTGGACCAGGACAAGACTGTTGGTGATAGTGACCACCAGGAACTTAAAGCAATCAATCATCTGCACTTCGGAGCCAGATGGGAGTGTGTGTTCTGCTACGCTTCCTGAAGTCGATGATCAGTTCTTTGGTCTTTCCAACATTTACAGAGATGTTGTTTTTGGTACACCATGCAAACAAGTGATTTATCTCCCTCCTGTAGTATGATTCGTCCTTGATTGAGATACGGCCCACCACTTTCGTATCAGCTACAAACTTACAGATTGAGTTGGAGCTAAATATTGCCACACAGTCATGTGTGTATATGGAGTACAGGAGGGGACTGAGCGCACATCCTTGCGGGGCTCCAGTGTTGATGACTATTGTGGAGAAGGTGCTGTTGCCTACCCTGACATATTGTGGTCTGTTGGTGAGGAAGACGAGGCTCCAGCTCCACAGGTAGGGGTCAAGTCCAAGATTGCGAAGTTTGTTTATTAGGAGAGTCGGGATAATGGTGTTGAAGGTGGAGCTGTAGTATATGAACAGCAGTTTTATATAGGTGTCCTTGTTGTCGAGGTGTTCGAGTGTTGATTGTAGAGCCAGGGAGATAGCATCTGCCATAGACTGGTTGCGGTGATTGGCAAACTGCAGTGGATCGAGACCATCTGGGATGCTTGCAGTGATCCATCTCATGACTAGCCGCTTAAAGCATTTCATGATAACAGACGTCAGGGCCACCGGTCGGTAGTCATTGATGCAAGCTACCGTGTTCTTTGATACTGGCATTATGGTGGTCTTCTTGAAGGATGTGGGGATCTCAGAGTGGCGGAGTGAGGTGTTCAAGATGGCTGAGAATACACTCGCCACCTGGTCTGCGCAGGTTCTGAGTGCTCGCCCAGGGACTCCGTCGGGGCCCATCGCTTTCTGCGGATTCACTTTCAAGAAGGCAGCTCTAACCTCTGAGGCTGTAATAGTGGGTATGGGCTGTGTCCAGGGCTGTTGGGGCAGGTGGCACTGATACCTTTGCTGACTACTCAAAGCGGGCATGGAACTTGTTCAGGGATGCTTCAGCCCCAGATATTCTGCCTGGCCTTGCTTTATAGCCTGTGATCTTGTGTACGCCCTCCTATCATCGTCATGGGTTAGTGTCGTTGGCCTGGGACTCTAGTTTCATACGGTATTGTTTTTTTGGATCCCTGATGGCTTTCCGTATGTCGTACCTGGATTTTCTATATAGGTCAGGATCGTCAGACTTGAACTCCTCCGTCTGGAACTTTAGCAGGGAGTGAACCCTACGATTCAGCCAGGATTCCAATTGGGGAATACCGGTTGAGGCATACCAGGACTGTACCATACAACGTGAAGGTTTCTTCATTCAGCGGTCAGACTGCACCGTGTCATCAGGCAAAGCAAAGTGTGAAGGGATTTGCCTCCTCATCAACTCCTCTTGCTGCTTGAATATGGTGACCCTGGCGGCCTACTGCTCCCTGGATCAGGATTACCTGTCTGTTAAGTGCCGCCCATACTACTTTCCACGTGAGTTTACTTCAGCCATTATCATAGTGTCTACATCCCACCCCAGACAGAAGAGAAGAAGGCGCTCGACGAACTGTACACTGTTATAAACAATGAAACAGAACACCCGGAGTTCTTGTTCATCATGTCAGCGAACTTCAACAAGGCCAACCGCAAGAGCGTACTGCCAAAATTCCACCTGCACATCTCCTGTCCCACTAGGGACAACAACCAAATTCCCACCCAACTCGATTTTCAAATTTGCTGATGACACCACAGTAGTGTATCGGATTTCAAACAATGATGAGACAGAGTACAGGAATGAGATAGAGAATGTGATGAACAGGTGCGACGACAATAATCTCTCCCTCAATGTCAACCAAACGAAGGAGATTGTCATCAACTTAACATAGAACATAGAACAGTACAGCACAGAACAGGCCCTTCGGCCCTCAATGTTGTGCCGAGCCATGATCACCCCACTTAAACCCACGTAACCCACATACCCGTAACCCAACAATCCCCCCATTAACCTTACACTACGGGCAATTTAGCATGGCCAATCCACCTAACCCGCACATCTTTGGACTGTAGGAGGAAACCGGAGCACCCGGAGGAAACCCACGCACACACGGGGAGGACGTGCAGACTCCACACAGACAGTGACCCAGCCGGGAATCGAACCTGGGACCCTGGAGCTGTGAAGCATTGATGCTAACCACCATGCTACCGTGAGGCCCCATAACTTAAGGAAGCGTAGTGGAGGACATGCCCCTGTCTACATCAATGGGAAAGAAGTAGAAAGGGTCGAAAGGTGCAAGTTTTCAGGTGTCCAGATCACCACCAAACTGTCCTGGTCCCCCCATGCCGACACTATAGTTAAGAAAGCCCACCAATGACTCTACTTTCTCAGAAGACTAAGGACATTTGGAATGTCACCTACGACTCTCACCAATTTCTACAGATGTACCATAGAAAGCATTTTTCTGGTTGTATCACAGCCTGGTATGGATCCGCAGGAGATTACAAAAGGTTGTGAATGTAGCCCAATCCATCACGCAAACCAGCCCCTCATCCATTGGCTCTGTTTCTGATTCCCGCTGCCTTGGAAAGGCAGCCAGCATACTTGAAGACCCCACACACAAGGACATGCTCTCTTCCACCTTCTTCCGTGAGGACAAAGATAACAAAGTTTGAGGTCACATACCAACCGACTCAAGAACAGCTTCCTCCCTACTGCCATCAGACTTTTGAATGGACCTACCTCGTGTTAATTTGATCTCTCTACACCTTGTTATAATTGTAACATTATATTCTGCAATCTCTCCTTCCTTCCCTATGTACGGTATGCACTGTGTGTACAGCATGCAAGAAACAATACTTTTCACTGTATACTAATACATGGGACAATAATAAATCAAATCAAACACTGCTACTCAAAAATCAAGGGCACCTACCATTCCATCGCCCGTTCCATCGCCCGGTCGCTCTTTGGAAAATAAGTCCATAAGACAGTGCCCCTTCTCCCGGAATACAAACACAAACCTAAATGGGAGAATCTGGCCAAGAAGGTCGTGCAGTGCTGGTCCGAGGAAACAGAAGAGCTCCTAGGTGACTGCTTGGAGTAGGTGGACTTGCCCATATTTAACAACACAGTGACCAAACTAAATGAGTATGCCACCACCGTCACAATGTTCATCAGCAAATGTGTGGACGACTATATATCAAAGAAAGCAGTATGCACATTCCCAACTGGAAACCATGGGTTAATTGGGAGCTTGACTCCTTTTTGAAGGACAGGTCTGTGGCGTTCAAGTCAGGCGACCTTGACCTGTACAAGAAATCCAGGTACATCCTCCGCAAAGCCATCTGGGATGCCAAGAGAGAATATCAGACCAAGCTAGAGTCACAGGCCACGATTACAGACTCTCGGAGGGCAGCACGGTGGCACAGTGGTTAGCATTGCTGCCTCACGGCGCTGAAGTCGCAGGTTCGATCCCGGCTCTCGGTCACTGTCCGTGTTGAGTTTGCACATTCTTCTCGTGTTTGCGTGTGTTTCGCCCCCCACAACCCAAAAAGATGTGCAGGGTAGATGGATTGGCCACGCTAAATTGCCCCTTAATTGGAAAAAAAATGAATTGGGTACTCTAAATTTCTTTTTAAAAGACGTTATAGACTCTCGTTGGTTATGGCAAGGCCTAAACAACAAAATGAGCGACAAAGTGAAGCCGAGCATATGCTGTGGGCAGTAACGCATCCTTCCCCGATGAGTTGAATACACCCAATGTTTTGTTCAAGCAGGAAATCATTGATCCGCTGTCGAGTACCCCAGCAGCACCAAACGCACCAATACCCACCGTTACAGCTTCAGAAGTCAGATCGCCGTTCCTGAAAATCAACCCTTGGAAGGCGAAGGGTCCTGACGGCATCCCTGGTAGTGCACTCAGATCCTGCGTAGACTAGCTGAGAGATGTGTTCGTGGGCATCTTTAACCTGTCCCTACTTTGCTCCGAGGTCTACACCTGCTTCAAGAAGAGCACCATCATCCCGGTTCCAAAGAAGAACCAGGCAACGGGCCTCCGGTGGGCCTGACATCAATCGTAATGAAGTGCTTCAAGAGATTGGTCATGAAGAATATCAATTCCATATTTCCAAAATGTCTAGATCCACTGCAATACACATACCGCTGCAACCAGTCCACAGCAGGCGGCATCTCCTTGGCCCTACACTCATCCCTAAAGCATTTCAACAAAAAGGACTCTGACATCAGACTCCTGTTCATTGACGACAGCTCCCCCTTCAACACTACAATGACAGCCAAGCTCATATTAAAAATCCAAACCTGGGACTTAGCTCCTCACTCTGCAGCTGAATCCTCGACTTTTTGACCCATAGCCCACAATCAGTAAGAATAAACAACAACACCTCCTCCACCATAGTCCTCAATATCGGGAACCTGCAAGGCTGCGTACTTAGCCCCCTACTAAACACCCTATACACACAATTGCATGGCAAAATGTGGTTCCAACTCCATCTACATGTTTGCTGACGACACGACCATAGTGGTTTGGTGATCTCGAACAACGACAAGTCAGAATAAAGGAGGGAGATAGAAAACCAAGTGGAGTGGCGCATCGACAACAACCTATCCCCCAACGCCAGCAATACTAAAGAGCTGGTCATTTACTTCAGGAAGGAAACTACTGTATGCACCCCCCCCCTCTGTGCATCAACAGAGCTGAGATGGACATGGTTAACATCTTCAAATTCCTCGGAGTGCACATCATCAAAAATCTTTCCTTGTCCACGCACGTCTACGCTACCACCAAGAAACATAACAGCGTCAATACTTCCTCAAGAAACCCAGGGAACTCGGCATGTCCACACTGACACTAACAAACTTTTACAGATGCACCATAGAAGGCATCCTATCTGGCGCTATCACAGCCTGGTATGGCAACTGCTCGAGCCATGGCTGCAAGAACCTTCAGAGAGTCGTGAACACAGCCCAGTCCATCACACAGACCTGTCTGCTATCCATTGACTATCCACACCTCCCGCTGCCTGGGAAAAGCAGGCACCATAATCAAAAACTTCTCCCACCTGTCTTACTGACTCTTCCAACTTCTTCCATCGGGAAGGAGATACAAACATCTGAGAACACGCACAAACAGATTTAAAAACGGCTTCTTCACTGCTGTTACCAGGCTCCTAAATAACCCTCTTATGTACTGACCTGATTAATATTAAATTTGTTTATGCAACATTCGATGCCGGTGTCTATATATTTGCATTGTGGACCTTGTGTTGTTATTTTATGTATTCACTTTTTTATCATATTTTCTTTTCATGTAATTAATCATTTGAACTGCAAGCAGAAAACCCATTTTCACTGTACCTCTGTACACGGGACAATAAACAAATCCAATCCAATCCAGGGTTAGGATTGCCTTGACATGGGGTCCAGGCAGGTTCGGGAGGCCGCATTATGTGTGCACTAGGTCAACGTGCAAGGGCGCTCTGATCGCCTCCAGGTTGACTGACTGGTGGACGGGGGGTGCTGGCCAGCAGCACTGAAATCTCATCCCTTTTTCCACTCAACAACCCCACCACCATCCTCGATAACCCGCCCACCTGCTAATCCCTCCGTGACACGTATCTGCCGCAATACATGGGTACAGGTCCTGGGTTGGCAGTAACAGCGGATCTGGTCATGGGATGTAAGATGATGAGAACCCACTCTGCGATGAGCTCTAGTACTCTATATTGCTCGACAATGTACAACTCCTGCCCATCGTCTACCTTGTGATCACTACATGCGAGCTGGCCATTCCATCGCATGATTCCATCAGATGTAGGGTGACGTAGGAGGGGATTGTCGGGGGGGAGGAGGTGGAGAGGTGGAAGGTGGGAAGCTCAGCTCCCTCACAACATCTGCCCATCTCCCCCACCTCCCCCGTACTCTCCGTATGGCCCAGATCAGCCCACGCCTTTCACCCATCTGACAGAGCACTGAAGCAGGTTGTATATAGAGATACATGCCCCAGCCCCGATAACTAAACTGGGCCCGACACCTCTGCAAACTGAACTGGTATCTAACTTCCTGGCCGTATGGGCCTTTCATCTGCATCTTGGTGGATGCCCAGATGGTACAGCAGGAGTCGTGGTGGGCTGCTGTGATTCCCGCCCTGCGACCTGGGTCCTCTTTGGCAGCCATCTATTGATGTGACCGGGCCTGTTTGAGCCTAGCTGTTGCTCGGGTGTCCCAGTGGTGTGGTTACACCTTGTGCTGGTCGCTTCTCACAAGCTGCGCCAAGGACAGGGGGCATCCAAAGTGCTGCAGTGTTCTGGCACCACTCCTGCAGCAGTCACCGGGATGGGCCCCATCACCTGCTCCTCCCTCTGGGTGCTGATGGCCCCTGGGCTACTCCATGGATTGGTGGTACGAGTGGAGCTATCCACCACCACTTGGCGCTACGAATCCTAGAGTTCTGTTGCCATCTCAACCAGGGTTTGCATGATCGCGACCAGGGCGCACAGGGAATGGACCACCTCCATCTGGGACTGCACCACGTCACGCTCTGACTGTGCCACCACCTTCTGGATAAGAGCAAATTACTGCGGATACTGGAATTTGAAACTAAACAGAAAATGCTGGAAAATCTCAACACGTCTAGCAACATGTGTACGGGGAGAAATGAGCTAACATTTCGAGTCTGCACGATTCTTTGTTAAAGATAAATTTGACAGAGGGTCATCTGGACTCAAAACATTGGCTTTTTCTCTCTCTCCCGATGCTGCCAGGCCTGCTGAGATTTTCCAGCATTTTTCCTTTGGTTCCACCACCTTCTCGTACTGGGACAGATCCCTAGGTGCCTGTGCCATGGTGGCCACCATCTAGGCAATGCCGTCGCCCTCCCAGCCAAGGCCTGCTGTGACTGAGCCACGCTCAGCAGCGCCACTGCAATCTCCAGGTGGCCCTGCACATGGCTGCCTTTGAGAGGGCAGCCCAGTCCTGGGACTCACCACTACCTGCGCAAACGGCCCCTGGCCTTGGACATGCTGATCCATAGCCAAAACCATTACCTCCCCAGGTTTTGCACCGCAGATGCCACCCATTTGGTTTTGGGCTGGGTGGCACGTATGTCCAGCATCATCCCCTACTCCTGCATGGAGTTGCACCCTTCCAACTGCACCTGCAGGTACTGGATGCTCACCCACAACCCCTAATTTAGTCCGTCTAACTGCTTCACCACAATCGATGGGACTGTTCATTCCAGAAGCCGAAAACCCATCTGGACAGCAACCAGTTCCTGGGGTCGGACCGCCCTTCGACCGTCTCTCCCCCCCCCCCCCCCCCCCCCCTTGGGAGTTCCTATTTCTCCCTAATGGGGAGAACCCAGCTCTGGCTGCGGTTGTGGCTGCGTATGGGGATACCAGAGGATACGTCGCATCACCAGCAGGTCCTGCAAGACACAGGACAGGATGCATGATTAGACCATGGGCCGAGGGTGAGTGAATGTGTTGGGAGTTTATGGAATCGGGGTGATGGTTGGTTGGAGATTTGTGTGGGTATGAGGGTGGTGTGGGGTGAGGATGGTGTGGAGGTGGTGTGGGGGTGAAAATGCTGTGAGGACGGAGTGGGCGTGAGGGTGATGTAGGGTGAGGGTTGGTGGCTTCAGTGGCCAGTGCACACGGCCATGGTGTCCGAAATGGGTGCCAGCATGCAGTGCGGTGCGGTGTTGGTGCGGTAGAAAGCGTGTTACGGATGTGTGCGATGGGGGTTGGTGCCAGGGACACAGTGCTGTCTACTCATCCTGCCTGCCCTGGGGAAGTCATGCAGTTTTTGCATGCACTGCCGACCGTTCTGGACGGTGTTGCTGCTGGCTCTTACTGCCTCTGACACCTGGGTCTAGGCACGCCGAATGACGGCATTTGGCATCCTCCTTCCCAGGCAAGGGTAAAAGGTGGCCCGCCTCTCTTCCACCGCATCCAGGAAGGTCCGTGAATCTCGAGACCTCTCCCCTTTCTACCATCATGTTGGCTGGGATGGCGTGTGCGGGGAGTGAAGTGTGTCAAAGTGGCGGCAGCTGGTCAGCCTCCGAAGCATAAACCCCTAATCTGGCACTGTCCCTCATTGCAATCGATTGCGTTCCACATAGCGCCGGTGTTAGCCCCTCAATAGTCGCTGAATCACCCCAGCTGTGGTCCCAGTTTTGTTGCTGTGGTAGTCCAGGACTTCTGCCCCAGTGTCAACAGTTCGTCTGAGGAACGGAGAGTCCCACCGTCCAAATTTTGCAGTGTCTTTTCTTTGATCCTTGAACGGGGACATTACTTGGAATTTCAGGAATGGAAAATCCCACTGTCCATTTTTTTCAGTGGGAAGGGCAGCACAGTGGCACAATGGCTAACACAGCAGTCTCACGGCGCCGATATCACAGGTTCGATCCCGGCTCTGGTTCACTGTCCGTGTGGAGTCTGCATATTCTCCCCCTGTTTGAGTGCATCTTGCCCCCACAACCCAAAGATGTGCAGGGTAGGTGGAATGAACACTTCAAATTACCCTTAATTGGAAAAAATGAATTGGGTACATTAAATTTATTAAAAAAATATTTTTTTTTTACAGTTGGCTCGATGCTCCGATTCTGCGGCTATGTCTGCAGAATCCGCCTGGTCTCACGACCAAAATGTTGGTCCACACCCGCACCAATTCTCCATCCGGTGGGGAGCTCACAGCCACCCCACTTAAAGCCCCCGGCAGGATGGCCGGCCACGCCATACAATGTGGCGTCGTCTGCACGCAGACCCGACATGCAACAAACTTCCCCCTGTAACCCCCTCGTCACCCCCGCTCCATCACCCACCAATCCCCCCAGCCCCCACCGAAGCCCCTCAGCAATGGATGAATGTCCATCACACGACAATCGCCAGTCGGGGAACAGTTCAGCAGTCAAGGGAATTCAGCTTCTGACCTTCGGGTAAGCTCTCTCCACGGTGGCCTTCAGAGCATGCGACAATGCAGATTTGAGCAGAAACTGTTACAAGTTCCACATGCATGAGTACAGCCTCAACCAGGACCTTGGATTCATGTTGCATTACATTCACCCCCCCCCCCCCCCCTCCCCCACCACCACCACCATCTGGCCTGGGCTTGCGAGGTCCTACAAACTGTCCTGGCTTGAGATAATTCACACCTCTTTAACCTGTGATTATTCCTCTCTCCAGTCATACTATCTGGACCTGTAAATACTTAATTACCTGCAACGACTCACATTGAAGGTATCATCTTGCATCATTGAATTTGTCCATTCATGTCTTTGTGGAATCCAACTCTTCATTCACCTGATAAAGGAGTTGCGCTCCAAAAGCTAGTGGTTCGAAACAAACCTGTTGGACTTTAACCAGGTTTTTGTACGACTTCTTACTCTGCCCACCTCAGTCCAACGCTGGCATCTCTGCAGCTTTGTCGTCCTTTTTTCCACAGAATTTACAGTGCAGAAGGAGGCCATAGGCCCATCGTGTCTGCACCGGCTCTTGGAAAGAGCACCCCAGCCAAGGTCCGCACCTCCACTCGATCCCCATCACCCAGTAACCCCACCCAACACTAAGGGCTATTTTGGACACTATGGACAATTTAGCATAGCCAATCCGTCAAACCCGCACATCTTTGACTGTGGGAGGAAACCAGAGCACCCGGAGGAAACCCACGCACACATGGGGAGAATGTGCAGACTCCGCACAGACAGTGACCCAAGCCGGGAACCTAACCTGTGACCCTGGAGCTATGAAGCAATTGTGCTATCCACAATGCTACCGTGCTGCCCAAATGGTGATGGTGGGGGTCGTGGGTTTGGGAAGGATATGTTTGGGAATATTGTTAATTTCCTGCCGTATATTTTATAGATGGTATACACCTGTTGCACTGTGTGTTGGCGGTGGAGGGAGTACATCATTTAATATGATCCATTTTTTGGGCAAAGCTGAAATGGAACAAATCCAATTGAGAAAAATCTACTGCCCCAGCCGCGTCACCGCCAGCAGGAGCACAACTAAATTTGCACCACAGCGCACATTCCCCCAGCCTCTGGCACCAGGGGCATACGTACTGCTAGCCCTTGGCACAAGCAAGGCCATGTGCATGCTAAAAAGAAAAAGGAGACTTTCGTACAGTCTAAAAGCGTGGGGACAGTCGAAAACCTTGAGGAGTATACAGAAAGTAGTGAGTTACATAAGCGTAAGCGGGAAATTAGGAGGGCTAGGAGGAGTCATGAAAAGTCCTTGGCAAGTAGGATTAAGGTGAATCCCTAAGCTTTTCATTCATATGTAAAAAGTAAGGTGGTGGCCAGGGAAAAGATTGGACCACTTAAACCAGTGGGGGGAATCTATGTGTTGAGCCAGACGAAATGGGCGAGGTACTGAATGAGTACTTTGCCTCAGTGTTCACCAAAGAAAGCAAATTTGTGGATTCTTGGGTCTGGTATCTAGATCATGTTAACATCAAAAAGGAGGAGGTCTTGCGTCTTTTAAAATATATTAAGGTAGATAAGCCTTCTGAGCCGAATGGGATTTATCCCAGAATACTGAACAGCACAGTGGGTAGCACTGTTGCTTCACAGCTCCAGGGGCCCAGGTTTGATTCTCAGCTTCGGTAACTGTCTGTGCAGAGTTTCCATGTTCTCCCTGTGTCTGCATGGCTTTCCTCCGGATGCTCCAGTTTCCTCCACAAGTCCCCAAAAACGTGCTTTTAGATCATTTGACATTCTGACTTTTCCCTCTGTGCAACGTAACAGGCGCCAGAATGTAGCGATTAGGGGCTTTTCACAGTCACTTCATTGAAGTGTTCATGTAAGCCTACTTGTGACAATAAAGAATATTAATTTTACTGAGGGAAGCAACGGAGGAAGTATCTGGGGCCTTGACGAACATTGTTGTATCCTCATTGCTACAGGTGAGATCGCAGAGGACTGGAGAGTAGATAATGTGTTACCACTGTTTAAGAAAGGTAGCAGGGAGAATCGTAGAAAATATAGGCTGTGGAGCCTCACGTCGGCATTAGGTAAATTATTGGAGAGAATCCTCAGGGACAGGATTCATACCCATCTGTAAACAAATTGACTCATTAGTGATAGACAGCATGGTTATGTGAAGGGGAGGTCGTGCCTCACTAACTTGATCAAGTTTTTTAGGAGGTGCAAATGATGATTGCTGAGGGGAGAGGGTGGATGTTGTTTACATGGACTTCAGTGATGCCATTGCCAAGGTGCCTGACGGATCTTTGTGCCTATTTGGAACCCTGGATATCCGCTATCTACTCTCAGCTCCCAAATAACAAAGGTCAAGTCTATGCTTTTTGGCAAAGTGCACTGGAACTTTATTTTGTCAGCTGTATTGTCCACTGGTAAATTTACTTTCAATACAACATTGAGAGAGTTCCCACTTGCCCTTTAGCAAGCTGGTCAGATTGATTGTCTTTAGTGAATACAGTAGCTGAGTTTAAAATACAATTACAGATTGTGTTAATTTCTTCAAATCATATTATGCAGTATAAAATGACTAAGTGATTTAAACAAAAGAAATATGGTGATTTAGCAAAAGCAAGCAGCAAGCAAATAGTTTTCAGAAAGAGACAGATGGATTCCAAAATGAATTTTTCCATCCCGGCAAGTGATTCTTAAGGAGCTTATTGTCTTAAGGTCTCGCCTTCTTTTCACCTGTGATTGGCCTTAACTTATTTATAATTCACTCATTTCGGCCAAACTATTCGGCTTCCTCTACGCTCACGGTTAATATGATGATAGTTAATTATTCTTAATGAGTTCTCATTTAAACCTCTGAAATCTGACTAGAAAAGTCAATTTCGATCAGTGCCTTCTGGCAGACTGGCACAAAAGGGGAAGCCACACGCAATCAAAGGGTAGCAGTAGAAGGGTGTTTTTCTGAATGAAAAGTTGTGACTATATCCAGTATATTTGTCAAGCATGATTTTCCCTTCATAAACCCACACTGACTGTGTCCGATCCTGCCATTGTTTTCTATGTGCTCTGCTTCCTAATTTTCACCTGATGAAGGAGCTGAACTCTGAAAGCTGGTGGTTCAAAGCAAACTTGCTGGACTTTAACCTGCTGTTGTCAGGCTTCTTACCGTGCGCACTCCATTCGAACGCCAGCATCTACACTACTCAAATTACTTGATTGACATCAATTCACATTAACGGTGTATTAAAATATTAATTTATCATAATCTGAAAATTAATCAGAGAATTAAACAGTACTTGAATGGGAAATTGAGAGCCTGACGCATTCAGATCCCCATTTAATTAGCATCAAAACTTGCAACCTGAATCTCGCGCAAAATGTCTTTTTTCGGGTGGATTGAGCACATTGTGTGGTAGGGCGGCCCGTTTGAGAGGTGTGTCATCACAGTCCAATTGACTAGCTCATGTCCTATGATGTGGGAGTGTGTGGAACCCGACCAATGAGGAAATAGGCATGACCCAGGAATAGGCTCTTGGTCAGATAAACGCAGGAGCCAGAGTGTGAAGACCTGTGTAGCGACTCTGTATATAAGTTACCCTTGTTAGTCACCGATGAAGCCTTTCTGGGCAGCATGGTAGCGCAGTGGTTACCACTATGGCTTCACAGCGCCAGGGTCCCAGGTTCGATTCCCCGCTGGGTGACTGTGCGGAGCCTGTACATTCTCCCCGTGTCTGCATGTGTTTCCTCCGGCTATACCGGTTTCCCCCACAGTCCAGAGACATGCAGGTTAGTTGGACTGGACATGCTGAATTGCCCTTAGTGTCCAAAAAGATTAAAAGGGGTTATCGGATTACAGGCATAGGGTGGAAGTAGGTCGGTGCAGACTCCATTTGCCGAATTGCCTCCTTCTGCACTGTATGTTCTATGTTCCTTCTTCCCGATGTCTACCTGCTATTGCTTTGAGCCAGCACAACTGGCTTCTCTCACATTCATCATTCTACCATTGCCGTCCCTACCTTCAACTGCCTTTGCCCTGAACAAGGGAATTCCCTTCAGAAACATCACAATGTCTCTCCTCCACCTTTAACGCCACTTAAGACCTACGTAGAATTCCGACACTGCGGAAGGATGTCATTTGGCCCATCGAGTCTGCACCAACCCTCTGATAGAGCATCCTATCTAGGCCTACACCCAAAACCCTATTCCTGAACTCCATTACCCCACCGAAACTGCATGCCTTTGGATACTAAGGGGCAATTTCAACATAGCCGATCCAATGCACATTTTTGGATGTATTTCATACTCATGTCAATTTGTGTTGCTCCATTTTAAATTAGGCCAATGATGCTCCTGAGAAAGTTCTTGTGACACTACTAAATTATATCCGTCATCTCAGTTGAAATCTCTAAAATTCTTAATCTCTCTCTCTCCTGGGTCTCTCTCTGTTTTTTTGTTTCTGTCTCTCTTTCCTCTCCTTTCCGTTTTCTTTATCGTTTCCTCTTCTTTCTTTTCCTGTTCGTGCCTCTTTTCAAATCCTATTCTCTGCGTCATCACTCTGAGCTACCTTTCTCCCTCGCTTCTGTGTGAAGCTTCCACACGACCCCCTCTATGACTCTCTCTGTTCCATATTTATAACGTGCTCTCTCTCACACTCTCTCCCTTTCTTTCACTCAACCAGTCTCTCCCTCCCGTTCTCTACTTCCACATCTCTCCCTTCTGCCTCCCTCCCATCCACCACCCTCCCGTCTTCCAATCCTTCACCATCACGCCCTATTATTCTCCACCCTATCAGCGTCTCTTATTCTGCCCTCCCTTCCTAGGCCCTCCCCGACTCCACGAACGCCCGCCATTCCTCAGCCTTCACTCACTCTCTCGGCTCTCTGGTCCTCCCTCCCTACATCCTCATTTCCACCTTTTATCCCAACTCCCATCCTCCCTCCCCTCCTCATTCCTCCATCCACCCACCGCCACTAACCACGTCCACTACCTCCCTTCCAACCCGCTCCCCACTTCTTTCTCCTTCTCACGTCTACAGCACTCCTACCCTCCCACCTTCCTCACCCCACCTCCCTCTCCCTATCTCCCTCTGTCCACATCTTTGTTCCCCTCCGATCATCCTTCCTCCCTTCTCCCACCTACCCTCTCCCATATACCCAGTCCCGACTTTCTCCCACATCCCACCCAGCACCTTCTCTCATCCTTCTCTCCACCCTCTCTCCTCCCTCCCCATTCCTCCTTCTTCCTTCCTCTATCCCTGCTCCCTCCGCCCTCCTTTCTTCCTCCCTCCCTCCTCCCGTCTTGTTCCTTCATTCTTCCTCGCTTCCAATCTTCTCTTCCCTTGCATCTTTCCTCCACAGTCCATCTTCTCCATATTAACCTACCCCCCAACCCTCCCTCCTCCCTTCCCACCTCCCCTAACCAAGTCAGCTTTCTCCAACTCTCCCTCCCTATCCTACCCCTCACCACTCCTATCCCACCAACTCCTCTAAAATCACACCCACTCACTTCCTCAACCGCATCCCTCACCTGCCCTCTGACTCCCCTCTATCCCCTTTCCCACCCTCCACTCACTTCCCACTTCTTCCCACCTCCCCCTTTCCTCACCTCCCACTCCGTACCTCCCGATTACCACCCCTACTTCCATTTTACCATCTCATTATTTCCTATCATTTATCCCCTCCCTCTCCACACTTCCCATCTCCCTACCTCCACCTCCCCACCTCACCTCTACTCACAAATCATCCTCACCTCCCATTCCCTCCTCACTTCCCCGCTCCACATCTTCTACTCCCCTCAGACTCCCTACCTCCACCTCCTCTCTCCTCATCTTCACTCCACCATTGCTTTTTCCCCCATCTTCCTCCACCTCCCGACTTGCCCACCGCTCCTGTGCATTCGTAGCAACACTTTCCCTCCTCCACACATATTTCCCTCTCCCCACCTCCCTTGTGTATCCCCTCACCTTCCCTTGCCCTATCCCCACGTACTTCTCCCCACATCCTATTTACCCAACTCCACACTCTTGCCACCTCCCACTTCCCCACTTTGCACCTCCTCTTTGCCCTCCCCACCTCAGCCATCCCGACATCTGCAACAGCCCACCTCCTGCTGTCCACATTCCCCTCCTCTCTTGCCCTTCCCTCACCCCCTCCCCTCACCTCCTCCCTTCTCCCCACACCACCGTCTCCTCCTTCCAATAGTAGGGTGACACATTGGTTCGCAGCCCCCACTGCACTTCCCCTACACCCCTGCCAGTTCCCCGCTGCCCCCTCCTTCCTCTCTCATCCCCAACTCCCACTCCCACTCCACACCTACCCTTGCCTACCTCTCCCTCAAAATCACCCTTCTCCGCCTCCCCATCTCCTATCTCCTTCCTCTCTCTGCTCACCAACACTCTCCCACCCTATATTTGCCCAATCCCCACTCCCCTTTCCTCTTTTCTCTCTCCTCTTGTCTCTCTCTACTCCCTTTCCCCTCTCCCGCTCCCCTCTAACCCATCCCCACATTCCTTTCCCACCTCCCATTCTCACCACCCTCTCCAACCTTCAACCCTCCCCTTTCCATTCGTTCCTGTCCATGCTCTTCCCTCCCCCTTCTTTATCCGCTTTCCCCGCTCCAGTCCAGTACCCGCTCTCCTGTTCCCCCTCCCCTCCCCTACCTTTCCCTCCGCTCCCCCTCTTCTCCCTACCCCCACTCCACAAAACCCTGCCCCTCCACCTCCTCCCTCACCCTTTCTCAGCTATGCCATTCACTCCCAATCTCTACACAAAGTCTTTATGCTTCTATATTTTGGGCTTGATGCTCTGTCCTGCAGTCCTCATCTTGAGCCCCGCTGGTGGTTGATTGCGTATGTCTACCAACACCTCTGTGGGGTTCTTCATCCTATTTGGGTATTCAGTCCCGATGCAGTAAATGGGAGATTTGGCTGATCCAGGCTGCTGGGGGTCCTGTCTAGCAGTGGTAGTGGGGCGGACTCACAACGGAGACAACAATATTTCATGCCAAAGTTCCCCCAGATGGGAGATGGGCGCACTTTTCTCTGGCATCTGGAGCCAATCTTCCCACTGCTTGTCAATGGGATTTCTCGGGTGGGATTCTCTGTCGGGCCGGCGCCATAATTGAAAAAGGCGATTGGGCGGGAATCAGTTGTGACACCAAAACCACGTCCGGCCCCAGGCACCCGATAAATGCCATGCTCTGGTGCCTTGACAGCGACGTAAATGCGTTCAACTCCGCACGGACAGTAAATGCCGATAGCATAGCGGGCTTGACCTGGTATTCTCTGGGGTCTCCTCGCTGCTCCGAATCCACTGGGACGATCTACTGATCTTGAGTTTAACTTGCGGTTTAAAAATTCGAGGAAGTGATGCCGTTGCTGATGAGGGAGCGAGAGGAGGTTGGAAATGCAGTGGCACGACCATCGGCTGCTGGTCGTGCCTCTGGCTGCACTGGCAGTGGGGGGAATCTGCCACGCCTGCAGGGGCTGTCTGAAGGCACCAGGGGATGAGCTGTTGGTTTGGGGTGAGCTCCCGGAGACGAGGCTATCAAGACACGGGCCGTCATTGTCGCCTAAAAGACAGCCATCTTGCTGCCCCCTGGCGCCCCACACTGGCCAGCGGTTGCACAGAGTGACGCCGATCATATGGGTCATACAGGTGCCTCCATCACACTCCGCTTACCAGCCACCACTACCAACACCCGGCAGGAGGCACCACATCAGACCTCGTGTGTCCTCATTTGAGTACGAGGTGAAATGGGAATGCCGTTGAAGTTTCTGGTTGAGCAGGGGGATCGTACAGCATATCTGCCATATCATGCCACGCCTGGCAACGCAGGAGTTTGGAGGAGGACATCCGCTCCTGGTGGCCGTCAAGGTGAAGGTCGTTGCCCGCAATCTTTATGCCACGGGGTCCTTCCAGCAGCCGAGTGGGGACCTGTCAGGGATCTCGCAGACATCAGTGCACAGGTGCATCTGCGCCGTCATGAAGGTCCTATATGTCCGATCGCACAGTACATCAATTTCAATGAGAACTGAGCCCACAAGGATGCCCGGACAGCGCAATTTGTCATCATTGCTAAAATGCCCAGATCGAGGGGGTGATGGACGGGACGCATGTTACCCTGAGAACACCGGTCCATGTTGGGTCTGTCTTCACAAGCTGAAAGGGGCTCCACTCGTTGAACCTGCAGCTGGTGTGAACCGATAGCTGGTGTGTGACTATGAGATGCACATCTGAGGCTAATATCCAGGCAGTGTGCACAACACCTCCATCCTGGCACACTCCACGGTCCCTGACATAATCGAGGCACACCCTGGATGAGGGGTTGCCTCTTGAGCGACAGAGATCATGACCAGTGGTGAGATTGTGCAGTGCTTTGGCATCCTGAATATACAGTTCAGATTTTTGGACCCCTCTGGAGGAGCCTCCAGTACAGCACTCGGAGGGTCTCCCACATCATGATGGCCTGCTGCGTGCTGCATAACATTGCACTGCAAAGGGGCGGTGTGCTGAAGAAGGAGGAGGATGAATGGCAGGCCAGGTCTGATGAGGAGAAAACGGGGGAGGGGGCGAGGATGGGCAGCACATCGGGCCCGGGCAGTAGGAGGAGCTCAGGACTGGTCAACACTGGCTGAATGAGGGCCCCTGACCCATACCCACCCCCAATGTCCAACCACCGCCCCGCCCTCCAGCACGCACTCTGCTGCCAGTCCAGCTCAAGTCATCCATCTGACAGATCACCAAGGCAGGTTGAAATGTTGTGAACAGTTCTTTATAATGCAACAGTGTACATAGATGTACAGTTTTGTGCCCAGGTTCAAATCCACCCATGCCAACTTAACTGCTGTCTACAATTCTGACCTTATGGGCCCGAAATCTGCATCTAGGTGCATCGCCAGATGGTACATTAGGAGTGGATGCGGTCGACTGTGGTTCCTGCCCTGTGACCTGCGTTCTCTTTAGCAGCCATCTTCTGGGGCAATCGGGCCTGGGGGGGCAGGGTTGCTGCTCAGGTACCCCAGGTGGTTTGGTGGCACCCTATTGCGCCCACTGTTCATCTGATGCGCCAGGGACAGGAGGGAGGGATTCCAAGGTGCTATGCTTTTGCAGCACCTCCCCTGTGGGAGTCACTGGCTCAAACTCCATCACCTGCTCCTCTGTCGGGTTGCTCGATGACCCAGCAGCAACTTGGGATACGCATGGGAATGGAGTTAACCCCTGAGGCTCCCCACCTCCTGTCGCTGCCAGATCTTGAAGCCCGCTCCCATCTCAACCAAGTTCTCAATATTTACAGCTATGGAGCACAGAGAGTGGATCACCTATCTCTGGGTCTGTACCACATCAGACAGTGTCTGAGCCACCTCGCCCTGTGCCTGCATCAGGTCAGCCAGTGACCGGGCAATGCTGCCGGTGGCCTCTTCCATGACTCGCTCTCACTGGGGCCACTCTCTGGAGCACCACGGCAATATGGACGGCATTACAGCACAGTGGTTATCACTGTTGCTTCACAACGCCAGGGGCCCAGGTTCGATTCCCGGCTTGGGTCACTATCTGTGCAGAGTGTACACTGTCTCCCCGTGTATGCGTGGGTTTCCTCTGGGTGCTCAGCTTTCCTTCCACAAGTCCCGAAAGACGTGCTTGTTAGGTGAATTTGACATTCTGAATTCTCCCTCGATGTCCCCGAACAGGCGCGGGAGTGTGCCCACTAGGGCATTTTCACCAGATGTTATTGCAGTATGCCTACTTGTGACACAGATAAAGATTATTATTATGTCCAGGAGGCCCTGGTTCATGGCTGCCTGTGACGGGCAACCCTGTTCTGTGCCTCGGCCACCACCTGTGCAGAGTGCACCAGGCCGTGGACATCCTGACCCGTGGCCGATACCTTCTCCCCCCAGGGCCTCCAGACAGACACAAATCATGTAGAATTGGACTGAGACTCAAATGGAGTACTAATATGCGGCTGCCGCTTGTCAGCCTCTCCAGTGTCAATCCCGACCACAGTGAATCCGACAACATTTCTCGTTGGAATCATTTGTGTTCCACGTGACACCAGTGCGAGCTCAATAATGGTTGTTGAATTGCGTGTCAAATTCGCTACCGTCGTACACATCAATTCTGTTCCGATGTCACGCCGGTTGGGAAAATCGCGGGCCGCGCCAGTTTTTCACGCGACGCCGGTCCAACGATTCTCCCAACCGGTCCCGTTGTGTTCCGCGCGGCGCAATCCGGGGAAGCGCCCGAGGCACCCAAAATGGCGATTATCCGGGACCCCCGCTATTCTCCGGCCCGGATGGGCCGAAGTCCCAACGGCGTGACCCCAGTTCTCGCCGTCGCCGTCTACACTTGCTTTTTATAGTCGTGAGCCAGTCGTGCTGGCTGACGCTGAGCAGTGGGGAGGTGAGCGGACTGTCCAGTAGTCTCCGCAGACTGGGGAAGGCTTCCCCGAGAACACTGCGGCCAATGGAGGGGGGGGGGGGAGAGGGAGTGAGTGGAGGTGGGAGGGGGGAGCAGGAGTGAGTGGAGGTGGGGGGCAGAGGGAGTGAGTGGAGGTGGGGGGAAGAGGGAGTGAGTGGAGGTGGGAGGAGGGAGAGGGAGTGAGTGGAGGTGGGAGTGGGGAGAGGGAGTGAGTGGAGGTGGGGGGGTGAAGAGGGAGTTATGGAGGTGGGAGTGGGGAGAGGGAGTGAGTGGAGGTGGGGGAGAGGGAGAGAGTGGGGTGGGAGGGGGAGAGGGAGTGAATGGAGGTGGGAGGGGAGAGGGAGTGTGTGGCGGTGGGGGGGGGTGAGTGGATGTGGGGTGTGGAGAGGGAGTGAGTGGAGGTTGGAGGGAGCAGAGGGAGTTGGTGGAGGAGGGGGAGACGGTGTGAGTGGGGTGGGGGGGAGAGGGAGTGAGTGGAGGTGGGAGGGGGGAGCCGGAGTGAGTGGAGGTGGGGGGAAGGGGGAGTGAGTGGAGGTGGGAGGAGGGAGAGGGAGTGAGTGGAGGTGGGGGGGTGAAGAGGGAGTTATGGAGGTGGGAGGCGGGAGGGAGTGAGTGGAGGTGGGGGAGAGAGTGGGGTGGGAGGGGGAGAGGGAGTGAATGGAGGTGGGAGGGGAGAGGGAGTGTGTGGCGGTGGGAGGGGGGTGAGTGGAGGTGGGAGGGAGGAGAGGGAGGGAGTGGAGGTGGGGGGAAGGGGGAGTGAGTGGAGGTGGGAGGAGGGAGAGGGAGTGAGTGGAGGTGGGGGGGTGAAGAGGGAGTTATGGAGGTGGGAGGCGGGAGGGAGTGAGTGGAGGTGGGGGAGAGGGAGAGAGTGGGGTGGGAGGGGGAGAGGGAGTGAATGGAGGTGGGAGGGGAGAGGGAGTGTGTGGTGGTGGGAGGGGGGTGAGTGGAGGTGGGAGGGAGGAGAGGAAGGGAGTGGAGGTGGGGGGGAGAGGGAGTGAGTGGAGTGGGTTGTCCATCCGCGGATGCCACATGTCAGCCACCCTTCCATGGCAGGACGGTGACGAGGACACGCCCGCAGGTTGTCGTGTGGCTGATGGGCAGAGCCCACTGATGCACCGGTGAGGAGGACGTTGTTAACTGACTGTAGGATGAAAATAGTGACCAGGGGTTGGGCTGGCCGCGTTTCAGCAGCGCGCCCAGGCCACCGGGGCACACAGGTATCCCATGGCAGCTGGCTGCTGAGGTGTCTAAGAACTTTGTGTAACATGTCGTTTATCTGCCCCCCACGACCCTTCTGTAGGTCACCATGTACGCCAACCAGACAGCGATGTTCACCGCAGTGTTTGGAGCCGCTGCACTGCAGTTGGCCATCCAGCAGCATTGACAGCGAAAGCCCACAGTGGATGCAGATGCAGGGGCGGCTTCTGCAGCAGAGGGGACGGCCACGGAGTGGCCCATTGTCGCCCCGCAGGCGCTCATGGCCGGTATGCTCAGGGGGATGCCGAGGGGAACATTGAACCCCAAACGCTGAGGAAGGCACAGGATGTGGGCACTGATGTCGAAGTGGCTGGGGGGAGGAGGAGGAGGAGGAGACACTGATGGTGGAGCCAGGGCGCCACAGGCGGCAATCGAAGCCCACCAGGTGTACCATGACAGGATGACTTTCGAGGCCCTACCAGACATCACATGCAGGAGGAGACAGCGGTTCAGCAGGGAGACGGTCGCACATATCTGCCACCTCGTGGCGCACCTCGCCCCACGTGGAACGGGAGGAGGACACGCTATACCGGTATCCGTCAAGGTGACGGTGGCCCTAACCTTCTATGCTACCGGTTCCTCCCAGGCTCTGAGCGAGGACCTTTCCGGGATATTACAGGCATCGCTCCACAGTGCATCCGGGACGTGACCAACGCCCTGTTCACCATCGCGGACCATTACATTACATTTCCCAAGGACCGAGCACATCAGGCAGCATGAGCCCGTGCATTTGCCAAGGTGGCCAGGATACCGATGGTCCAGGGAGTGATCGATGGTGTTCACGTCCCCATGCGCCCGCCTGCAGGCAACAGGGAAGTGTTCACTAACAGGAAGAACACATACTCGATGAATATCCAGATGGACTGCGACTCCCACATGTGTATCATGCACGTGTGCGGAAGGTTCCCAGGGAGTCTGCATGACGCCTACATTATTGCGCAGTCGTTAATCTCTGCAATGTTTGAGGGTCGCCCCCCCCCCCCCAGCTGAGGGGTTGGTTGCTGGGTGACAGGGGTTATCCGTTGTGGTCCTGGCTGATGACGCTGATACGGAGGCCTCAGACCAATGCGGAGACCCTATATAATGAGGCCCATGCAGCAACTAGGGGTGTGGTGGAGCGGTGCTTTGGACTGCTGAAGATGAGATTCAGATGCCTGGACTGCTCCAGAGGGGCTTGCAGTACCGGCCCGACAGGGTCGGTCGCATAGCTGTTGTATGCTGTGCGCTGCACAACACTGCTATGCAGAGGGGAGATGCCCTAGTGGAGGAGTCGGAGGGAGAAGCCGATGGCAGTGGTGCTAACGCTAACGAAGAGGAGGAGGATGAGGAGGAGGTTGAGGTGGAAGAGGTGGAGGAGGATGGCGTGCTGCAGGGTGGGGCGTGGGGCGCAGCACACAGACACGACCCAGGTGCTGGTAATGTCCAGGAGGCTGCACAACGGCACCATCAAGGACAGCGGGCGCGCAACGCGTTGCTGTCCGCAAGGTTCACGCATTGTGTGGGAGGGGATCGCTGAACAGTACCACTTGCATCTTCAGTCGTACACACAGACACCACTCAACCCCTCCCCCACCCCCCCCCCCAAGATCTCCCGCTCCGCGTGCACTGCACAAATTCGACATCATCTTTCCACTGCGGCACTACAGTATAGCACTACATTGATGACTGTGTCAGCGGGTGTGATCAATGCCATGTTGAATGATGACAGCCCGATCTGCGATGAGCTGCGATGAGCTGTGAGCTCAGAATCGTTGGACAAAGTTTGACTCATGGCAATAGCTGAACCATCCATCTCGGTGGTCGCTGCGTTCGTCAGGGACACTCCATCACGTGCCCATGTGGGGTAGCTGGTTTAGCTCACCAGGCTAAATCGCTGGCTTTTAAAGCAGACCAAGCAGGCCAGCAGCACGGTTCGATTCCCGTACCAGCCTCCCCAGACAGGCGCCGGAATGTGGCGACTAGGGGTTTTTCACAGTAACTTCATTGAAGCCTACTCGTGACAATAAGCGATTTTCATTTTTCATTTTCATTTTCATAGCTGGCGTCGGAGTGCCGAGGACTACGGTGTCCGACTGTGGGGGGGGGGGTGTAAAGGGACTGCACACCTGGCACCGATGCTTAACCGCTCGTCAACCCCAGCGACACTCGGTCACCATCAGGAGCCCCGTGGCACCGGACATAGCCCAGATTCTTACAAGTTAGGTGCAACAGTGAGTTTAATGGTGAATGTTATATACAGATGCCCTATCCCCTACAACTAAACTATGCCCTGCCCCCATGCCAACTTACTATGTGCAATGTGTCCAACTTCCTTGCCTTATGGGCCAGCGACTGTGCGACCTCAACCTGTGGGTGCGTGACGCCATCCAGCACGTGCGGCAGGCGGTCGATGCTTTCCGCGACTGACTGCTGGGACTGGGCCATGATCCGGTGAGACTTGGCCAGGGCCCATAGCGCGCCAGCAATGTCGTTGTGGCTCTGGCGCATTGCTGCCTGTGAGAGGGCAGCCCTCTCCTGGGCCATGGATGACCCGTGCACATGAGGCCCAACGCCTTGCAGAACCTGACTCCTGGCCGAAAACATTTTACCCATTGCCTCGACCGCGGACACCACCAGTGCGGTGTCGGCCTGGGTGGCTGCGATGAGTGGCACCACTCCCTGCTCCTGGACGCGGATGGACTCCTCCAACTGCATCTGCAGCTGCTGGAAGATGGCCCTCATCCTGTCATTGTGTGAATTTCTTGAAATCAGAGATGGGGACACAGCTCTTCCATATGGGAACGAAAATCTTCATCTGTCCCCATTCGTACCATCAGATGTGTTCCCCTATTGTCAGTTTTAACACCGTCCGAGCTCAAATACCATTCCTGTTAACATTTACTTCTGTCTGTGACTGTCTGGTCTTTAGACTTGGATCTATTGGACAATCTTTCCTGTTTTGGCACTGTAAATCCTTAGTAATGTTTTGTCTCTTGACTTTTATCTGTGATGTACACATTTGTGATAGAGATGTGCCAATGCTCTTCAGCTTTAATGTAATTTATTATATGGAAAATGGCCCAGTGATGCAAGAAGAGATCAGGTTTCATAATTTTCTCGCTTCCATTTGTGTTTAATTTTACACTATTGCTTCAGATCAACATATTCTGATAGTATTCTCCTCTCCCATTGACAGTATGTCTCTTCCCTCAGTGGCTGTCAAGCTCTCTCATACTCATTGACCACTTAGATCAGTATTTTGAGAGTCTTGCGATGATGTTTTCACCATTGGAAGCTTTATACTCTGCAACACCTGGGGAAAAAACAAGAAAACAGTTGCTAACTTTTTATTTTGCTGGAGGTTGAGGCAGGAAATAAGTGTTCATGCTATTTTTAGCTTGCCAAAAATACTGTCGAACATGGTGGAATCCAACACTGAAAAGCCGCCAAGGAGAGGGTCAGTCCTGAGTAGATGCTGCACTGACAGAGGGACAAAGCAGGGAGCACTGCACTGTCAGAGGATCAATGCAGCGGGATCGCTGCACTGTCAGTGTCCACCCTGAAGGAGTGCTGCACTGTCAGAAGGTCAATGCTGAGCGAGTGCTGCACTATCAGAGGGTCACTGCTGAGAAGCGCTCCACTGTCACAGGTTCAATGTTGAGGGAGCGCTGCACTGTATTGTTGGAGGGTCAATGCTGAGGTAACGCTGCTCTGCCAGTGTCAGAGGGCACTGTGCTGTTGGAGAGTCAGTACTGAGGGTGTGCTGAACTGTCAACTGGTCAATCCCAAGGGACCGCTACACTTTGTACAGTTAGTACTGATGGTGTCCTACTTTGATCGTCACTATTGACAGAGTCCCGCAGTATCAGAGGGTTGTACTGAGGGAGTGCTGCACTGTTAGAGAGTCAGTACAGAGGGAACGCTGCACGGTCAGAGGGTAAGTACTGAGGGAGTGCTGTAGTGTTTGAAGATCAGTACTGAGGGAATGCCACACTGTCCAGTAATGAAGCCGTGTGCACTGGCAGCAGGCAAGGACTGAGGGAGCACTGTGCTGTGCTGAATGACAATTAAATAAATGCTGCACTCTGAGGGCGCACTGCACTGTCAGATGAATGAGGACTGAGGGATCACTGTGCTGAATGACTATTAAATGAGTGCTGCACTGTCGGATTGGCAGCACCGAAGGAGAGAGGAACATTTGGAGGGATATTGTTGCACCTTCAGAGGACAGTTGTGCTGGGAGATGGGTCTTGGAATTTCTCATGATTGTCCGGACTCATGTGTATCCCTCAAAAAACCTCACTAAATCACATTGTTGTTTATGGAACTTTATGAACACAACTCGTCCTTTCATTTCAACATCATTCTACGTCAATCAAAATGCCTATTTGTCTGTGGGCTGTTTTGGGATATCCTGATCTTTTGAATGGTACTCAAGGAATAAGAGTTCATTCCAACTATCTTACCCACAGGAATTGGCACTGTCCCATTGAGGAACTGCCAGTAGGTTCTCTTTTTCTCACTTCCATCAACGCCTCCGATGCTGGTGATGAAGGGACCCAAGGATGTCCTTATCTGAGTGAACCTGGTGTGAGTTGGAAAACAAGGACACGCGAGAATGAAACATCACAGGAACAATCAAACTCTAGGTAAGCCATGGGATTCAGGTGCTGCATTCCCTCTTTAAAATGGAGGAATTCTGAAGTTTTAAACTCTCAATGAACATGGGCGGAGCTATTCATTGACTGACACCAGAATCGGGAATCGCGATTGGGCACAGGCTCGGTTTTGACGCCAAAATCATGGCGGGCGCCGGTTTCATGTCAAATCGCAATTCTCAAGTGCCTCGATAGTGGCGGGAGTGTGTTCTAACCTGCACGTACAGTAAAGTCCGTTGGAGTACAAATCGTGGGCCTGACCTGGTATTGTCCAGGGCCTCAGCGATTCTATGCCTCACGTGGGGGGAATTTCCGATGGTAAGGTTCACTTATGGGGTGGGATTCTCCCATACTGGGTAGGGCGGGCCGTACCGGTGCCGAGGAGTGGCGTTAACCACTTCAGCGTTGGGCAGCCTGGAAGGTGCGGAATCCTCTGCATCTTCAGGGGCTAGGACGGTGCCGGCGGGGCTGGCGCCGTGCCAAAAAGCACCGAAGGGCCTCTGCCGGCTGGCGCGAGTTGGTGCATGCGTGGGAGAGCCAGCGTGTGCTGGCATCAGCCTAGCGCAAGAGCAGGGGGTTACTTCTCTGCGCTGGCCATGGAGGACCGTTACACCGGCGTGGAGGGAAAGAGTGCTCCCTCGGCACAGGCTTGTCCGCGGATTGGCGGGCCCCTCGATCACGGGCCAGGCCACTGTGCCCCCCCCCCCCCCCCCCCCCCCCCCAGGGCCTGCTACCCACGCGCCCCTCCGAGGACTTTGCAGGCCGTACGCACAGCCAGGTCCCGGTGGTACGGACCTGTTGTATTTAACGCTGACGGGCCCCGCCGAAAACGGGGGGGGGGGGGGGGGGGGCAATTGTCCCATTGCGGAACGCAAAATCGCCGGGGGGAGGCCGCTGCCAACGGCTAACGGCTGCTGACCGGCGCGATTCCTGCCCTGCTGAAAATCCGGTCCCGGAGAATTCGGCAGCCGGCATCAGGGCAGTGCGGCAGGATTTACGCCGCCCCCCGGTGATTCTCTGGTCCAGCGGGGGCCGGAGAATACCGCCCATGCTTTTAAAAATCAGGAAACAGGCACCATAGTTGATAAGGGGGAGAGAGAGGAGTTAGGACAAGGTGAGGCAGGAACATTGGCTGGCGGTCCTGACACTGGCTGGGCTGGCTGCATTGGGGGAGGTGGTAGGGGAGTGATGGTGAGAAGGGCGATGGAGTCGGTGTGAATCCCTACAGGACTGGGCCGATATCCACGCACAGATCCCCATTCTGCCAGTGCCACAGCCTGCAAGGCACCTATCTTGCTGCGCATCATACTGAGCACCCACCTTTGCCCCTGGTGCTACAGGGTGCCACCACACCCCATCCCCCATTAAGCCATCCCAACACCCCCGCAACCCACCCTCCACGATTCCAATCCCCAATCGCCACCACCTGCCTGCGGGGCCTCACAATGCCTGCCCAAGAGAAATGCCCACAGTAGCCCATTCGGGGGGAGGGGGCACTGGGCATGGGCCACGAAATGTACTGCTGGCAAGGGCAGTGGCAGGTGATGGTATCTCTGGCAGCAGGAAGGGGCATAATGGTGTGGGGCACCAACTGGGGCATGGGTTCAGGCATGTGGAGAGGAGGGACATGCGGAGGCAGAGTCCGCAGTGCTAACCGGGGCCCTGGTTGCGCTAGGCGGTGTGCACCATGCTAAAATGTCAGTCCTTCACCCCATGCAGACAATGGATATTGGAACACAACGAGCAATGGTGGCCTTCTTCCCAGTCGCCGCAGCCCGAGGGAACAAGCGGTCCTAGATCTTGTCTTGTGTAATGAGACAGGATTGATTCATGATCTCATAGTTAGGCATCCTCTCGGAAGGAGCGATCACAATGTGGTGGAATTTAAAATACAGATGGAGGGTGAGAAAGTAAAATCAAATACTAGTGTTTTGTGTTTAAACAAAGGAGATTACAAGGGGATGAGAGAAGAACTAGCTAAGGTAGACTGGGAGCTAAGAGTTTATGGTGGAACAGTTGAGGAACAGTGGAGAACCTTCCAAGCGATTTTCACAGTGCTCAGCAAAGGTTTATTCCGGAAGAAAGAGGGAAAATCGACCGTGGATATCTAAGGAAATAAGGGAGAGTATCAAATTGAAGGAAAAAGCATATAAAGTGTTGCTGTTGGGGGAATGGTGTTGCTGTTGGGGGAATGGTGTTGCTGGTGGGGGAATGGTGTTGCTGTTGGGGGAATGGTGTTGCTCCCTCAAAAGCAACACCATGCCCTCAACAGCAACACCACTCCCTCAACAGCAACACCATGCCCCCAACAGCAACACCATGCCCCCAACAGCAACACCATGCCCCCAACAGCAACACCACTTCCTCAACAGCAACACCATGCCCTCAACAGCAACACCACTCCCTCAACAGCAACACCATGCCCCCAACAGCAACACCATGCCCCCAACAGCAACACCACTTCCTCAACAGCAACACCACTCCCTCAACAGCAACACCATTTCCTCAACAGCAACACCACTCCCTCAACAGCAACACCACTCCCTCAACAGCAACACCATGCCCCCAAGGGCAACAACATTCTTCCATCAGCAAAACCTTACCCAACTTCAACATTAATCACCCAACAGAAACACCACTGCCCAATTGCAACATGGTATCCCAAAGCAATACCATTCCCTCAACAGCAACACAATTTCCCCAACAGCAACACCGTCCCCTGAGAAGCAACAACATTTCCTCAACAGCAACACCATTCCCCCAACAGCAACACCACACGCCTCAACAGCAACAGCATTCCCCAATAGCAACAACATTCTCCCAATGTCAACATCATTCCCCAACAGCCACACTATTCCCAAAATAGAAATAACATTCTATCAACAGCGGAACCATTTCCAGCAACAGCATTAGTCACCCAACAGGAACACCACTCCACCAAAAGCAACACCATTCCCCCAACAGCAACATCATTCCCCCAACAGCAACACCACTCCACCAAAAGCAACACCATTCCCCCAACAGCAACACCATTCCCCCAACAGCAACACCATTCCCCCAACAGCAACACCATTCCCCCACCAGCAACACCATTCCCCCAACAGCAACACCATTCCCCCAACAGCAACACCATTCCCCCACCAGCAACACCATTCCCCCAACAGCAACACCATTCCCCCAACAGCAACACCATTCCCCCAACAGCAACACCATTCCCCCAACAGCAACACCATTCCCCCAACAGCAACACCATTCCCCCAACAGCAACACCATTCCCCAACAGCAACACCATTCCCCCAACAGAATGGTGCGGCTGTTGGGGGAATGGTGTGGCTGTTGGGGGAATGGTGTGGCTGTTGGGGGAATGGTGTGGGTGTTGGGAATGGTGTGGCTGTTGGGGGAATGGTGTGGCTGTTGGGGGAATGGTGTGGCTGTTGGGGGAATGGTGTTGCTGTTGGGGGAATGGTGTGGGTGTTTGGAATGGTGTGGGTGTTTGGAATGGTGTGGGTGTTTGGAATGGTGTGGGTGTTTGGAATGGTGCGGGTGTTTGGAATGGTGTGGATGTTTGGAATGGTGTGGGTGTTTGGAATGGTGTGGGTGTTGGGGGAATGGTGTGGGTGTTTGGGGAATGGTGTGGGTGTTTGGAATGGTGTTTCTGTTGGGAGAATGGTGTTCCTGTTGGGAGAATGCTTTTGCTTTTGGGAGAATGGTGCTGCTGTGGGAGTTATGGGGCGCGATTCTCCGCTGCCCACGACGGGTCAGAGAATAGTGGGAGGGCCTTCCCGACAATTTTCACGGACTCCCGGTATTCTCCCCCCCCCCCCCCCCCCCCCCCCCCCCCCCTCTGGCCGCCCCCCGACATGAATCGCCGCTCGCCGTTTTTTCCAAACAGCGATTCTCCGCAGGCCGATGGGCCGAATACCACGGAGATTGCGGCCGTTTTCACGGCCGGGATCACACCTGCTTTCAGCGTTCGTTAAAACGGCCGCAAAGTGCCCGTCCCGGACAACCATGGCACCGATTAGCACGGCCACACCACGGCCGTGCCAATGGTGGCATGGGCCTGCGATCGGTGGGCACCGATCGCGGGCAGCGGGTCCGATACCCGCAAACTATTTGTTCTTCCGCCGCCCCGCGGGATCAGTCCACAGGGCAGCTGAGGGGCATGACGGCCCGCACACGCGTGGGATTGACGCGTCTGCGTGATGACGTCATCCACGCATGCACGGGTTGGAACCGTCCAAACCGTGCATGCGCGGCTGACGTCATCGGGCGCTTCAGCCGCCGTGACTCTTGGAGGGCGGAGTTAGCGACGTTCGCTAACTCCGCGTCGCCGTGATTCCGCCGGCCCCGATACTAGTCCCGCCCGGGGGGGGGGGGAGAATCGGGTCCCGGGACGGAGCTCCGAGGCTGGCGTGAAACACGGCCAGTTTCACGCCAGCCTTCACGGCACGCCGGATTTGCGGAGAATCGAGCCCATGGTGTTGCTGTTTGAGAACGGTGTTTCTCTTGGGAAATGGTGTTTCTGTTGGGGGAATGGTGTTGCTGTTGGGGGAATGGTGTGGCTGTTGGGGGAATGGTGTGGCTGTTGAGGGAATGGTGTGGCTGTTGGGGGAATGGTGTGGCTGTTGGGGGAATGGTGTTGCTGTTCGGGGAATGGTGTTGCTGTTGGGGGAATGGTGTTGCTGTTGGGGGAATGGTGTTGCTGTTGGGGGAATGGTGTTTCTGCTGGGGGAATGTTGGTGCTCTTGTGGGAATAGTGCTGCTGTTGGGGAATGGTGTTGCTGTTGGGGGAATGGTGTTGCTGTTGGGGAATGGTGTTTCTGCTGGGGGAATGTTGGTGCTCTTGTGGGAATAGTGCTGCTGTTGGGGAATGATTTTTCTTTTGGGGAATGGTGTTGCTGTTGGGGGAATGATGTTGCTGTTGGGGGAATGGTGTTGCTATTGTGGGAAGGGTGTTGCTGTTGGGGGAATGGTGTTGCTGTTGGGGGATTGTTGGTGCTCTTGTGGGAATGGTGTTGCTGTTGGGGGAATGGTCTTCCTGTTGGGAGAATGGTGTCACTGTGGGGGGAATAGTGCTGCTGTTGGGAAATGATTTTTCTGTTGGGGTATGGTGTTGCTGTTGGGGAAATGTTGTTGCTGTTGGGTAATAGTGCTGCTGTTGGGGAATGGTGTTGCTGTTGGGGGAATGGTGTTGCTGTTGGGTAATAGTGCTGCTGTTGGGGAATGGTGTTGCTGTTGGGGAATAGTGCGGTTGTTGGGGAATGATGTTGCTGTTGGCGAAATGAATGAAAAAAATGAAAATCGCTTATTGTCACGAGTAGGCTTCAATGAAGTTACTGCGAAAAGCCCCTAGTCGCCACATTCCGGCACCTGTCCGGGGAGGCTGGTACGGGAATTGAACCGTGCTGCTGGCCTGCTTGGTCTGCTTTAAAAGCCAGCGATTTAGCCTGGTGAGCTAAACCAGCCCCTTATGGTGTTGCTGTTGGGAGAATGTTGTTGCTTTTGGAGGAATGGTGTGGCTGTTGTGGGAATACTGTTGATGTTGAGGGAATAGTGTTGATGTTGGAAAAATGGTGTTGCTGTTCTGGGAATGGTGGCGGTTTGGGGAATGGTGTTGCTGTTGGGGGAATGGTGTTGCTGTTGGGGGAATGGTGTTGCTGTTGGGGGAATGGTGTTGCTGGTGGGGGAATGGTGTTGCTGGTGGGGGAATGGTGTTGCTGTTGGGGGAATGGTGTTGCTGTTGGGGGAATGGTGTTGCTGTTCGGGGAATGGTGTTGCTGGTGGGGGAATGGTGTTGCGTTCGGGAATGGTGTTGCTGTTCGGGGAATGGTGTTGCTGTTGGGGGAATGGTGTTGCTGTTGGGGGAATGGTGTTGCTGTTGGGGGAGTGGTGTTGCTGTTGGGGGAATGGTGTTGCTGTTGGGGAATGGTGTTGCTGTTGGCGAAGTGGTGTTGCTGTTGGGAGAATGTTGTTGCTTTTGGCGGAATGGTGTGGCTGTTGTGGGAATACTGTTGATGTTGGAAAAATAGTGTTGCTGTTCTGGGAATGGTGTTGCTGGTGCGGGAATAGTGTTGCTGGTGCGGGAATAGTGTTGCTGTTGGGGGAATGGTGTTGCTGGTGCGGGAATAGTGTTGCTGGTGCGGGAATAGTGTTGCTGGTGCGGGAATAGTGTTGCTGTTGGGGGAATGGTGTTGCTGGTGCGGGAATAGTGTTGCTGGTGCGGGAATAGTGTTGCTGTGCGGGAATAGTGTTGCTGTTGGGGAATGGTGTTGCTGTTGGGGAATGGTGTTGCTGTTGGGGGAATGGTGTTGCTGTTGGGGAATGGTGTTGCTGTTGGGCAATAGTGCTGCTGTTGGGGAATGGAGTTGCTGTTTGGGGAATAGTGCGGTTGTTGGGGAATTATGTTGCTGTTGGCGAAATGGTGTTGCTGTTGGGAGAATGGTGTTGCCATTGGGGGAATGGTGTGGCTGGTATGGGAATATTGTTGATGTTGAGGGAATAGTGTTGATGTTGGGGAAATGGTGTTGCTGTTCTGGGAATGGTGGCGCTTTTGGGGAAATGGTGTTGCCGTTGGGAGCATGATGTTGCTGTTGGCAGGATTATGCTTTTTGAGCAAAGGTGTGGCTGTTGGTGGAATGGTGTTGTTGTTGGAGGAATAGTCTTTTTGCTGTTCAATGGTTTTGTCTTGGGGGAAAATAAAGTTAAATTAAGTAGATAACCTGCAAGAGCGAATATCAGAAAGTTTATTTATTCTAACAAAAACGTGACCCGTGAGTAGAGCTATTTGAGTGTTAAGCAAACAAAATCTTCTGGGAAGATTTGGGTTATACCGGTGACAAACTTGTAACATTAGTTTGACCCGAATGGCACCCACCGAAGTCTGCCTTGTAGTCAGGGACTCAAGTGAGTCCCTGTTCACCACCTGACTCAAGTGAGTCCCTGTTCACCACCTGACTCAAGTGAGTCCCTGTTCACCACCTAAACCCTTTTTTGGTTTAGGGGGAGATTTCTTGGTGATTACAACTTCACACCCATCACTCACCCCATCACTCATCCCACCTCTCACTGAAACGCACAGTTCATCACTCACTCCGTCACTCACTCCATCACACCCTTTCAGGTAGTACATTGCTCTTCACGTCAATCACCAAATCACTGAACTCATTGCTTTCCCCATTGTCTACCCTCATTACGAAACTGATCACTCACTCTGCTCCCATACTCCACCACTCTCTCAATCCTCCAAACACCACCCCCATCTCAGCCTGCCCCATTTCCACTACCAGCCTTGCCCCACTCCTACACATCCTTCACCTTAATCCTGCACCCCCATTCCACAATCCTTAGCTGCCATCTTATATCCTCCCAGATCTTCTACTCTGCACTGCAGAGTGAATTTACTATCCATAGAACCATAGAACAGTACAGCACAGAACAGGCCCTTCGGCCCTCAATGTTGTGCCGAGCCATGATCACCCCTCTCAAACCCACGTATCCACCCTATACCCGTAACCCAACAACCCCCCCTTAACCTTACTTTTATTAGGACACTACGGGCAATTTAGCATGGCTCATCCACCTAACCCGCACATCTTTGGACTGTGGGAGGGAACCTGAGCACCCGGAGGAAACCCACGCACACAGGGGGAGGACGTGCAGACTCCACACAGACAGTGACCCAGCCGGGAATCGAACCTGGACCCTGGAGCTGTGAAGCATTATGCTAACCACCATGCTACCCTGCTGCCCCACTATCAATGATCACATTTCAGTTCTTGATGTTACTCACGTAAAGAAAGTTGGATCTTTCTCCTCAGCAAGCTTCATGAGTTGAAGAAGTCTGGTACCTCCAGGCACCGTCAGACAAAGGGAATGACTACATGACGTAGTGCAAGGCGGCAGACTAATAATCACAGTGTAGTTCACAGTGATCTCTCCGCTATTTCCAGCCTCCAGGATTTGCATCGTTTTGGCATCTAAATAGAGGGTTAGACAAATTGTCTTTGTGCGTAAATTTGCCTAGGTTCTCACACCATATACGAAAGGACCACTGCTCTGCTGCATTTCTTGGGATATATATATATTGGGATATATTTCTTGAGTGTATACTGACACTGAAAATGCTATCGGCGAGTCCCATCACATGATATGATCAGTCAGCGCCAGGAGCAGACACCTCCAAGTCCAAAACCTAACAATCATGTTTAAATGCCTCAACTGTACTTGTATTCTCCCTACATGAACTGAGGAATTGCTGATATATTGTATTATCTGCAGTGCGTACAGTGAGGGTTAAAAGACTGGGGCTGGATACTCCAAAAATGGGGTTGTGTCCCCACGACAGAGTCAAAACGCTGGCGTTTCACTCTGGACTTTCCATTAGAAAGTCATTAGTGATTCTCCCATCTGCAAGGGGCTTGCAGGGCCCAGAGTGCTTCTCGCAGCTCTGGCTGTGGATAAGGGGCCCCGCACTTCGGTGGTAAGTCTGCCCATGCGCCCGGTGGCATGGCGGACTCAGTCGGCGGACCTGGACCAGGAAAGAATGTTCCAAAGATTAGCCCCCGCGCCGCCCTGTATTACCCGCCTGATCGCCCTACCGCCGGCCGCCCATAAGCCCCCCCCTCCACAGTACTTTAATCCCCCACCAGGGCAGCCCCGGAGTTAATCTGCAGCTGCTACCCGAGGTTCCCGATGGCCTGATACGTGCTTGGAACCACATCGTACGGAAACTCGGCCTGTTGCGCGTGGAGAATCGCGGAGGGGGTCAGGTGGTTCTGTCGATGGCCCCCTACCCATGCTGCGTAGATCACGCGTTCAAGAGTGACTCTCCGGGGACCAGAGAATCACTTCAGCAGCGTCAGGCATGATTTTCCGTGTGAACGCCCATTTTCTGCGCCCTCGCAACGCGATTTCGACTTGGAGGCTCGGAGAATCCAGCCCAGGATTAGTGTGTGTATTACTGCTGTAGTCGTATTTTCAAAACTCCTGGTTGCAAGACAGTTTGGCTTTTTTCCCGCAAGTGGTGCAATTAAAGCATAGTAAGATTTTGGGGATTTAAAAAATATATATATTAAGAGGGTTCCCTGCAGATTGATTAATTAGAGAGCTTGGGCGGGATTCTCCCGCAATTGGCAGGGTGGGCCACACTGGTGCCAAAGAGTGGCTGTGAACCACTCCGGCGTCATGCCGCCTGGAAGGTGCGGAATCCTCCGAACTTCCAGGGGCTGGGCTGGCAGTGGAGTGGTTGGTGTCGTGCCAACCGGTTCCGAAGGGCCTCCACAGTGGCCTGGCTACAATTGGGGTGCACCAATCTGTGGGCGGGCCCTGTGCCGTTGGGGCACTTTTTCCCTCTGCGCCGGCCTGTGTAAGGCCTCCACAATAGCCAGCGCAGAGAAGAAACCCCCTGTGTATGCGCTGGAGTGCCAGTATGTTCTGGCAGCATGCCAGTGGGCCCCGATCGCAGGCCAGGCCACCATGGATCCCCCTCGTGCCCCCCACCCCCCTCAGGACTCCGCAAGACACCCTCAAAGCCAGGTTCCACAGTATGGACATTGTCTAATCCACGCGGTGGGACTGGCTGAAAACGGGCGGCCGCTTGGCCATCGGGGCCTGGAGAACCGCCGGGGGGGGGGCACTGCCAACGGCCCTCGACAGGCACGGCGCGCTCCCCGCCCATGCCAAAAACTGGTGATGGAGAATTCGGCAGCCAGCGGTGGGGGCGGGATTCACACCGCCCCTCGCCAAATCTCCGACCCGGCGTGGTGGTGGGGGGGGGGGGGGGGGGGGGGGGGTAGTCAGAGAATCCTGCCCCTTGTGTTTAGTTTAGATTTAGGATTTAGTTAACGGAGGAAGCAAGGGTTGAACAGTCAGTGTTAGTTCTTTAGGCTGGAAGGTGTCTATGAGAGGTTTCTCGAAGAAATGTAGCCAGGAATTGTGCATTATTTTGATAGACTGTCAGTCTCTTTCGGTTTAAAGCAGTCTCAAAAGGTCTCTCTTTCTCAAAGTAGACTATCCAAGACAACTCCATCTGCCAAGTATTCCCGAGTCTGCTGACTGTATTTAAAAGTGGATTGGAATCTGAGATGGTTTGTTCTTTGAGCGGAAATAAGATAGCAGTTAAGGATTATTGTATCACTGTATTGATTAATATTGTTTTGAGGGATAATTGTCAGCTATCTTCTTGTGTAATGTGATAGATATTTAAATACTTTGTTAGTATGGTTTGTTTTGATATACCATATTCCCTATTTTGTGTGAAATCTCTCCTTTCCTCACAGTCTACAAAATAAAAATATTATAAATTCTTCCACGCCCCTATCAACCCTCCCAATTTAGTAACTGCCTCCATCCCCTACAACTCTCCCGTCTCTGTAATCTCCTCCAGCCCTATAAACCTCCCTATCTCTGTAAAGCCTTCAGCCCTTACAACCCCCATCTCTGAAATTCCTGAAGACCTTTCCACACTCCTAGTTTTTGTAACCTCCTGAAACCCCTACCACCCTCCCTATCTTTTTAACATTCTCCAACCCACACTACCCTCCTTATCTCTGTCGCATCCTTCAATCCCCTACCAACCCCTCATAAACGTCCCATATCATCTAACGTCGGCTGGATAAGCTATTTTATGTTTTCCCTATTATGTATTTTCTTGTCATGCAACGGAATGATCTGTCTGAGATGCATGCAGAAACAATATTTTTCACTGTCCCTCTGCCAATAAACAAATCCAATCCAATCCCTTGACAGTTACAATGCCCTCTATGCCCTGCTCATCTGGCAGAATTCCCTCACTACTGATCTACTACTATTGAACGAGCCCCTCAGTACTGAGTTTCCGCAGCGCAACACACCCAGCTATCCACTCTGTCACTGCAGCACCTCCTCAGATCTGTTATGTTCACAGTGCAGCACCCCTTCTGGACTGACTCATTGACTGTGCAGCACCTCCTCAGTACTGACTCTCCAACAATTTGGCACTTCTTCAGTACTGTGCCTAATGCATTGCAGCACTCCTTTAGTGCCCCATCAACAGTGCAGTGCTCTCGCCCTATTACCCCTCTCTCAATCATTTTACCTGGCCAATATGGGGCTCAATTTCAAGGGTGCGAGACCCAAATACTGACTTTCTGACTTTCGATCGAAGGAGAGATTCAGACTCGCTGCCACTCAGTGTTCTATGATGCAGAATCAGAGACTTCCGGTTGCGGTGATGCAGAGCTAAGCCGCACGTTCGGTAGCTCCCGCTATTTTTGGTCTTTTGGGCTCTTTTAAGGGCCCGCAGCGGTGCTGGTTGGACTTTTCCCCGGGTGGGAATACATCCACTGTGATGGACTGGACCAGGAGCGGAGCGGTCAAAAATCGGCTTTGGAATAGAGAAAGGTGCGAGGCAGGAAAAACAAGATGGCGGCAGGCAGGGAACCGGCAGCGTGGCAGCAGTGGGCGCAGGAGCAGCAGGAGCTGCTTCAGAGAGCTGAAGGCTGAGATCCTGGAACCGTTTAAGGCCTCGCTGGACAAGCTCATGGCGGCTCAGACGGCTCAGGATGCGGAGATCCGAGAGCTACGGCAAAAGGCCTCGGAGAGCGAGGACGAACTCCTGGGCCTGGCAGTGAAGGTGGAGTCGCACGAGGCGCTTCTCAAGAAATGGCTGGCAAGGGTGGAGGAGATGGAGAACCGCTCCCGTCGGAAGAACCTGCAGATTCTGGGCCTCCCGGAGGGGATGGAAGGTTCGGATTTGGGGGCCTACGTGGTTGTGATGCTGAAGTCGTTAATGAGCGCAGGGTCGTTCCAAGGACCCTTGGAGCTGAAGGAGGCCCATCGAGTGCTGTTGAGGAAGCCCAGGCCGAACGAGCCGCCTAGGGCGGGTGCTGGTCCGGTTTCACCTCTTCGTGACCGTGAGTGCGTGCTGAGATGGGCGAGGAGGAGGAAAGGAGCAGCAAGTGGGAGAATGCGGAGATCAGGATCTATCAGGACTGGAGCGCGGAGGTGGTGAAGAGAAGGGGTGGTTTCAATCAGGCGAAGGGAGTGCTTCACAGGAAGGGGGTGAAGTTTGGCCTGGTACAGCCGGATCGCCTCTGGGTCACTTACAAGGACCGCCAGCTCTACTTTGATTTTTTGGAGGAGGCCTGGGCCTTTGTCCAGGCAGAGAAGTTGGACTCGAACTGAGGACTGGGGAATGATGTACACAGTCCGGAGGCTCTGTATTCCTTGGTATCCTTCTGTTTTATTGGCTGTGTTTAATGTTGCCTTTTTGCTGTTCTGCTTTTTCGCTTTTTGGGGCTTTTATTATTTTGGGGTGCTTTTTCGTTTTTTCACTGGTGGAAGGTTGGGGAGCTGCTCGCGGTCCCGCTGGGTTATGTGCCCGTCTCTTTCCCGCGTGTTGGGTCGGGGGGGGGGGGATTTTGGATGGAAGCGCGGGTTTTCTTCCGGCTCTGGAGGAGTAGTGGGCAGGACCAGCACAGGGAGGGGGGAATGGTGGTGGTGTTGCATTGGGGGGAGGGGGGTTCGTTGGGATGACGGGAGCAGCCGGGCTCAGCAGGAGTGGCTGACTTACGGAAGTACAATGGAAGGGGTTACACAGCTAGGGGGGCCCTAGCTTTGGGGGGGGGGGGGTGAAGTGGGGGGGGGTACCGGTTACTGCTGCAGGGGCCGTAGGGGAACTGCTGGTGAAGGGGGAGGTTGAGGGGGGGGGGGGTCTGCCACCATGGGAAACGGGCCTGGGGGCGTTCTGCGGGCACGTGGTGAGTCAAGGGAGAGTTATGGCTGACCAGCGCAGAGGGAGGGGGAAGACCCCCTCAGATTTGGCTGATCACATGGAACGTGAGGCGGCTGAATGGACCGGTGAAGCAGTCCCGGGCACCTGAAGGGGCTGGGAGCGGACGTGGCTATGCTCCAGGAGATGCACCTTAAGGTGGCGGATCAAGTGAGGCTGAGAAGAGGCTGGGTGGGGCAGGTGTTTCACTCGGGGCTAGATGCGAAGAATCGAGGGGCGACGATCTTAGTTGGCAAGAGCTTGTCGTTTGTTGCACGAGTGGGTGGCGGACGGTGCAGGTAGATACGTAATGGTGAGTGGTAGACTTCAAAGGGAGGGGTGGTTCTGGTTAATGTGTACACCCCTAACTGGGATGATGCGGGCTTCATGCAGCGAATGTTAAGCCGGATCCCGGACCTGGAGACGGGGGGCTTGATCTTGGGAGGGGACTTTAATACGGTGTTGGATCCAGCTCTGGATCGTTCGAAGTCTAGGACGGGCAAGAGGCCGGCGACGGCCTCGGTGCTGAGGGGGTTCATGATCAGATGGGAGGGCTAGGCCTTTGGAGGTTTTTGAGGCCGGAGGCAGGGAGTTCTCCTTTTTCTCCCATGTCCACAAGGCTTATTCCCGTATTGTTTTTTGTTCTCAGCAGGGCGCTAATACGAGAGTGGTGGGGGCGGAGTATTCGGCGATAGTCATATCTGACCATGCTCCGCATTCGGTGGACCTGGAGCTGGGGGAGGGGAAAGGTCAGCGCCTACTGTTGAAAAATTTGAATAAAAATTATTTTAAAAAACAAATATGATGCAGAATCCTATTTCAACTCACCTACAGCCCAACTGCACGGCAACAGGTCTACATCTAGGTATGTCTTGCCCTGTGTTGGGGGTAAGACTTGTGAGGCCAGTGGTGGGCTTGTGAAAGATCCGGCCCCGATCTCCAGCAGGACCTCCCGCAGAGTGTTTGAACAGTTCCACACTTGGAAGGGGATGAGTTGACCATTGGCAATGAGAGCCTGAGTGATAGAAGGAGAGGGATGGGCTGGCATCTGTTGCATATTCAGTAGCTAAGGCTCTATGCATCACATGATGATAACCCCCATCATCTAAGCAAAAGGAAACCAAATTTCCCTCAACTCGTCAACAATCTGTGCATCTTCAGACTGTGGGGGGAAACCGGAGCACCCGAAGAACACCAGTGCAGACACACGGAGAAAGACAGTCACCGAAGACAGTCAGTCACCCAAGGTCGGACTCAAACCTAGGTCCCTGGTCTCTTGCACTGTGAGGCAGCAGTGCTAAGCAGTGTGATACAATGCCACGCAATTTCTCCAACCTGTGCTAGCAACTTGAAATCTAGCTATATCTATGTCTTTTCAATCCCCTCCAACACCCATACTCTGAAATCTCTTCAAGCACATGGTAATCTCTTAACTTCTGTAGCCAGCTCCAGCCCTACAAGCCTCGTTAACTCTGTGATCTCCTGCAGCTCCTAAAACCTCTCCATCTCTGTAACCTCCTTCTGCACCTACAACCCACAGTCCAAAGATGTGCAGGTTAGGTGGATTGGCCATGCTAAATTGCTCGTAGTGTCCTAAAAAGTAAGGTTAGGGGGGGGGGGGGGGGGGGGGAGGGCTGTTGGGTTACGGGTATAGGGTGGATACGTGGGTTTGAGTAGGGTGATCATTGCTCGGCACAACATCGAGGGCCGAAGGGCCTGTTCTGTGCTGTTCTAGTTCTATGTAACCCACCTATCTCCGCAATCCCCTCCAGCTCCGAAACACCGCCATATCTCTGTAACCTCCTTCTGCACCTACAACCCTCCCTATCTCTGTAATCTCCTCCAGCTTCTTATCACCTCCCTATCTCTGTAATCTACTAGAACCCTACAACCTTGCCTATCTCTGTAATATCCTGCAGCCCCTATAACCCTCCCTTTGTGTAAACAGCTCCAACTGCTACAACCCTCCCTTTCTCTGTAACCTCCTTGAGCCCCGAGATCCCTATCTGACTTTGAAACCTCCGCCAGCACCTACTATTCTCCCTTTATCTGCAATCTCCTCTAGTCCATACAACCCTCCCTATATCTGTATCCTCTCATGTAACCTCCTCCAGCTCCGGTAATTCTGTCTTTGTAACCTCCGACAACACCTACAATGCTCTCTTTAACCTCCTCTGGTCCCGACAATCGTCCCTGTCTATGGACATTCCTCCAACCCTTCCAAAGGGGCGGCACGGTGACACAGTGGTTGGAACTGGTGCCTCTCAATGTCAGGTTCGTTTTGGACCTTGTCTGTGTGGAACTTACATGTTCTTCCCATGTATGCATGCGTTTCACCCAGGTGCTCCAATGCCCTCCCAGAGTCCAAAGATGTGCCGGTAAGGTGGATTTGCCAAATTAAAGTTCTCCTTTGTTTCTAAAGGTGTGCAGGATAGGTGGGGTTACGGGTTCATGGGGATAGGGCCTCGGTAGGGTGCCCTTTCAGAGGGTCAGTGTAGACTCTAGGCCAAATGGCATTCTTCTGCACTGTAGGGATTCAATGGAAACTATGGATTGCACCGCTCCTGATCTCTGTAACCTCCTCCAGCACTTATATCCCTCTCTGGAACAGCCTCAAGGCCCTGCAACCCTCACTATCTCAATAAACTCCTCCAGGACCTACTCCTGGTCTGTGCAAACGCATCCAGGCCTTACAACCCTCTTTATCTCTGACCATCTCCAGTCTCAACAACTCTCTCTATCTCTGTAGCCTCGACCATCCTTTACAACCCTCTCTGAACTCTATGACACCCTCCTACTCGTACAACCCTCCCTAATTCTCTAACCACGTTTAACCTCGACAACTCTCTCTATTCCTGTAACCTCCACCATCACTTACAAGCCTCACAAATTCAATAAACTCCTCCAGGATTTAAAGCTCTTTGAATCTGGCTGAACTCATCCAGACCCAACAAACCTCACTATCCATTTAACCTCTCCAGCCCCAAAACCCCTCATTATCTCTGTTAGCTTCCACAAACGCTACAACCCTCCCCATTTCAGTAACCTTTTGCAGCCCTTACAGCCCTCGTATCTCGGCAACATCCTCCAGCCCCTACAACACGCCCTATCTCTGTAACCTTCTCCAACCCCTACAACCCTCCCTACCTCTGTGACCTCCTGCAGCTCATTCAATCCTCCCTATCTCTGCTACATCCTCCAGACCCTACAAACCTACCTATCGCTGTAACCTTCTCCAACCCTACAATTCCCCTATACTGTGACCTCTTGCAGCTCATACAATCCTCCCTATCTGTATAATGGCTCAAACCTCTAAAGTCCATTTCTCTTTACCCTCATTCAACCTCATTAACTGTCACTACTTCCGTAAGCTGCCACATACTTCATAACCCACAATATCTCGAACCCCTCCAGCCCCTACAACCCTCCGTACCTCTTTAACCTCCTCAAGCCCCTACTGTCCATATCCCTATAATATCAAAATGTCCCCACAACCCTTCATATTTCTGTAACCTTCTCCAGTGCCTACAACACTCCTTATTCTAATTTCTGCTAGCGACTGGAACCTGGTTAGCAGTTTCAAATTCCTAGGGGTGCACATCTCCAAAAATCTGTCCTGGTCCACCCACATCGACGCTACCACCAAGAAAGCACAACAACGCCTATACTTCCTCAGGAAACTAAGGAAATTTGGCATGTCCATATTAACCCTTACCAACTTTTACAGATGCACTATAGAGAGCATCCTATCGGGCTGCATCACAGCCTGGTATGGCAACTACTCGCCCAGGACCGCAAGAAACTTCAGAGAGTCGTGAACACCGCCCAGTCCATCGGACGAATCTGCCTCCATCCATTGACTCCATTTACACCTCCCGCTGCCGGGGGAAAGCGGGCAGCATAATCAAACACCCGTCCCACCCGGCTTACTCATTCTTCCAACTTCTTCCATCGGGCAGGAGATACAGAAGTCTGAGAACACACACGAACAGACTCAAAAACAGCTTATTCCCCGCTGTTACCAGACTCCTAAATGACCCTCTTATGGACTGACCTCATTAACACTACACCCTGTATGCTTCATCCGATGTCGGTGCTTATGTAGTCACATTGTATACATTGTGTTGCCCGATTATGTATTTTCTTTTATTCCCTTTTATTCCCATGTACTTAATGATCTGTCCAGCAGTTCGCAGAAAAATACGTTTCACTGTATCTTGGTACGTGACAATAAACAAATCCAATCCTTCGCTATCTCTGCAACCTCAAGTCCTCAAGTCCAAACAACCCTTTCTATCTCTGTAACCCCTTCAAGTCCCTCAAACCCTCCCTATTCTGTAACCTCTCCAGCCCCTAAAACAATCCTTATCTTTGTAACCCCCTCCACTTCCTACAACCCTCTCGATCTCAGAAACCTCCCACAGTCACTACAATCCTCCTCATAACGACAATCGTTAGAAGTCCAACACGCTATAAGTTGCACCACAATATTTCAGCAACCTACACTAGTCCCTGAAACCCTTCCTATCTCTGTAACCTGCTCCATTCCAGATCTCTCACTCTCCCTCCTTTCTGCTCGATCATTCTTTCCCTTCATTTCCTCTCTACCACTCTCTTTGTCACTCACTATCTCCTGCTCTATCGCCCTCTCTGTATCTCCAATTCTCTCGCTCGAGCTCTCTTCTTCACTTCCCTCTCCCCAATTTATTTATATTCCATCTATTTCTCTCTATCTGCCATCCATCAGCACCCCACCCCACCCCCCCCCACCAATCACCTCCCTCTGCCCTTCGCTTCTATTCTGCTGCTTGCTCTCGCCCTCTGTTCTGCCCCACCTCTCCCCCTCTCTGTGGTATCCAATGTTACACTGGCCATACAATTCTGACCAGCCTACCTGCATGGCGAGGCCAGTGCTGTAGATATTGCCAATGATACCCCGAGCGTCCTTTGCACAGAAAATCTGCAGGATCAACTTAATAGAGGCAATTCGGATGGTGTCAGCTGGCTGGTATAATTGCTGCTGCATGCAAGTAAAAGCAAGGGCCACAATAGCAGCCGTATCTGGAGGAGAAACAGACAGGCTTGTTAGAAGTAGCAGGCAGCTAGAGTATAGATATGCGATCATAGAATCCCGACATTGCAGATATCGGCCCATCGAATCTGCACTGACCCTCTGAAAGAGCCTGCTAATCCAGGTCCAATCCCAAACCATATCCTTGTAATGCCACCTGGCATTACAATTTAGCATATCGAATCCACCTAATCAGCGCATTTTGGACAATGGGAGGAAACGGAGCACCGGGAGGACCCAGAGAAAACCCATGCAGATACTGGAAGAATGGGCAAACTCCACAGACAGTTGCCTGAAGTTGGAATCGAACTCTGGTCCCTGGCACAGACATATTAAATGGGAGATCTTGCTGGGAGATAGACGGAATGCTTAACATATCAACTACCATCCTCTGTCGGAAGGAGGAGAGATTGGTTAATAGATGCACACAGTCCATCTCTGGAGAGAGAGACAGACAGATCTCTTCTTGCCATTGTGCCCCTCGGTCCTCCCGTCAGTCTATCTCTTGCAATTCTCTCTCTTTCTCTCTCTCTCGTTCGCTGCCTGTCCCTGCTCCTGTCTGTATGTATCCATCCATCTATCCACCCACCGACCACCTACCCATACATCCATCCATCTGCCGATCCATGTCTCCATCTCTCCACATACTTTTATTTCTCCTTCATGGGTTGTAGTCATCTCTGGCTAGACCCCTAATCGCCCTTAAGAAGGTGGTTGTGAGCCGACCTCTTGAACTGCTGCAATGTAGTGCTTCTCCTCGATCCTTTATTTCTCCCTCCCTCTCCTGCGCCTTTATCTTTCTCTTGTTCCATCTGTTTTCCCACTCATTATATTTTCTCCCATCATCGTATCTCCACCCAGTCACTTCTCCCATCTGTTGACCAACCCAGATGTGTTCTACTCACCCACTGAGAATTCCTGTCCAGGGGCGATCCTGTTATGCATTACAGCATGGGCAAAGTTTTGATATCGCTCTTGCTGATGTAATATTTCTGTTTGCAAAGTGCAAGCACCGCCAACCCAATCTGGTAGTAGGTAGTGATTGGGTGGCCATGGATCTCTTGGGAGAAAAGAAGGGGAAATCACGTCAGTTCCATATTCTCAGATTTAGAAAGCAAGAGGGTGAAAAGGAAGGTTCTCTCAATGACAACACAGCAATACTTCACAAACCACACGACGTAAGTCCTTGCATCCTATCTCACAGTAATTTCCTCAGGAGTAGGACTAAGAGTTATCATTGCAGGGAGTGATAAATCTCAGTAAGAGACCATTTGGCCCATTGCCCATGTCCCAGAACTTTGAGAAAGCTACCTTAGTCCAATTCCCCCTTGCTCTTTCACTGTAGCTTTACAAGTTCCTGCACTTCGATATATTTATCGTATTCTGCTTCTGAAAGCTCCAATTGAATCTGCTTCATCCATCGGTCAGGCACCAGCTTTCAGACAGAAGGAGGCCATTCAGCCCATCTTGTCCCTGCCAGCCGGAGGCCACCCAGGTGCCCTTTCTAATTCCACCTGTCTGCACCTGGTCCTTTGAGCTTTATCTTACACTACTTATGGTGCAGATCCAGGTACATTGTTTCCTGTTACTAAGCCAAATTTTATCCAGCTTGCCACATTACCCTGAATCTCATGGGATTTTACTTTTTCAACCAATGTTCCATGTGAGAGGTTGTCAAAAACATTGCTAAATTCCATGTACACAACATCCACTGCACTACCTTCAACTCTTCTTGTCACATCCTCCAATAATAGTCAAATTTGTGAGGCAAGACCTTCCTTTACCAAATCCATGCTGACTATCCCTGGCCAGTCAACGCCTTTCTGTGTGACAGTTGATCCTATCTCTCAGGACAGATTCTACTAATTTTCCCGCAACTGATGTAAGACCAACTGGTTTATAATTGTTTGGCATTTCCTTCATCCCCTTTTGCACAATAGAACCACAATTTCATTTTTTCCAGCTAACCTGTATCTAGTGATGATTGGAAACTCATCCTCAGTGAATCTGCTATCTTCTCCCTGATCTCCTTCAGCAGCATAAGAAACAATCCATTTGGCCCTGGTACCTTATCAGCTTTCAAGTATTCTGCCCAACCGAGTCCTTCCTCTGTCTTTGTGGTTATCTCACTCAATATCTCAGAGTGTTCCCTCTGGACTACTATGTCTGCAACTTCCTTTCTTTGTAACGGAGACAATATATTCATTCAAAACCTTCCCACATCCTTTGCATCAGCACACATATTTCCGTATTCATCGCTGATAGGTCCTTTTCCCTTAACGAACACTTTACCATTAAATATATCGGTAAAACATCTTTGGATTTTCTTTAACTTTACTTGTTAATCGTTTTTCATGCCCTCTCTTTAATTTCCTTATTTTTCTTTACTTTGTCCCTGCCCTTTCTAACAGTTTATCCGTATTTACTCTATCTAAACCCATATTTTGAATGCCTTAATTGAATTTCCACTTAACCTTTCCTGTTCTAAGGAGAACAACCCAAGATTCTCCTGTCTTTTCCACATGAACTGAAGTATCGCAACCGGGTAACATTCCATCAAATCTTCCTCCAATCTATCCCCAAGTCTTTGACATCTTCACAGACTACGTGCAGAATATATGGGTTGCGCTTGTCCAGATCACGGAACTGACATTTCTTTGAACAATAAACCTCAGTAGAATGTAAAATTGAATCAAATATCTCTTTTAAAACTGGCAAAAGTTAAATGCTCAGCATGAACTGCAAGATGTGTAACCAACAGCCGAAGGTTGCAGAAAGAGAGATTGCGAGAGGGATAGAGAGTTCACACAGAAAGTCCAAGCAATGTATATGGGCACCAGAAACTGTGCACAGTGCTCAAAGTCTGGTCTAACCAAGGTAGCCCGGGGCAAAAATCGCGGAGGCCGTCGTGAACTCGGCCGAGATGCACGACGGCCTCGGGGCCCACCCCCCCCCCGCACCTTATTCACCCCACCTGGGGGGGCTAGGAGGGCCCCCGCTGTTCCCGGCAGCGGCCTCATCGCGCCGGAAATGACGCGCGAACGGCGCTTCACGGATGACGTCACCGCGCATGCGCGGTTCCATCTTTCTCCACCGCCGCCCGGCGGAGGGGAAAGAGGACACAGGCCCGATGATCGGTGGGCACCGATCGTGGGCCTGTCCCCTCTGGAGCACAATCGCGGTGCCCCCGTCCCAAACGTGCCCCTAGATGCCCCAAATGGGCATCCAGCGCCCGTTTCACGAATGCAGCGACCAGGTGTGGTTGCTGCCGTGGTGAAATATGCGTGATGGGCCGGCCGCTCAGCCCATTGGGCTCGGAGAATCGCCGTTCGCTGTGAAAAACAGCGGGCGGCGATTTTTCCGAGGGGGGGGGGGGGGGGGGGAGAAAAATGTTGGATGGCCCTCCCACGATTTTCTCACGCTGCGCGGGGAGTGGAGAATTCCGACCCGGAGATCAGAACTGTGCACAGTGCTTGGGGTCTGGTCTAACCAAGGTATGTGGAGATCAGAACTGTGCACAGTGCTCTAAGTCTGGTCTAACCAAAGAATATGGAGACCAAGATTGCACAGTGCTCCAAGCCTGGGCTAACCAAATTATAAACATAGATACATAAAAGATAGGAGCAGGAGGTGGCCTTTTGGACCTTCACGCCTGCTCCGCCATTCATCACGATCATGGCTGATCATCAAACTCAATAGCCTAATCCTGCTTTCTCACCATAGCCTTTGATCCCATTCTCCCCAAGTGCTATATCTAGCCGCCTCTTGAATGTCTTAGCATCAACTACTTCCTCTGGTAATGAATTCCACAGGCTCACCACTCTTTGGTGAAGCAATGTCTCCTTATATCTGTCCAAAATGGTTTACAGTGAATCCTCAGACTGTGACCCCTGGTTCTGGACAAACCCATCATTGGTAACATCTTCCCTGCACCTACCCTGTCTCGTCCCGTTAAAACTTTATAAGTCTACTTAAATATGTAGACCAAGTTTGTGCACAATGCTCCAGATGTGTTTTTACCAAAGTATACAGAGACAGAACTGTGCACAATGCTCCACGTGTGGTCTGACAAAAGTATATGGAGACCAGAACTGTGCACACTGCTCGACATGTGTTGTAACCAAGGTATTTGGAGACCAGAACTGTGCACAGTGGTCCAAGTCTGTTCTGAGAAATGTACATGGAGATTAGAAATCTTCTCTGGCAGAGTTTGGGAGCATTACCATTGTCAGGTATAATCAGAGGAATGAATAACCAAACCAGGGACTCTATACACTGTAATTTAACAGGTAAAATTATCATCTAATGGAAAGCTTTTTTGTGATATTAAGGAAAAGGGATAGGTTAAATATAGATAAATCATTTTAATTTTTTGAGGTGTACAGGATCAAGATGGGGTTGGGGATAGATTTTAACAATGAGAGCTGAACAAGGCACACACACCCTAAAGGTGAAAGATATTCAACAGTCTCTTCCACAACGAGTCATTGATGCTAGATGAATAATTAACTTTTAAATGTTTGATTGTTAATTTTTGTTGTCAAATGTATTAGGGCATATGAGCCAGTGATAATCACAATCAGATCACTTCAAATATATCATTCAGTACATGATGGAGCTCGGTTATGATGGCAAATGCCACCCATCCCCGCCACTGTTTTTATCATTCTCCAGCTCTCCATAGACTTCACTCTCCCGCTGCTTACCTATACTTTTCATCTCTTGACCAAATTTCTCAGACAGTAGTTTTCCCAGGTCGGTACCAGGGGTTGTATCCGATTCATTAACCTTCACGTTTAAGGTGTTTTCACAGGAGGCGATCAAAGCCAAGACGTAAAAACTGAACTCCCCACTGGACAGACTCGCAGCTACTCAGGAATCAGAACATGAAAAAAAAACACAACAGCCTGTCAGCAAGCTGGATCAGGAGAGGAGAAGAAACAAATCGGTTCTTACATGACACACAAAGTGGTAGCACCATGAGGAATCATTGACCCTGTGACATTGTAGAACTCATTCAGTACTGACCCATTGACAGTGCAGCACTCCCTCTGTACTGACCTTCTGACAGCGCAGCACTCCCTCAGTACTGACCCACTGACAGTGCAGCACTCACTCAGTACTGATCCATTGTCAGTGCAGCACTCCCTCAGTACTGACCCACTGACAGCACAGCATTCCCTCAGTACTGACCCTCTGACAGTGCAGCACTCCCTCAGTACTGACCCACTGACAGTGCAGCACTCACTCAGTACTGACCCATTGTCAGTGCAGCAATCCCTCAGTACTGACCCACTGACAGCACAGCACCTCAGCACTGACCAACTGACAGTGCAGCACTCCCTCAATGCTGACCCACTGACAGTGCAGCATTCCCACAGTACTGACCCTCCAGCAGTGCAGCACTCCTTTTGCACTGACACTCTAACAGTGCAGCACTCCCTCATACTGATCTGCGAACAGTAAATCATTACCTCAGTACTTACACTCTGACAGTGCAGCACTCTCTCAAACTGATCTTCTTACAGTACAGCACCACCTCAAACTGATATTCGAACAGTGCAGCACTCTCTCAATACTGACCCTCTCACAGTGCAGCACTCCCTCAGTACTGACCCTCTGACAGTGCAGCAATCCATTAGTACTGACCCTCCAAAAGGGCAACACTCACTTATACTGATCTTCTAACAGTTCAGAACTCCCTCAGTACTGACCCTCTGACAGTGCAACACTCCCTCTGTGCTGACGCTCTGACAGTGCAGCACTCCCTCAGTACTGACCCTCTGACAGTGTAGAACTCCATTAGTACTGACCCACCAACAGTGCAGCACTCCCTCATACTGATCTTCTAACAGTGCAACATTCCCTCAATACTAATCCTCGAGCAGTGCTGCACTCCCTCAGTACTGATCCTCTGACAGTACAGCACTCCCTCAGTACTGACCCTCTGACAGTGCAGCACTCCCTCAGTACTGACCCTCTGCCAGCGCAGCACTCCCTCAGTACTGACTCTCTGTCAATGCAGTATTCCCTCAGTACTGACCCTCCGACAGTGCAGATTATTTCAATACTGATGTTCTGACAGTGCGGCACTCCCTCAGTACTGCTCCTCCAACAGTGCAGTATACTATCAGTGCTGACCCTCGAACAGTGCGGCACTTTCTCAGTCCTGACTTTCTGCCAGTGCCACTCTGCTTGGTATTGACCTTCTGACTCTCACCTAGTTAAACATAAATGAGTCACAACATGAAATTTAACTGTGATTGAGTTATGCAGATGTTCGTTTTTGCTCTTACACCCTGTGGACCTATGCGATGTCTTCAATCTCTGCCCTCTTACCATTGTGGAGAACATTCTTCTTCAAACTAGTTACATATTTCTGCTGGAGGAGTGAGTAGTTCACCAAACGCAAGGTAACAAATACACGGGGGTCAGGATATTGCTCATGCAGATGCTCAGCCAGAAACTGCTCCAGATTTCCAACTGCTGGACTCCACAGTGCTGCAAAATGTTCAAACACAAGCATTGGAAAAGGTAGAAATTAAAAACATATTAACCTGATCACTGGGTTGCAGTTTACATCTTGCCCCGTGTTCAGACCATCGGACTAATAATTCCCCTCTCAGCAATTATTTCATTTGCCACGTAAAGATCTTGAGCTGTTCTTGAGTCTGCGACCCTCACCCTGTCAGGTAGATAGTTTCAAATACACTAACTAGCTCTGTAAAATCAACTTCTCAATCTGCCCTCTGTTTCTTTAACTGATCATCATGAAACTGTGTCCTTTGCTTATTGTCATTCTAATCCCTTCGCCCGGATTCACTCGATGCTCATCACAGAAAGACAGAATCACAGAATTGTCACAGTTCAGAAGGGGCCATTTAGCCCATCATGTATGCTCTGCCCCCCCCCCCCAAATCGAGCATCATGACTTAGTGCCATCCCCTGCCATTTCCCCGTACCCCTGAACATTGTTTGTAGTCACTTAATGCCCTCTTGAATGCCCCAGTTGAACCTGCCTTCATTATATTTCCAGGCTGTACATTCTAGACCCCAACCACTCACTGTGTGAAGGAATTTTCTCACATCACATTTGTCTCTTGCAAATTGCTTTAAATCTGTGCCCTCTCATTCTCAATCATTTTGCAAGGAGGAACAGTTTCACCCATATACTCTGTCCAGCCCACTTGTAATGTTGAATATCTCTATCAAATCTTGCCTTCGCCTCACCAAGGAAAACAGTCCCAACCTCTCCAATCCATGCTCGTAACTGAAGGTTCTCATCCCTGGAACCATTCACGTAAAGTCTCGTCTGCACTCTCTCCAGTGTGTTCACATCCTCTGAAAATGTGTAGCCCAGAACATTACACAACATTCCAGTTGAGGTCTTTTATCATTTCAGCATAACCTTGCTGTACTCCTTGCAGTGCCGAACACAGCCATGAACATGCCCTTTATCCTCTCTGCTCCAAGGAGAACACGTTCGGTTTGTTCAGTATTTAAATTCTAATGGAAGTCCCTCATTCTGGTTAAAAGCTGAATGCCTTGCACCCCGTTAACTTTAATCCCAGTCAGAGTGTGTCTAAACCAGGTGGCCACCATGACTTACCACAGCCTTGGGGGTTATCAGGGAGAAGAGCCAAAGTCAGGAAGAGTAGCGTCAAGTAGGCCATCTTTCGCTGGAGTCTGTAGCTGGACACTACCTCATCCCGTCAGTGGGAGATGGGGAGGGTGGCTGTGCATATGTAGGAAAAGAAGGAGGGACGGTTACAATCAACACAGGCTGGTAACTATTATTTACCTTCAATTAATGATAAGTTAATAATGTAAGCCTTATCTTGTATGCCAAGTTAATTGCAGCAACAAATATTAACTGAACAATTTGTAATGTGCCTGGCAGTAATGTCAAAGAAAGGCATTTGCCTTATTTGGCTACGTGTCTGCTGGCTAAGCGCTGCATTAATTGCCCATCTGTAATTGTCCTTGAGAAGGTGAGCTGCCATCTTGAATGACTGCAGCCCATGTACAATACATACACCCACAGTGCTGACACAGTGCTGATAGGGAGGGTGTTCCAGAATTTCGATCCAGTGACATATTATAACTTCCACATCCCCACCACCAACAGGTTGGCATTTCTCAGAAACTGAACTGCACCAGCCATATAACTACTATGGCTACAAGAGCAGGTCAATGGCTGGGAACATTGGGGTGAGGAACTCACCTCTTGCCTTCCCAGAGCCTTTCCGGACTCTACAAGGAGCATGAAGGAATATCATGGAGGATAAATATTTATCTGGGAGACAATGTGGAGTCTGTCTGTGTGGAGTCTGCACATCCTCCCCCTGTGTGCGTGGGTTTCCTCCGGGTGCTCCGGTTTCCTCCCACAGTCCAAAGATGTGCGGGTTAGGTGGATTGGCCATGCTAAATTGCCCGTAGTGTCCTAATAAAAGTAAGGTTAAGGGGGGGGGTTGTTGGGTTACGGGTATAGGGTGGATACGTGGGTTTGAGTAGGGTGATCATGGCTCGGCACAGCATTGAGGGCAGAAGGGCCTGTTCTGTGCTGTACTGTTCTATGTTCTATGTTCTAATGGTATGACTTAAGTTCGATTTTTGCAAAAGGTGAGCATCGCTGACGAGGCCAACATTTATTGCCCATCTCCAATTGCTCCTGAGAAAATGGCGGCGAGTGAGGGAGGGAGGGAGTTCCAGGATTTTGGCCCAGTGAAGGTGAAGGAACAGTGATATATTTCCAATTCAGGATACTGAGTGATTTGGGGGAATCTCCAGATGGTGGTGTTCCCATGTGTCTGCTACCCTTGTCCTTCCAAGTAGTAACGGCTGTGGGGTTGGAAGGTGTTGCCTAAGGACCCTTGGTGAGTTCCTGCAGTGCGACTCTTCGTCAGTGGTGGAGATTTGTGGAAAGGGTGCCAATTAAGTGGGGCTATTTTGTCTTGGATGGTGTTGACCTTTTTGAGTGTTGTTGGAGCTGCACTCATCCAGGCAAGTGGAGAGTATTCCATCACACTCCTTATTTGTACCTTGTTAATGATGGACAGGCCTTGGGGAGTCAGAGGGTGAGTTACTCGCCACAGGAATCCCATCCTCTTACCTGCTTTTGTCACCACAGATTTATCTGGCTCATCCAGTTCTGTTTCTGGTCAATAGTAACACCCATAATGTTGATACTGGACGATTCAGTGATGGTAATGCCATTGAAAGTCAGGAGGACATGATTACATTCTCCCTTGTTGGAGACAGTCATTACCTGGCACTTGTGTACAGTGAAACATACTTGCGACTTGTCAGCCTGTGGTAGGCAATATTAGGGGTATCGCGGTACCTCGGTGGGATGTACCTTATACTGCAGTATGTGTGGTAGCACCTGCCTGCTGGTTCGCCCAGCAGACGGATCATAAGAAAGAGTCTGTGTTTCACCCACAGCAGTCATTCTGTACTGGAGCTGCTGGGGTAACTATTTGTTCATTAAAGCCTTCAATTGGACTACAATCTCGCTTCAGTAGTGATTGATCGTGCATCACATCCCAAGTTTGGACATTCAAAAATCATGCTATATGACAGTACTGCTAGGAGTGACCATTGCACAGGCCTTGTACAGACTAGGCCCCACCCTCATATGGAGAATACGCCATTGTGCTGTAGGCACTACCACCTTGCTAAATGGAATAGCTTTCAAATGGATCTAACAAATCAAGAGTGTGCAACCAACAGCAGAAGAATTGTAATAATCACAACCTGTAAACTCATGGCATGGCATATCCCCACTCTGCCATTACCATTAAATCGGGGATCAAGCCTGGTTCAATAAAGCGTGCAGAGGTCTTGCCAAGAATAGCACCAGGTGTAACTAAAAATCAGGTGTCAACCGGGTGAAGTCACAACACAGTACTACTCGTGTGCCAAACAGTGAAAGCAGTAACTAATAGCGACAGCTAAGCAATGCCACAGCCAATAGATCAGATCTAAACTCGGCATTCTCCTTTTTTCAAATTTGAGCTGCTTCACGAGTTTCCAATTGGATGGTTCCTGTCAAATATTTGGCGAGCTGGTTCCGAGTTGGCGATTCATTAACAATTGTGAAGATGAAAACCCATTAATCAATGGTGCTGCTTTCTATCTAAGCAATGCGAGATATGGATCTTTCTGATTTTTTGAGTAGCTGCTTCAAAATATGAACACATTTTTCAGCCTTCACATTGGATTGCAGATCAAGGGGATGAGATGTGATGTGTCGAAAATCATAGCTCTGTGCGAATACGGTCCACTTGGTCTTTTAGATCTCCAGATCACCAATCCTGGTATCCTGTTTCATTCTGGTGCTTGGGTGGACGGAATTAGTGCACGAGAGAATATCCAGTTCATGACTAGCTAAATGTTTATTGATTAACAATAACGTGGGACAGATAACAATATGAAAACTACTAAAACCACAAACTATTAAATCACTATTATAAAATTATCCAAGAGCATTTACAAATGTGACTATCAACTACGATGACTATCTCCAGACTCCCCGGGGTAAGTGCCACGTTCTTTACTGCCAACTGCAGGTTTGAGATCTTATCTGTTAATATTTACATAACTGCTTATGCATATCATCACATACCCCATCCATCTCTCTGCTGCTTACCAATCCTTAAAGAAAGAGATGAATGGCTCCCATCAAGAATGGAAATCCCCCTCTGATCCCCTATGGTAAATGTTATCTTTGCCAAATGGAGGAATGCCTGCCATATCATTCATCCATCCAGCTGCTTTAGGCGGCTTCAAGACTCACCAACCAAATAAGTTGCACTTCCGGGCTGTCAAGGAGGCCAAGGCCGTGATATCGTCAGCCTCTCTCCCGTCTGCAGAGTCGGATCCTCTGAAGTCCCTGATATCGCCACCCATGGGTTCGGTGTGAATCTCAGCGCAATAATCTCTGTCCTCGCAAAGGATTCCCAAAACCACCAGTTTGGGGCATGACCAACACATAAGGGTGTGGCCTGCCGGCCCACTGGAGCATCGCCCACATTTATCCTCTACATCTGGAATGAATCAACTCATACGTGACTTTGTCATGTGCATTCAAAGCACCATCTAAAATTGTATTAAACCAATTTTTTAAATTTAGAGTGCCCAATTATTTTTTTCGAATTAAGGGGCAATTTATCGTGACCAATCCACCTCATCTGCAAATCTTTAGGTTTTGGGGGTGAAACCCACGCAAACACAGGGAGAATGTACAAATTCCACAGGGGCAGTGACCCAGGGCCCCGATCGAACCTGGGACCTCAGTGCCACGAGACAGCAATGCTAACCACTGTGCCAGCCTGCTGCCATACTAAATTGTATCACACTTAACCTCACACATTTTCTTTTAATTTAGAGTACCTAATTAGTTTTTTCCAATTAAGAGGCAATTTAGCATGGCCAATCCACCGATCTTGCACATTTCTTGGATGTGGGGGCGAAACCAACGCAAACATGGGGAGAATATGTAAACTCCACATGGACAGTCACCCAGAGCCGGGATTGAACCTGGGACCTTGTTGCACCACCATGCTGCCCTATTAGCCTCACAAATGACAAAGTTGATTTTTTCCTTCTGGGTGCCTCACTCCAAATCCCTTCAAAGGTTACCCCAAATTTTTCCTCGCATTTCCTCCTAATCTGTTCAAATGAGTTTCTCCCTTCCCATCAGGTTAGGTGGATCGGCCATGCTAAATTGCCCTTAGTGTCCTAAAAAATAAGGTTAATTGGGGGGGGGGGGGGGGGGGAGGGGGGGGGGGGGGGGGGTTACTGGTATAGGGTGGATACGTTGGCTTCAGTAAGGTGATCATTGCTCGGCACAACATCGAGGGCCGAAGGGCCTGTTCTGTGCTGTATTGTTCTATGTTCTATGTACACAGTAAATATACCTTTTCGTTTAAAACAAAAACACACGCAAACAGGTATAATAATATAGTCCATTTTTCTTGTTCTTCTTCCTCCAACCAAAATCCTTCCATTCATCACATTCATGACAAAGTCTCGGCTATCACATTTTCTCGTCCTGCCACATGTACTATTTAAAATGAAATGGCTGTAACAATAAATTCCAGCGAAACAGCCTTGCATTGTTATTCCGTAATCGCTCTAAAAACGTCAACGGATTAGGATCAGTATATAATGGTGTCAAATGGATTGCTGGTCACATAAATGTTAAAATGTTGCAAAACCAGCATCAAACTCAGTCTCCTTCTCAATCGTCGAATGCTTTTTCTGGTGAGAAGTCAATTTCTTTGAAAAATAACCAACAGGCCACTCTAGCCCTTCGCCGTCGTCTTGCAGAAGCACCGCACCTACGCCCACGTCACTCGCATCAACAGCCACTTTGAATGATTTGGTATAATTTGGGATGGCTAACACAGGATCAGTGGTTAACACAGCCTTCAGGCCGTCAAATGCCTGTTGACACTCCGCTGTTACGCTTCTAGAGCAAGTCCGTCAGTTGAGCAACCACACTGCTAAAATTTGTACAGATTTCCGGTAAAATTCACTCATACCAAGAAACCGCATTATTTCCCTTCGTGTCGTGGGTTTCAGAAACTCCCCAATAACTTTCGTTTTCACATCCCATGGGACCATTCAACCCTGTCCGATTATATTGCCAAGGAAAGTGACTTGGGCTTTTCCAAATTCACTTTTGGCTAGCTTTATCACCAAACCCGCCTCTTGAAGTCGATCAAATAACTCCTTCAGATGTTTTAAATGTTCTTTCCATGTCTGGCTGAACACTACCGGATCGTCTATGTATACCGCACAGTTGGGTAATCCTGAAACCACTGTGTTGGTTAACCGTTGAAATGTTGCTGGGGCGGTCTTCATGCCAAATGGCATAACATCGAACGGGTATATGTCATCTGGAGTCACAAAAGCTGAAATTTCCTTTGCCCTTTTAAATAAAGGTACTTGCCAATAACCTTTCAGTAAATCCAATTTGGAAATAAAGGCAGATTGTCCCACTTTCTCGATGCAATCCTCCTACGTAGGATAGGATAGGATAAGAGTCCATTCTTGGAACTGCATTCACCTTTCAATAGTCCACACACAACCGTTGGGTACCGTCTGGTTTAGGTACCACCACTATGGGTAAGCTCCATTGGCTGCAACCCACTTCAATTATGCCATTTTTCAGCATACTTCAATCTCTCTGTTAACCTGTGTCAATTTTAAAGGATTAAGTCTAGATGGATGTTGTTTGTTTGGAACAGCATTCCCCACATCTACATCATGTATAGACATTTTAGAACTTCCCAATTTATCTCTACAAACTTGCCCATGTGATATCAATAACTCTTTCAGGTCAGTCTGTTTTTCCTCTGGAAGGTAACTTAACAATTCATCCCAATTTTTAAGAACATCCTCATTTTACAATTTAATTTGAGGTATGTCACAGTCATCTGGATTTGGTTCATCACTTGGAGTTAGAATTATTAAAATTCCTTTGTCTCACCATCCCTTTCAAAGTACCTTTTAAGCATATTCACATGACACACTCGGTGAGTCTTCCTTCTATCTGGTGTTATTACCACATAATTCACCTCACTTAATTTCTTTCAATTTGATAAGGTCCACAAAATCTAGCTATTAAAGGCTCACCTACCACTGGTTTCAATGCAAAAACTTTATCCTCATTGGCAAAACTATGAACTTTGGATTTCTTGTCCACTACCCATTTCATCACATTTTGTGCGACTTTTAAATGTCGTCTAGCCAATTCACCTGCTCTATTTAACCATTCCCTAAAATTTGACACATAATCCAATAGTGTAATTTCCGATTTCTCAGCCACCAATTTTTCCTGAATCAATTTAAGTGGTCCTCTTACCTCATGACCAAAAATTAGTTCAAAAGGACTCGATTTGGTAGACTCGTTAGGTGCATCCCTAATTGCAAATACGAATGGAATTCCTTTATCCCAATCCTCTGGATAATCTTGACAATCCACCCTCAACATTGTCTTTAATGTCTGATGCCGCCTTTCTAATGCTCCCTGTGATGCTGATGGTACGCAGTTGATTTAAATTGTTTTATTCCTAAGCTATCCATAAATTCTTTGAATAACTTTGAAGTAAAATTCGATCCTTGATCCGATGAATTTCTGTGGATAGTCCATATCCAGTAAAGAATTTAAGTAACTCCTCCACAATCCATTTAGCTGTATTATTACGCACTGGGATAGCCTCTGGAAACCTAGTAGACACATCCATTGTAGTCAAAAGTTATTGATTCCCACTTTTAGTTTTAGAAAGCGGTCCTACACAATCGATTCGGACCCTCATAAAAAGGTTCCTCAAATGCTAGAATGGGTATTAAGGACGCTGGTTTTATCACTGCTTGAAATTTCCCTATCACTTGACATGTGTGACATGATTGACAAAATGTAACTACATCTTTATGTAGTCCAGGCCAATAAAATGTTTCTGGATTTTAGCATGAGTTTTCCTTATTTCCAAATGACCTCCCACTGTTACCTCCTGTGCAACTCAAACACCTCCTTTCTATACCCCACCGGCAATACTACTTGAAGAACTTCTGCCCAGTTTTCATCCGCCTGCATATGTACAGGTCTCCATTTTCTCATAAAGACATCACTTTTACAGTAATACACTCTGGTATACTCTCAGATTCCTCTTCCGTATATGCTTTCTGATATATCGGTTTTATTTCTCCATCTTTCTAATGTAACCCCGCCGATTTTCCTGAACTAAAAATTTCTGCCTCAGCCTCCACTTGTTCTTGTTCTTTTTCAACCATCTGATCAAAAATCGTTTCTGATAATTGCACTTCAACTTTATCTTCACTCTTTGATTTCCTCTTGTCTTAACCTGTGACTTTGTGACCTTGCTAGTACACAATCTGAGAAAATCCCAGGATATTCGTCCTTCAAACCTTCAGTTGTCTGATTTTCCACTGGCTTATCAATCATAGTAGGCATCACTGTCACCTGCGATCCAGCTATATAATTATCCAAGATAAACAGTATTTCCGGGCAAGATAGTTTATCTATTACTCCTACTACCACTTCACCACTCTGCACTGGACTTCTCCAACCTCCCCTGAATTCCACATATCACCACCTTTTCTGGCAACATTCTTCTCAAACTACATATTTCCTCATCTACCATTTAAGATTGACTAGCCCCTGTATCTCATAAAATTGTGACTTCTTTACCTGTTCCTCCTGATACATGAGTAAACTTTACCCACACAAGTAAATTCTTTAAAGACATCTGGCACCTTCTTTACAATTACTTCTAGAACAGGCTGTACAACGTTTGCACCTCCTTAGTTTCCCTTGGGCTTTCCTTTAGCACTCTAACAATTCCCACTGTCTTATCCTATTTTACCACATCAGCCTTTCCAGTGCTTTTCTTCAACCACCAACACTGTGGCTTTACATGGCCTAGTTACTTTTCATATCTTCTCCACACCCCTGGATTTCCGTTTTTATCTGAGGTACACTCTCTTTATTGTCTCTTATCAGATCACCTTTAGCTTTACCACTGGAGTATTTCTCATGTCCCCAGTTTCTATCCCTCACCGGCTGAAACTGATGTCGGAATAACTAATTCATAATAATCTGCCATTTCTGCTGCTAATATCGCAGTTTTCACCCTCTGTTCTTCCACATGAGTTCTCACTACATCAGGAATTGAATTTTTAAACTCCTCCAAAAGTATAATTTCTCAGAGCTTCATACGTTTGGTCAATTTTCAAAGCCCTTATCCACCTATCAAAATTACTCTGTTTGAGCCTTTCAAACTCCATGTATGTTTGACCAAATTCTTTCCTTAAGTTTCTAAACCTTTTTCTGTAAGCTTCAGGCACTTTCTCATATGCACTTAAGATGGATTTCTTCAGCTCCTCATATGTTCCAGATACCTCCTCGGGTAGTGATGCAAACACTTCACTACACCTACCTACCAGCTTTGTTTGAATCAATAATACTCACATGTTCTGTGGCCATTGCATTTATTTAGCTACTTTCTCAAATGAAATTAAAAAGGCTTCTACCTCTTTCTCGTCAAACCTTGGCAATGCTTGGACATATTTAAAGATCCCCACCACATCTTCGACTATGGCGCTCTGTCTCATTATCCTCATCCATCGCCTCCAACTGTACATGTTCCTTTGCGTCTGCCAATTTTAACTGATTTTCATGTTTCAGAACCATTTCCCGAAGTTCAAACTCTCTCTCTTTTTCCCTTCCTCTCTATCTCTTTCTTCGTTTCTTTCTTCTCTCCTTTTCTTTTTCCCCCTCTATCTCTTTCTTTTTCTGTATTTGCATATTCAAGCCGCTTTAATTCTTTTTCATGTTCAAGTTGCTTCATCTGCAACTGGAGCTTTGCCATATCTAATAAGTCAGAATGTATCACAGGCAAACGTAAATGCGCAGATACCGCGTTAAGTACCTCATCTTTTTTATTTTGTCAGGTAATGTTAACTGCAATGAGTTTGCCAAACCTAACAGTCTGTTATTAGTCTCTGTCAGTTAGGTATCACGTGTTACCGCGTCCACCCCCAAAAACGTCTGAGCCTCCAAAAGAGCCATTGTTCACAACACTTTCCCCACTTAAAAACTAAAATACCACAGCGGAAAAGCAACAATCCTTCACTGTCTGCAAGTTCACAAATGCCAACCCAATAACTCGACTTTTATCCCCCTCAAGCTCCCAATTGTTATGGGTAAAGGGTTTTCAGAACCCCAAAATGTATCATAGAGTTCAACCAACCTCTCTCTTTAATGGAGTGTTGCTTTTGAAGCACATGGCTTGTTCTCCAGGTGTGGTAGTACAATTATGGCCACGTGGGTTTTTAAACAAAGAACAATGTTTATTCCATGAATTCAACTTGACCTTTTAAATAAACATTGGATCACTTAACACACCTTACTTCAAAGATAACCCTGAAAATAATACAACACTAAATAATCCGTGAAAATGTTCCTTCAAACCTCCACAAGACTTCACTTTTAACAACAGACATGAGGTTACATTCAATATACTTATAGCCTTTGGATTTTCAGACATCAACAGGCCAGTTCTGTGTTTTCTTCTTGCAGCTTTTTTGCAAAACACACAAACACTCCCAGCTTTCTCCTCAAACCTGAAACCAAAAGCAGAAGTGAGCTCCGCTCAGCTCCCCCCACCCTCTGACATCACTTCAGTAATATGAGCTGCTTAGTTTCTTAAAGGTACATTGCTTAAACATCCATTTCTTAAAGGTACTCTCACATGACAATAGCCCACTTCCAAACCTTCTCCAGGTTTTCTGCCCAATAGTAATTTAGCAAATTCGGTAGGTCAAATTCCTTAAAAATAGAAGTCCGGGCAGCCATTTTGTATTCCAGAATAACTCCATACTGTATGCTTGACTATCTGCTATCTTTATTTAGTATTTCTATACTAACTCTTAGTCTGTGCAAGCTGTTTTGCGTTGAGCAAGAAACCATTACTGTATTTTCAAAGTTCAAGTCGTTTGTAAGCTAAGTTTAATTATATCTCAGAAAAGTCTTCTGCTGGCAGGGGCTTTCTTGAGAACATTTGATTTGTAACCACAAGATGATTTCAAACTCAATTATAAAGCAACAGACACCCAATAAAGATTATATTTCGCACCCGAGGCGTGTAGCGCAAATTTCTACTGTTAGGTGTATACAAGACTGCACTTACCCAAAGGGTAGATTTCAACACTTGGCATAGTGTGGCAGAGGGGCGGTATGCAAAGTCAGGGAAGATCGGAACGAATAGGAGACAATCAGAAGGATTCGGAGAAAATCAGAAGACCGAAGATTGTACCATTAGTGGAAAGACCAGAGGACGGAAGACCCAAAGACACCTGTCCGAAAAACGGCTAGACTGTGGTCAGAAAAACTTTTTTCACCTGCTAAAAGTCTTAAAGCCACACCGGCTAGTGCTCTGACACCTCTAGAAAGGACCAGTAAAGAAAAAGTATTCAATCGGGTGCAGGCCGTATAACTAAATAAAATACAACTGTATAGTTGTGAACGTGTAATCTTCAAATTACACACACATGTTTTCGACCAAAAAATTCAGTTTTAAGGCAGATTTATGGTGGATAACAGTCCTAAAATAGACCTGGTTCCTTCAAAGGTTAGATAACAACTCTCCACAAATTCAAAGGGAGGTCCAGCTGTACCAGATGTCTCTATTGACGATATATTGGGTGACATTAAATTTTAAATTTATAGACATTCTGGATTGTCTGAAGTAGCTACGAAAATTGAATCAAAATATGATATCCCTAAAGGACGGTGGTCCATTGACGACATTGAGAGATTTTTGGGAAAAACCACACGTTTGACCAAAAATAAATGTCTGAAATGGTCTTTTGCAGTAATGTCACAGCTCCGTAGACAACAAGAAATGATCGTGAACTCAAAACACGATCATGATCTGGCATCCACTACAGACCAACTAGTGGCAGTTGTTGAACAATTACGAGATGCAAAATTTAGACATGAAAAATGTGAACAGATCAAAACATTGTTGGAAAATGAAACCTTCAAAGTTCAACAACTATCATTCCAAATTGGCAAATTACAGCGAAAGAATAGTGAATCGGATTCCACAATTCAACAGTTAATATCAGAAAATTATGGCCTTAAAAGTCAAAATTGGCAGTTACTTGAGGAAAAATTTATTTTGGAAAATGACGTGAACAACATGAAAGGTCATTGTAAAGTCTTAACAGACAATCTCGCAGCTCATAGTTTGGCTCAGAAAACAAACGGCCCTTGATTAAATCATATTCCCAGTTCCAAAACTAATCAAAATGTCCTGAACGATACAGCGACAGCTCCAATTCCACCACCAAGATCAAACATTAAACTTAAATCTACCAAAGAAAAACTCGTGGCACACATTGACCAATTGCGAGCTGCAAAATCTAACCTTGAAAAATCTAATCAAACTGAAACACTATTGGCAGACTCGAAATGCAGAACTTGGCAATTACTATTCCAAATTGAAGAACTCCAAAGAGAAATACTGACTCCAAATCCACAGTTCAACAGTTAAGATCACAAATTGATGAAGTAAAAACTCAAACAACCAGTTACTTAAAGAAAAGTGTACTTGGGAGAGTGAAATAGACACCATGAAAAGTCATAACAAAGTGCTGACAGACAAAGTACGGCTCAGAAGCCTTTAAAT